>NC_080860.1:20615023-20968148 GCF_030435755.1 Ochotona princeps | reverse complement strand
TAAGGCCCCTGTTATCGTGTATTTTAAACATTTTTTTTTTGCACAAAAACTAATCTTGCCTTTTTCATCACATCCCCATGAATTCTTTGAAGCATTTCGCCATACAGAAATGCAATGTTTCATCTTCCTAGTATTTGTACGGGTCACCTGGCATTCTCAATAATATTCTCAGTGGGACTCCCTGGTTGAAGGAAGCAATGAGTTCACCACCTGTTACTGAACTGACAGTTGAAAAAAACAACCAAACCTCCTGGAACATCATCTTCTATTCAAAGGGTTTCATACATGGCCTTTCCTATGTTGTCCTAATCTTATGGTCTCAAGCCAGTTTCTCCTCTTTTTTTTTTTTTTTTGCTTTGTTTTCTTTATCTCTCCCATCATTTAGAATGTCCCATTGGCTGCCACTTGCAATGTTTCCAAAGCGAGGGTTTTGATTAGCTGAGATGAGGCGACACGGCATGTATAGACCAAAGATGATTAGATGATGAGTAGAGAGAATGTTTCCCTGTTAAGCATGACCTCTGTAGAACTCAGATTCAACCCACAAAAAGCAAAGTGATAATGAGAAGGAATAAGGAATCTCACAACTTTTTCAATCCACATTAAAGGCTGACTTATTGGTGGCAACGCTGTATATTTCCCTCCAAACTTTTGAAGGCTGATATTCATTTTGCTTCTTGTGATCGTGATGAAATCAGTGCACAGATACGTAGAAATATGGGCACCCCTGGGTGGCACCACACACAGGAGTCTGTTTTGCTGTGATGCTCAAGAATGAAGGCAAATGCAGCCAGCATGATCTCTGGCCCTACCCCAGCAGCCAATACCAGCCAAATTGATTCCTTGTCTTCCCGCTTAAAAATGTGAAGCAAGATCATCTCAGACCGGGAGAGCATCTGTACTTAGTAGCACCATGGCTTCCTCACTGCAAAGCCTCATTGATCTTCCCTCCTTCTCCCCTGACTCTGAGATCTCCGTTCTTCCAAAGGCTTTCCCTGCCACTTGGCCACATTCACTCTGGCAGATTTTTCCTTTGCTCATCGTTGCATTAAAGCGACCACTGAGTGGATGTGGTTAAGGGTTAACCAAAGAATATATGAGATGGAATTTGTAAGAACGTCAAAAACGCCTCGAGGCCACAGCTGTCATCTTTGCTCATGCTGAACATAATTGAAACTCCTTTGCTACTTCCTCCAGACCCAGTGTGTCATTTCCACCTTCAAAGGCAGACGTAAAATCAGCATGAAATTCACGATATAATCAGAGACTTGCTGTCGGAAAATGTGAAGAAGTTTTCTAGAACCTTAAGTTCGGAGGATTTACAAGATGGCTTTCTAATGTGTCTCTCCAAAATACATTTAGAGTAAAATTATTTCCACTACTATTGCTTACTTTTCATTCTCCGTATTTCGTAAGAACATGAACAGTGCGCTTCGTTTCTCACACTTTTTCCTTCATGATACAAATGTTTACACAAAGAGGATGCGTTCCTTTAGGCTGGCAATTTTGCTAGAACCACGTGTCCTCCCATACACTCTGCTATAGAAAGCCTGAAGCGATGAGGTCCCCTGCTGCTTCTGGGAGATGATGGGTATTTGAAATTGTTCTGTGAAGGAAGAGCAGCAGGCAGAATTCCAGTTGCTCATTCTGGGTCTTGATCCCGCATATGTCTTCATCACACATCTTGTTTGTTTTTAATCAGATGCTGCAAGCATAATTCTGTCAAGGCAAGTCTCTTTACAGTATTTTAGAAGAGAAGTTCTTCCTCATCGAAAGTACGGTGACTTCTTTCAGTGAATTGCAACTTTTTGCACTTGTCGATGTCATGAGAAAAACCACTAAGATTTTTTTTAATAACTGTTCCAATCACAGGGAACAAGAAATGAATAAATGTCACAGGTTCTTTCAGTTTGTTGTTAGACATACCGAGCACTTCTTTGAGCAATACAGAAAGGTGCTCCCATGTTTAGTGTATGATATTGATTTTAAGAAAGGAAATCAATTAAGACTTCTACCACTGGATGTGAGGGGATGCTTTATAAGAGGCACACATCCATGTTTACCAACAAGCTATTATATTCTGTGCCTTGAATTTCAGGAAGATTGTGAGACAAATGCTATGTAACTATGCATAGGTGTGTGTATACCTGCACGCACGTGTGTCTAAGATTAATTCAGATGCGCCATGAATTATAACAATGTGGCACCCCAGTGAGTCCATGGTGAAGTGACAGTCTTCAAACCACACCTCTGACAAGCATCTTACGTACATACTAGACATGATCAGATCCTAGTCTCCTAGCATAACTTCTTTAACTTAAAGTGTTCTTACCCTGCTTTCTGATGGCAAACCAATCAATTTATTGAGGGAGCCAGCCTTATGAGATTCTAAATACCAGAACCATAAAGTCATTTTTTTCTCAAATAGACAACATTTTAATGATCGATACTGTCTCTCAAAGAGAAGCAAGGAAGAGATGTTTCAAACACACTAAGAAAGCAGACAGTGTAAAGCCAATTTGATTATTTTCCTTAGCTCTTCTGTCTCTCTCTATCGCAGTACAAGAATCATCCATGATGTCCTGTTTGCCTGATATCCTATGCTCTGATTTTGTACCTGTGCTATTTTCTTTTTTTTCAAAATTTATAACAGAATTCCTTCACCACAACACTATCAATATTTTTGCAGCATGTAATTTGTGTTTGGGGAAAGAAACCTGTGCTCTGTTAAGAAGCTTGGGACTATTGTTGACTTTGAGTACATCCAAGAGCAAATTTGTGCCCAATCCCAGTTCTGACAATCTAAACCACGTCTGGAGATTCCAACATCCCTTGGGGTCAAGATACCTGAGCTTCATGTTAGAAACACTATTTTGGCATAACAAGCCATGGAACTGCATAATTTACAACATTAGAAATCAAAGATGTGGTTTGCAGAGTAGTGTTCTTTATTCTGTTTAGGTACAGAACCCCTTTGATTCTTTCTCTCACCTATAAAATGACTCATGCGTCACCATTCCTGCTCTCTTCTATGAAATTCCTTATCACTTACCTGGCAAATGGTTATCTTTCCCACTTAACCCCTTGTGACTTCCTAACATAGAATTTTTGATGGGGACATTTGGCACTGATATTAGGGCAATGCTTGAGATGGCCTGTACCCCATATTGGAGAACCAATGTTGAGTCATGACTCTGCTTCTGAAGCCACCCAGTGGGAGACAACAGGTGTTCAAAGTCCTTGGGTCCCTGCCACCCAGGGGGAGGCCCAGCTTGATTCTCAGGATCTTGGCTTTGACTTGGCCAGCCTGAGTTATGGCTGGCATTTGAGGCAGTGAAAGAGTGTGAAAGGCATCGACCTATCACTATCATTCTTTCAAATAAAAGTAAATCAATCAATAAACAAAAAATAAATAAAGCAGAGTCTTAACTCTTCATTATACACATCAGTGTAGTCATTTTGTGTTCATTTAACTTTCAGACGATGAATATTTTGAGGGCAGAAAACTTCAGGTTCATCCAGTGTCTTCCATATGGAAACCTACTAAAATGTTTGAGTGAATCAGTGAATGCATGATTAAGCTAACGAATGTATACAATGGATTGGATTTGTAAGTGGGGATGCAGGCCACTTGAGATAAACAAAATTAGATCATGTTAAACAAGATGATTTTATCTAATTCTCAATAAATCAAAAGATGAGTTTGTATATTAGTTATACAGTAGAATACAAACTCTGGCTGGAAAAAAAATATGATTCTACCATCCTGTGTAGACATGGTCACAGCCCAGTTCTTTCTGCCTCATTTAAGTACATCTCTCTCACTTTCATTTAAATACTGGTTCAAAAATTTGTGAAAGCCACAGTATGAATAGTTCAATCCACACTATTTCTAAAAGCATGCTGGAAAAATGTTTGTGCACATTTCAAATTGTTCTTTCATCACGGCCTCCATATATATATATATATATATATATATATATATATATATATATACACACATATATATATAAAACAATGAGAGATTCAATACCAATAAAAATAAATAAATCTTAAAAATATATTTTTCACTGTAGGTAAAATGAGAAGTTACAAGCCCAAACAGAAGCCTAGTGATGTTAACGTAACTTTCACATTCATTTTATGAGATTTGCCTTCCTGAAGCTCTTTGTCTTTAGGGAATGACAAAGTCACTGGGCAGTCTCCCATTTTAACTGTTTTACATGCTCTTTGGAGTCTGGCTTATCTGGAATTTTTTTTTAACTCATTTTTCATTTTTTTGAGTTTTATATTGTTTATTTATTTATTTATTTTAAAGATTTATTTACCTTTATTACAAAGTCAGATATACAGAGAGGAAGAGAGACAGAGAGGAAGATCTTCCATCCGATAATTCACTCCCCAAGTGAGCCGCAACGGCCGGTGCTATGCCGATCCAAAGTCAGGAGCCAGGAACTTCTTCCAGGTCTCCCACGTGGGTGCAGGGTCCCAGAGCACTGGGCCGTCCTCGACTGCTTTCCCAGACCACAAGCAGGGAGCTGGATGGGAAGTGGAGCTGCCGGAATTAGAACCTGCACCCACATGGGATCCTGGAGCGTTCAAGGTGATGACTTTAGGCGCTGGGCCTGAGTTTTATATTATTTATTAGAAAGAATTACAGAGAAACAGAAAGAGACATACACAGAGAGGCATCTTCCATCCACTAATTTACTGCCCAAATGTGCAGCGGTCAGACTGGGGCCAGACAGAAGCTAGGAGCACATGGCTCCCCTGGTCTGCAGGGCGCAGGGGCCCAAGCACATGGGCTGTCTTCTGCTGCTTCCCCAGGCTCAACAACGGGAAACTTGATTAAAAGTGCAGCGGGTTCCATATTCTTATTTGACTCATTTTCATAATTTGTATGTTTCCTGATGTTATTATTTTGTTTAAATAGTATGTTTCACATTTGCTTTATTTTTTTTCCGCGCAATTTTCCTCTCAAGCATACATCTCTGAGATTTAAGGTCATTGTTTTAAAAATCATTTTCTATTAATTTCAACATCTGGGATTATTCAGGGATTGCGTTTGCCAAGTTATTATTTTCTAGTAATTAGCCCATATCTCCTGTTAGTTCTTGTATTTTTGTGGTGATTCTAGAAATCTAATTTTCCCACTCCTTAGTGATTGCTAATTACCCCTTGTTGAGAGATTCAGCTATTGGTGATGTTTCTTGTACAGTTGCTATAGTTTATATCCCATTCCTTCCGACTGCAAAAGAAGATTGCAGGCCCAGTTCCTAAAGCCCATTCAACTCTGAAACATCTTCGTTCTGTGACTGTTAAAAGAATCATTATCATCCATGCTTACCCTCTGAGCTGACAAAATATTTATGGAAAGTTCTTCAGCTAATGTTTTTTTTTTTTTTGTCTGAGCATTTGGGGTCTTGTGCAAAAATATATATATATTCCCTCTGCTAATATCTTAGACTTTTCTCACTTTTTTTTTGGAAATTCAGGTTTCAAATTCAGATATTTGATTTTGCATACATTGTAAAGCAGGGCTATTCTCAATTTCTATATGTGGAAATCCAATTTTCCCAACGCCATTGATTGAAGAAATTGTTCTTTCTCTCGCGAGCACTTTCAGCACTTTTGTCAAAGAGAAGTTGTTGGTAAATGTGTGACTTCACTTGTGGGGTTTCGATTTTGCTGTGCGGCATCGAGTCTGTTGGACGGCAGAAGCACTCTGTATGCCTGGAGAGCTGGCATTTGGATGGCTCAAGTATATTTTTGGACCTTGAGAGCTTGTGTGGAGGTTCTAGCAGGGCAGCACAGCTACCCTTGAGCGAGGACCGGTCCTCCTCTAGCAGGGACGGTCGTCCTCTTGGACCAAGTGCGCAGCTTCGGGAGGGACGCACATGGAGCGGTGAGGGAGGAAGGGCACGCCCGACAAGCCAGCCACATCAGCCAAATCAACCCCGGCGATCAATGGGGTGACCAATGTCGCAGCCAGATCGCCCTCACATCCTCAGAGTATATTTTTTGTTATTCACAATGGTTAGGACTATCTGAGATCTTTTCTGTTTCCATGTGAATTTTAGAACTATTTTCTAATTCTGTGATAAAATATAATATTTTGATGAAGATCACAATGAATCCATTCTTTGGGAATAAGAATGGATGGAAGAAGTATTTCTAAATTATATATCTGATAAAGGATTAATATTCAGAATACATAAGGAACATAAAAAGTTGAACAAAAAGCAAACTGTTAGTTATGAAATGAACAAATGGTCTAAATAGACATCTTTGAAAAGAACCAATAAATGGGTGAAAAGACGCATGAACCAATGTTAATACAGCTAAGCATCAGAAAATGCAAATAGCAAACCCAGTGTGTTAACTCACTCCAGTTGCAATGCCTAGTATAGAAATCTCAAGAAACAGCAAATGTTGATGGAGATGTGGGGGAAATAAAACCAAAACACAGTATTGCTGGAAATATAAATTAGTACATCTACTATGAGAAAAGCGTGGGAATTTCATAAAACCCTAAAAGTAGATTTCCATATGGAACAGATATTCCACTTGTGGGAAAATGCCTAAAACAAGTGAAGTAGGCATATGTAAGAGATAACTGTACTGCCACCCTCATTGATGCCTTGAATACGGAAGCTCCAGGGGCAACCGAGATGCCCGACAATGGACAACTGGACAGAACACTCACGTGTGACACACATCCATAAAAGAAATTAAATCATGATATCTAAAAGAAAATGGACACAATTAAATCGGCATGCTAAGTAAAATTAGCCAGGCAGAAATAGACAAATGACACTTTTCCCTAAAGATTTATTTAATTTTTATTGCAAAGTTAGATATACAGAGAGGAGGAGAGACAGAGAGGAAGATCTTCCGTCCAATGATTCACTCCCCAAGTGAGCGCATCAGCCGGTGCTGTGCCAATCCAAAGCCAGGAGCCAGGAACTTCCTCCGGGTCTCCCACGTGGGTGCAGGGTCCCAAGACTTTGGGCTGTCCTTGACTACTTTTCCAGACCACAAGTAGGGAGCTGGATGGGAAGTGGAGCTGTCGGGATTAGAACTGATGCCCATATGGGATCAAGGCAAGGACTTTAACCGCTAGGCCACCGCGCTGGGCCCAACACTTTTTTTTTTCATATGTAGAAATATGAAATATATGTCTGGTATATAAACATCACATTGTTTAGTATGTAATTTATAAAATTTGCCTGAACTCTTCTATTATATTCGCTACCTAATGATGTGTTTTTGCTTCCTGATTTTAAGGTCTTTGTCATAAATTCCACATTTCCTGACAATGTTTCCACACCTCATCCCAAAAAAGCATATTTGTTAAAAATAGATTCCTGAAGCTTCCTGCATTTTTATCTTTTAGAATACCCTTATCCAAGATTTCTGAAGAAAAATTGAACGCTATCATGTTCAATTTGTATTGAAGTAACCATGGAAAAAATTTCTGTTTATCATTGTAAATCTTTTTTTCATTGCAGCAGAAACTCATAGCCTACTTTAATAATTGAAGACATTTCCGCAAATAAGAACAGCTGGCTTTCTGTATTTTATAACTTTTACAAGTTTTTTTTTCCCTTTTAAATTGTTAGTGCTTAAAAAAATAGTAACCACAGTTTACTATAATGGATCTCTCTGCCTACAATTTTATTTCCCAGAGGCAATAGTTTAAATGCACTGTTTATCTGGAAGTTGCTGCTACATTCCAAATAATGCACTTCTCGTCGCATTTCTTAATGTGTTATTCATGCAGTGAGTGTGGGTGACTTACCAAGGAGGACTCATCCCTTAATCTGACATGAATACACACATGAGCACAGGCCCCTTCTTCGTATAAATGAAATGGCTAAATGGCACAGTAATATAACTCAACATACACCTGAGAGTCAGAGATGTTTCACTGTTTGTCCTTGTGGGTAAGCTTCCTCGAAAGTCAAAACAAATACTCACAAGGCTTGGAATTTACATAGCACGTTCCATAAAAAGAAATGATTGTATAGAATGACTGAAATTAGACTTGGAGAGCAGGACTGAAAGAGATCATCCATTCTCTGGTTTCTTCCTAAATGCTGCTAAAATCTGGGTGCCAGGCTAGGCTCTGTCTAAGAACCTGGCACTCAGTCCAGTACTCTAGGGACCCACATTATGGGCTCATCACCTACTGCCTGCTAGCTAGAATGGGAAGTAAAAACGAGGACTTGAACTTGAGATGAGGTGGTGATGTCCCCAGCAGAATCCTAACGACTGAACCAATGTCTTGATCCAACGTGTTATCTGAATTAAGGAAAAAAATGACACGTGCTTTAAGAAAGCTCATTGGACAGCTATGTGAAATGTGTTGCAGTTTGAAAGACTGTGACAGAAAGGATACGTAGACTGTGAGAGGACTCTGAAGGACTGAGTTAACAAATTGCAGAGTTAGGGAGAAACTCAAGGAGGAACTGAAAATTAAGAAGGAGCGTGAATACCAAAGATCTGTGTCAAAGGAAAGATCAGTTGAGAAATAATACATTTAATGAAGGTTGTCTTGCTAATGAAATACAATGGTTGTGGGCAAGCCAATAATATTCTTTAAAAATTTAGGCACAATTCATCAGGAGTGATTTTGCTGTTAATTTTGGTTAAAAAAAAAAAAATTTACTCAGGCCCGGCGGCGTGGCCTAGCAGCTAAAGTCCTCGCCTTGAACGCCCCAGGATCCCATGTGGGCACCGGTTCTAGTCCCGGCAGCTCCACTTCCCATCCAGCTCCCTGCTTGTGGCCTGGGAAGGCAGTCGAGGATGGTCCAAAGCTTTGGGGCTCTGCACCTGTGTGGGAGACCTAGAGGAGGTTCCTGGTTCCCGGCTTCGGATCGGCACAGCACTGGCTGTTGCGCTCACTTGGGGAGTGAATCATCGGACAGAGGATCTTCCTCTCTGTCTCTCCTCCTCTCTGTCTCTCCTCCTCTCTGTATATCTGACTTTGTAATAAAATAAATCAATCTTAAAAAAAAAAGAAAGGCAACAACAAAAAAATTTACTCATTACAAGTACATATATATGTACCTCAAAAATTTTATCTATAGATATATACGTATATTTAAAATACAAAACACCTGCCTTTACATAGATTAACACTGCTCAAAAAAGCAAAGCCAACAGCACCTGAAAAACTTTGGAGCATTAATGATATAATAGTAATTTATAGACATAATAATATAATAACTTATAGACAAATCATACATAGACAGGTCTGCCCAGAAGCAGGGTAAGTGGAGAACAGCATTTCCAATAAGTCAGTTACTACAATTTCTCAGACATGTCAAATGCAAAGATTTCCAAGATAGAAAGCAAGAAGAAAAGTAATGATTTACATTCTTATTAACAAACATTTGGTATTTAGGAAGCCAAAACAAAGTAAGCTCATTATTTGAAAGAAAGGAAACAAGAGTCAAACTATAGGATATGAAAGTACCAGACATAAACAAACCAGTTGATTGGGATGCATAATTTACATTTTGATTTAAATTGCAATTTCTCTCCTGGTTTGAACATGAGACCCTCTTCAACAACACTGACTGTGTTCCCACTTAAAGTGGAAAAAGGGTCCCAATGGTTAACTGGAGCAGCATGTCTCCAGGAGAAGACCAAGTCTTTAATGTTTAGAAAACTCCTCTAATCTCTCTCTAAACAAAAGAAACAAACAAAAATGTGAATTCCAGAGGCCACTGCTATGCATATTTCCTGATGTGCTTATTCTGATCTTAGTGAAATTCAAAAACTCTATTCCACCCAATTACTGACACAGCAGTTCTGACTCTGAATAATTCCATGGTGGAAAACGGTTACTAGCAAGAAAATTTCCTGCATATATATTTGAATTTAAAACAGTAGAAGGATGGATGTGCAAACACTCTAACAGAAAGAGGCATCTGGGATTGTTCATCCACCAAACAGGAGCCTGCCAAAGTAGGCCACATGCTCCACTCAGGGCAGCTTTTTCATCCCTTTTATTCAGAATATTAATATTAATAGATTCTGGGAGAGAAAGTTAGGGACCTACTCATCCATCTTGCAGTGCACAGACTGAATATTGCATGATGCCACTTTGTTTCAAATGGCGTTATGCCACAGAGTCATCTTTTAGGCTCACTTTCTCTATTCCAGTTGGAGTCCAGGCAAAAAAAAAAAAAAAAAAAAAAAAAAGCTAAATACAAAAAAAGAGAAAATAAAAAGTTTCCCAACTTGCAAAAGCTGGTAAGTGTGATATTAGATTAGTGTGTCTTGGGAGGGAATCTGAGCTCATTCCTGCTGGAGAGGCCATCTGTCCCAAGCCATGTAATCTGAGCAAGGTTTAGGAGGAAGAAAACTCAGGTCAGAATTTCTTCGCCACAGGAGGTGTTTGGTCTTGATGTACAAGGAGAATTAAGCGTGGAATTAAAATGAGCTGATCAGATCCATTAGCTGTTAAATTTCCATTTCTCATTAAGTGCTGTGAGGCTGAGTGATTTTATGAAAAGGTTTTTAGTGCACTGCAAACAGGATATTAAAGATAATAAAGATAGGTAGTTCCTAAACCCGGGGTGGGGTGGGGGAGGATGCAGAATCATTAGTATTCGCAGCTCTCCAGTTTGGAGTTGACAACACTCACACACTGGTATTTTCTGTCAGTGACACATTTCACTGAGAGTTCTGAGGGGGTGTTGAAACAGTTACAGTTTGGAGTAACAGATGCTTTTCCTATGTTTATATGCAGGTATGCATGGCTCGTGGTCTATAGTAAACCTGAAGCGCATCACTAAGAAAAAAAAGAAAAAGGGCCTGGCGCCGTGGCCTAGCAGCTAAAGTCCTCGCCTTGAACGCTCCAGGATCCTATATGGGTGCCGGTTCTAATCCTGGCAGCTCCACTTCCCATCCAGCTCCCTGCTTGTGGCCTGGGAAGGCAGTTGAGGATGGCCCGGTACGTTGAGATCCTGCACCCTTGTGGGAGACCTAGAGGAAAGTTCCTGGCTCCTGGCTTTGGATCGGCACAGCACCGGCCATTGTGCTCACTTGGGGAGTGAATCATCGGACGGAAGATCTTCCTCTCTGTCTCTCCTCCTCTGTGTATATCTGACTTTCCAGTAAAAATAAATAAATATTTTTTTAAAAAAAAGAAAAAAGAAAGGAAGAATGAATGAAAGAAAGAATGGAAAGAAGGAAGGAAGGGTTTGCTTTTACTTCTCACACCAATAAAATGCTTGTGATAGATCCTTGAAAGCAAATCATTCACACAGATCACTGGAAAATAACTGATTCTAATGTTTTTTTACATGAAACCCAAATCACAGTCAGTTTATTTCCTTACAATTTGGTAAATGTTTCTTATGATAACTGAATGGCTGCCGAAACGAATGAGCTCACTTGTGTCTTCGGGCATTAAAGCCATTTAATCCCAGTACTTACACAGTTCAGGCAATATGAGTATACAGAATGTTTGTCCTATTAAAAAACCACAACTACTTATGCTTCAAATGTAAATGAAGTATTTGTGCTGATAAGGGGAAGACAACCGGAAGAATTTTAAGAACGCTATCTATCCTGAAACTTCTAACAGACTTTCATAGCTAGCATCTGGCTAATCAATTGTCACAGCACCCTTTATTGGAATGAATACTCCTTTCCTATTGGACTCAGCATAAGTAGATAGAAATATCTGTAGTTTTTAATTGATTGGGGTAGTGGGAGGTGTTTGAGTTAGCACCTGTCCAAATAGGAGAACACATGAGAAGGGGTTTGTCATGAAACGAAGATGGTGTGAATCTCGTGTCCTAGGCAGTCGGAATTTTCAGGTTTAACATGACCATCTTTTCATGGAAAAATCTACAAAATAGTTATTGTTAAGGACAGGCGCTGGATTCAGTAGTTAAGACGTGGCTTAAGGTGCGCAGATTGTCTATCAGAAGGCCTACCTCTGCTCCTGATTCCAACTTGCTGCTGCTGGGAACCCCGGGGAAGACACTGGTGATGGCTCAAGTAGCTGGCTTCTTGGTCCCTTTGTGGGAGACTGTGACAGAGAAGTGTGTTGTGGCTTCAGCCCAACTCAGCGTCAACAACTGCAAGCATGCGGGGAGTGAAACAGTGGATGAGACACCTCTGTCTGTTCTTTCTCTCTCTCTCTCTCTAGAATTAAGCATTTAACATTATGCTCTCCCAAAATATACGGAGAGATAGCTCAATTCTGAGGCAAGATTGAGCAACAAAATAAACAACTTCTGTCAATGATCATGGGTTTCTGGAAAGTTATCGTTTGACAGACAATTGCAAAAGCCCACATAGCCAGAGATCTAACTTTAAGCGACAGTCATAGACCAATCTAAGCAGCGGCAAAAATCATTATCATCCCATTTCATTTAAGTCTCGCTCATCATCCAATAATGAGCAAGCATCTTCAAAATAACTTTAATATCTCTACCAGAAAAAAACTTAGCTTTCATGTTTCAGTTTTAGATACTTTTAAGTAAAAAAAAGTATTACAAGTAAGTCTATGCTGCAGTGTCAATTAAACATAAATTGCCTCAAAAATAGTCAAATAACAAGTAAAATATTGATTTTACAAAGGTATAGTATCTGAGAAAAAAGTGGTTTAAGTGTGTGATCATGAACACGTTGTTGCTTTATATGTTTTTCTGTTTTGTTACTTCTATGGGTTTACCACAAGCACATAGGATTACCGGGAAAATCAGCAAACCATTTGACAACTATCTTTCAGTTGTTTCTCAGCATCTTTTTCCCTCCACCTCTTTCTGGTTGTATTCCCTGACTCTGAGATGAAGTTAGTGAATAAAGCTTATTGAGACATTCTCTCTAGATTCCCACCCGCTGGAGAGCATCAGCAGCAAGGTGGGCAGGAACTGGGCTGCGGGCGTCTCAGTCGGTGCCTCCGTCAGCCCCACACTGGCTCCTGCACCAGGGGTGCTCCTCAGAGCAGTGCTGTGAGGTGTGTGGGGGACAGAGGTTGTGCACTGCGCACACTGCAGGTATCCGATGGGCTGGCAGGGAACGGGGTATGCATCTCAAAGTCCTCTTCTACTGAGGGTATCTCAACAAAATCTGAGCTCTTCAGATGTTGTAGATGTAAACTCTCTCTCCCTCTCTCTCTCCCTCTCTCTCTCCCTCTCTTTCTCCCCCTCTCTCTCCCTCTCTCTCTCCCTCTCTTTCTCCCCCTCTCTCTCCCTCTCTCTCTCCTTCCCTCTCTCTCTCTCCCTCCCTCTCTCTCTCCCTCTCTCTCCCTCTCTCCCTTCATCTCTCTTTCTCTCTCTCTGCTAGCTCACTTTGCCTTTCCTATTAGTTAATGAATTAATTAAAGGAGAAACAGTGAGAAGCATGAAAGATCAAAACTCACCCTTTGGCACTTCATAACTTAATTAAACAATTTTGGAGCTTCTTGCCTGCATGTTTTCATTAAAGAGGATTTTATTTTCTCTGGTGTCTTAAGCACAGTTTGTCTTGGTGTTCTACTTCAAGCTAAAAATGTCCTAATTGGTAAGAAGTTTAAACACGGAAGTATCTGGTATAAAATAGAGATTTAATGCATTTCTCCTTTTCTCTCCTGTTTAACACACAAATAATTTCCAAGACCCAGCTGTGCAGAATTCCAAAAAATTCTTGACTTGTGAAAGCTGAATTTTCTACAAATGAAAACATCCTAAGCAGATTCTCGTGGACTGAAAGCAAAGGAACTGGGAGTCAACCCAACACTCATGTGGCATGATGGCCTTGTAGGCAGTGACTTAATGTTGCATGCCACAGCGCCAGCCTCAAACCAGTACGAACTGATTTTAATCCCATACTGCCTTAGCTCTGCATCCTTCTCTTTCTCTCACCAAGTGTCTCTGGGGAAACAGAGAAAACACGCACACACACCTTTCCCCCTTAGCATCCTCATAGCTCTCCAAATGCTTCATCTTGCAAATAGGTCCTGCCTTCAGATTTCTGCCCACCCAGGTATGATCATGTGCCTCTACCTCAATCCCACACGTCCTTCAGAGTCCGCTTGCCTTACTAGTCCATCCCAGGGCTATTCGTCTTCTCTTTCCTTTCTGCTTGAACTGTGCCAAACTGCACGTCATTTGTTGAACCAAATCAGATGCTTATTTTGGTGTAAAACATTATGAAATGCATACATACATTTTTTTGTAATAGTTTTTCCATGAAATCCTTAGTTAGGCAACATTTAGAAGTCTTTTTCAGTGTATACCAATGCCCAAGACAACAACTGGGCTTAGCACAGTATCGTCAATGCTGAGCATTTCTGGAGAAGGGAGGGTATGCACTCGAGTTCTGTTCCTCCCCTGCTAACAGAAGGCACACCTCAAGCTGAACCAAAGCCATCCCTGCAAGACTGAACAGCTGGTGTCTGTCCAAGACAGCAAAGGATTTTTCTGCTAAACTGTGAAAGGAGTTGAGTTACTGTTCAAGTTAGCCATCTTTTGGCTACTGCTCTCATAACTCTTTAGTCTTTCCATTTGTTTAAAATATTTTACAGAATATCACCTGTTCACCAGATGGTGAGGTTTGTTATGAATCAAAAGTCTTACGAGGAAAGACCCACATTTGACTCCTCCTGGGGACAAAATGCGCTCAGAAAGCTGGGATTGCGTGTGGTTCCTGTGGGTTTTCTGCCAGATGCTGTTATGTTTAAATCCTCTACTCAGTGGGAGAGATTTAAGCTGATTCACCAACAGTTGGATCCTGAATCGACAGAAATTGAAAAATGGTAAATAGTGCTTTTCTGTGGACATATTGTGTGTATGTATCTGCCTATGTAACGTGTGTTTTAAAGTGGAAAAACACTCTTAGAAAACATGTAATCAATGATGTTTTTCTAGAAACACTTGCTCTGAGTTCCACAGTCTGCTGTGACTGAAAACACTCTGGTGAAAAGCTAGACAGCTGAGTTTCTACAGTGTGGTTTTTGCTTGTGCTTCCCTCATGGCTAGGGAGCCTGAGCATTTTTCGTATATGTCTATTAGCCATTTGAAAAATGCCTGCTCATTTCCTGTGTCCACTGTTTGTTTTGCTGTTGCTGAGTTTCTGAACCTCTTTGCAAATCCTAAATATTAGTCCCCCTTCGGTTGTGTAGTGTGCGAACATTTTCTCCCATTTTGTTGGTTGGCCTACATTTGGAAATGTATGAACAACACTTGCTGGTGTGGATATGCGAGAAATGTACCTTATTCCATTAGTGTGAATGTAGGCTAGTGCAGTAACTATGGAAGTCGGTGTGAAGAGTGCTCAGAAAACTGAAAATTGATCTACAATATGACCCAGTTATTCCACCCCTGGCAGTATATCTAAAGGAAGCAAAATCTGCTTATCAGAAAGTAACCCGCAACTCTATATTTATAGTGACATAATCTACAACAGTGAAGACAAGAAAACAACCCAGGTTCCCACTGAAAGAGGAATGGTTAAAGAAACCTTGCTCCATCTACCTCTGTAGAGTATTACTTAGTCATTAAAACAAATGAAATTCTACCATTTGCATCAAAACGGTCCCAGCTAGAGAACATTATGTTCAGTGAAATAGCCCAATGCCAAAAAGGACAAATACCATATGTTCTTTCTGATATAAGCCAAACTTCATGCAAAATACAAGGTCAACAGATACATAGAACAAACGTGTATACACACATATTCTCATCGATGAATTGCATAATGGAGACCAGCACACAAGGAAGTGAAGAAACATTGCAGGATACATCTCTATTCCTGAATAAGAGGCTTCCCCATGAAACTGTTAAATACGTCTTCACAATGGGATATGAGACTTTCTACCAAAGCCTACACCTACACCGTCATGATATACTTAAATAGCAGAATAATGAGACTGTGATTATTACCACTGGACTGCACTGCAATAATAATATGGGGGGAAATAAAGGGGAAGGTAATGGGTTGCAGGGGAGATCCCTGTGCCTGAAGAACTGTATCCTAAAAAAAAGATAAATAAATATATATATGCATATATACATATGCCAAAATGGACCAGATAAGAAAATAAGACTTTCACAGCATATATCATTAGAGAAGGAGTTCCTCCAAAATTCATGAATATGTATCCTTTTTTTTTTAACATAATAGATTTATTTCATAATTTTACCTTAACATGAACTTTTGGAAATCACTCATAGAACATTGGTGATATCTTCCAGGTAGTAAAACTGTTAAAATCAAGTTTTCACACACACCCTTGAATGCACATAAATTAAATTAATAATTTGATGTATGTATTAATTAATGCACAAGATTTTTTATATTGTTAACTTTTATTTGAAAGGTAAACAGATAGAGATACAGAAAGATACAACACACACACACACACACAAGCACACAGAGAATTTCCGTTTATCAATTAATTCCTCAAATGCCCAGAACAGCCAGGATTAGATCAGACCAATCCCAAAAGCACAGAATTCAGTCCAGACCTCCCAGATGAATTATAGGAAACCAAGGGCTTGAGACATCACTGTTGCCTGCCAGGATATGCATTAGCAGGAAGCTGTTTTGCTTGCTAAGACTCAAACTCAGGCCCTCTAATGCAGAATACAAGCATGAAAAGTAACTGCTTATTTGGCCCAGCACATACCCACCTTTGCACATTTGGTCTAAATGAGCTGGTGAACTTGATCTAATTGCAAGATCAAATGGAGAAACGGTATTTGCATGATGGGAAATCTGTAAAGGCACAGCCTTCAAATAATATCAACAGACCTCAGCAATTGCTTTTTTTTTTTTTCAGTATTTCCCTGAACGGTGAGGAAACAGACTCACTTGCGGCTTCCTGGGGATGAAAGAAGTAGGAGGTCTTAATTGCAGGTTAAGGATTGAGGCTGTGCAGCCATTAGACCTCCTGGTGAAGGATCTTCAGTAATACTTATGATACGTATTTTCAAAGAAAACACAAGCAAACATATGTGTAACATGAAGTCACCAACACACATGTCTTCGTGTTGTGTTTTTACCTCCGGCTTCTTCAGAGTTGATTCATTCAAATTCGGCCAAGGCTCTGATTTGGATACAAAATAAAATAAAATGTATAAATCCTATTCTGTTTGAGTCTGATTTTATTTGACACACAGATGGCAAAATCTGTGAGCCAGGAATTTACTAGTTGGAAAATTAAATCTTGAATCGATCTGACCACTCGCACAAAGTCGACACATGGCCAGCCTTTTTCAAAGATATTTTAAGTTCTTTTGAAAGACATTTTTAGTCCTGTGTTTCTGTCACTTTGTTAGAAAACACGAGAGAAAGGAGACCTTGGTCGTCTCTGCTGACTCAGTATCCAAATGCCTGCAAGAACCAAAGCTGGAGCAGCCCACATCCACGGAAGTTTAATCTCTCGCACATGGAAGGCAGGGGTTCAGCTACTGGAGCAGTCGCCTGCTGCCTGCCGGGACCTGCAGTGGCAAGAATCTGAAATGCAAAGTAAAGCCAGCACCCAAACACTTAGTTACATAAAACTCCTGCCCGTGTGTCAATATTTTTGTCAAATAATCACAGTTTACATCTTAGGGTTTACACATAATTTACACATGTACAGCCTAGTCAAGAATGATGTAGGTAAACTTATTCCTATTATACACATCCCCAATTTATTGGAGTTAATAAGCACTTGTGTATTAAGTTTCTAATTGCATTTATCATCGTTTGTGTTGATATTTCTGTCCTCAAAGATACCGAAAACGTTTTAAACTTCATCAATTTTTTCCAGATTCCAAATTGCCAGATATTCTGTTACCACTAACAAACGAACGAGGCTAGGAGATGAGTGGTTGGAAAATAATTAATATGAGCTACCTTTGACACCCAATAGGCTTTCCTCACTAAATTCAACAAAGTAAGATTTCCTTCGTTGGGCTTGCAAATGCATTCATCCCATCAAGGTGAATCATGTAGAATCCTCCACGTAGGATCACTTGCCCTAAACTTTTGGGGTATGTTGGTTTCCTATATATCTGTTTCACTGTTGGCTGATACCGGATTTAGAAAGCCTGTTGATAAAGCATATTTACCTGCATGACTCTGTATGCTTGTGCAAGACCTTGTACCTTGGGGCTAGGTAAGTTCATCCTCCAACAAAATGTTTGTCCTATGTACACGTGGACTTGTGAACAATACTGTGCGTGAGACTCAAAGACATCTCATATGAAGAAGGCATCAAAGGCAGTTTTGGTTTTTTATGGCAGAGTGGAAGAGGTTCTTTGCAGTAATTTTGAGAGAATTAAGTACACTATACCAGGCTGTCATTTGTGGCTCCATAACTTATGAGAAATTCACCTTCTGGAGCCTAAATGACATCCATAAAAATGCCAACACGGTGAAATATACATGAGAAATTTATTCGTATGTATGACTAAAAAAAATCACTGATGTCCTTTGATTTTACTTAACCTCCTTTTACTTTTCAAAGTGGCATTTTTAAATGTTTCTCGCAAGCTCACTTCTTCAAGATTTAGCCATATTTTGACATAGAATAATACGTTTTATCCCAGCCGTTAATTACATGACAAACAAAAAATTCAACAAGGATGACAAAATGTGTTTATTTTTAAAAATACATTATAACTAACTGTATCAGCACAATCAATTTTCAAAGCTGTCCCCCAGCAAATACTGTACTCAGGTAGACACAGCTTGAAATGAAAAAGAAAAAGAATTCTGAAGAAATACCGTGCAAATCAAAAGGGAAGGAGTGTATTCATTTCTCTCATTAAAAATCAAAGCTCTTACTTGCTTCACTCTTCTTTGTACCTAAATTAGTATGTCTGGTAGAACAGAAAGCAGCACATCATATTCCAATCAAAGGGATAGAAATCAAAAACAAATTAAGTCACTCATTATACACTTCAATTATTTTCATTAGGCAACTAACTTTCAAATTGCACCTTGGAACCATAGCTAGAAATTCTATTAAACAATGCAAATGTGCTTAAAGTAATTCTTATGTCCCTGGTAGGCCATCTAATGCCTCTGCTATCTCTCTCTCTCTCTCTCTCTCTCTCTCTCTCTCTCTCTCTCTCTCCCACTCGCTCATTTCTTTCTTCTTCTTCAGCAATGTAAATCCACCTAGTTCATCCCTTGTTTATTCATCTCAGTTGATCAACAAAGATTAAAGTCTCAGTCTAACTGATAAACCCATTATATTACATGATAAAAAGGAATGTATCTCCAGTCACTGCATGAAGTCCTGAAGGGATTTATTACAAGTGAATACAAAATCCTATTAATTCTCCATTTACTTGGCAGTCATTTAGAGCAATAGCTTATTTGCTCCATGAATATGTTTACCAACATATTATCAGAGGCTGGACATGGTAGACTAGTGGCTAAAGTCCTCAGCTTGCATGCGCCTGGGATCCCAAATGGCAGCAGCGCCGCTTCCCATCCAGCTCCCTGCTTGTGGCCTGGGAAAGCAGTCGAGGACGGCCCAAAGCCCTGGGACCCTGCACCCATGTGGGAGAGAGAGAAGAGGCTCCTGGATCCTGGCTTCGGATAGGCTCAGCTCTGGCCATTGCGGACACTTGAGAAGTGAACCATTGGATGGAAGATCTTTCTCTCTGCCTCCCCTCCTCTGTGTATATCTGACTCTCCAATAAAAATACATTTTTTTAAAAATTATCACAGTTTCTAAGCTTAAATTTCATTTTGATTTGATTCTAACTAGAATGATTTAAAAATATGTTAAAAGTGAAGTCTTTTTTTGGAGTTACACACACACACACACACACACACACACACACACACTGAATGCCAAGCATTTTGTGTAGTGATAAAGTTGCCTCCGGAGAGGCCTGTATCCCTTACAGCAGGGCCTGTGTTCAAGCCCCAGGACTGCTGCTGATACAGTTTCTGCTAACACACATCCAGAAAGGCAGCAGCATGGCTGCAATGGCCGAGTCCCTCTTACTCCTGTAAGTGACGCACATTCTGGGTATCTGACTTCAGCCTGGACCAGTCCTGGCTGTTTCAGGCACTGTGGAATTGTGTCCGTGGATGGGTGATCCTTCTCTCTTCTGCTATCGCTCTCACCCCCTGCCCACAACGTGTATGTGTGCTTTTCACACCAATAAAACTCATTAAATTAAAAAAAAAAATCTGAGATAGAACCAAGAATGTTTCAGGACCAATTTAGATTTTAGAGCTGAGGAGTTAAAAATCACATTCATCCAACTAGTGGCATAAAACTCACTTAAGCGCACATACATACACACACATCACATAGAATCACACATATGCAAATGCCACAGCTACACACAAGCATCGCAGGGATCCACAGTCCGACTACACGTACATGTACACCACATATACACACATGTGCACCCACTGCACCTATCCACGCACCACACACACACACATACACACACACCACATGTCTACAAATGAAACTTCTGAGAAGCACAGGATCATTTGGGTACTAGTGACATACCTGCTTTGTGGTTCATAACACTGGTGCTACTGTGGAATTCAGATGAGACTGCACTTTGGATAACAGAATTTCTAACTTTGGACACTTTGATAAATAATTGATATCATTTTTATTTGATTAGCCTTGTGCAAATGGATCTTAAATGTAGTTCACTGCTTTGGGAAAATGTAGTTTCTTAGGGGGAGGTTTCATAGGCCACTGGTTATGACTTGCTGTATAGTGAGTGTTTGAGGATAGGGTGCAGGCAGGTGCTCGGAGCAAAACCCTTCTTTCCCCATGTTGTGATTATCATCCTAAGTCCCACACTTGATGATGTGAATACCTCTGCTTTCAAAGAACAGTATCTGTGTGTGTGTCATGTCTATTCATGAAGCAAAAGTGGCAAAAGTGTGAAAATCATTAAATTTTCAAGCTAAAATAAGCTTATTAAAAATGAAGAGGGTTCATTCTCTCTGTTGAAATTAAAAGCGATGGTGAAGTTAAACTGTCCCCCTCTCTCTCTCTTTTCTGTATTTTGTGTATCTCTTGGGTGGCCAGATCAGCCGCTTGCTAGTCTCAGAACTTAAGGCTATTTCTGGTACAGGAGACAGTAGGTTCGACATGCTAGTCTTCTGGCAAGGGAAATTTAGACTTGAGTCAGAGAGTGGTGGTCAGCATGGTGGCAGGATGCAATCAAGAGCATACACCTGATAGTCGACATTGGCATGTCAGGAAACAACTGAGCTCCTCATCTGCTCTGGACTGAGTTGTTCTGAATGTTAGCATCCCTCCAGAATCACTCTTCCCTTCTACCTGGCTTTTAGGCACTGCTCAATGGAGAGCTTTCTGGAGGGGAAATTTTCTAAAATTCCTCCCAAGATCCTCAGTGTGGTATAATCACACATTAGTGGAGGTTGGAGAGAGTCTCCTAAACTTCCCCTGCAACTCCAGGAAAGGACCAGAACACACCTGACAGGCTATTGAATAAAAACAGTGACCGTACTGATCTGCCACCTTCCTAGGCTTGCTTGTACGTTTTGCCTCATTCCACCACACAACATGTCCTCTTTTCTTGCATCCCTCTTACGTAGAGGGACTGGTGTTTACCTAGCTACTGGGTCTATCCACCAAGGCCTGAGAAGATCCGCTGGAAATGCCTTCATCAAGAAAGGGCCAATATTCCAGTCTATTTAATGTAAACACACCATGTGCTAGAGATCTATAGCATAAAGAAGTATCTATTATTCTCCATAAAATAATTTGGCATATTGAAAATTTATATAATTAGGACCCAACGCAGTAGCCTAGCAGCTAAAGTCCTCACCTTGAACACACCAGGATCCCATATGGGCACCGGTTCTAATCCCGGCAGCTCCACTTGTCACCCAGCTCCCTGCTTGTGGCCTGGGAAAGCAGTCAAGGACGGCCCAAAGCCTTGAGACCTTGCGACCTTGTGACCTTGTGAGAGAACTGGAGAAAATTCCTGGCTCCTGGCTCCTGGCTCCTGGCTCCTGGCTCCTGGCTTGGGATCAGCTTAGCTCCAGCCAAGGACGTGCCAAAGCCATGGGATCCTGCACCCATGTGGGAGACCTGGAGGAAGTTCCTGGCTCCTGGCTTTGGATCAACGCAGCACCAGCCATTGCAGTCACTTGGGGAGTAATTCATCAAACAGAAGATCTTCCTATCTGTCTCTCCTCCTCTCTGTATATCTGACTTTGCAATAAAAATAAACAAATCTTATTTTAAAAAGAAAATTTATAGAATTATCCAACAAACTGACAAGCTGAAATTCAGGATTAGTAGTCTGTCCAATATAATATTACAAATTATTTGACTAAACAATGTTTTTTTCTGACAAATGATTATGCAAGATAGAGAATATTGAATTAGGCTGTATGGAGTGATTTAAAAACAAACAAAACAGGATTATCTTCAGAAACTTAGAAAAAAAACAAACATCAGAAATGGAGCCCTGTAAAAAGAATAGAGATCCCAAGAGAATTTCATTTCTACCTGATATTTTTCAGCAGCTGAAACTGAATTATTACTCACTTAAATTATTGCTTTCTTTTGAAAGCCAGAAAAACAGAAACGAGCTTTTTCCTACCACCACCTCAAAATGTTTCTGCGAACTTAGGAAAAAGCCTCTGCACTGTTTCCAATGCAGACTTTTTTATTTTTTAATTTGCACTTCATCCTGAGAATGTTTCATTAACCTGATCTCAGGAGCTAGAAAGTTATCCTTAGTTATACAACGCATGGATCTAATCCAATTAAGTGAATAAACCTTTATTCAGCATGATTTCACACACATTGTAGTGTAAAGAGAAATGACAAGATTTTAAAAAGCCAAGGTACCTGGAAACTAACAAAGGTGTTGCAGAGCAAGAGACCACTTGCAGCCAAATCTTGCTCCCAGCTTTAAGATGTAGGAACATAGGTAGGCGGTCGTGCAGAAAAACCAGTCTCCTGGATGGCTCCCAGAGACCCCAGACTCTGGGCTTGGTCCCCTCACACACCCTCCTACAGCTGGTCTCTGTCAATTTGGGGATAAGACTCCAAAGACTGCGTTTCACTCCACAGTTAGGGTATAAAAGCCTCCTGGGCTTTATTTTCCTCTCTCTGATCCTGATTTACTCATGTACTCTTGGAGAAGGCAACTGCCTTGTTGTACCCTCCAGTATTAGTAGGACTGAGTCCTACTAATCGTCTTGAGAGAATTGATGCAGTAAAACCCAATGCTTTGTGTCACTCAAAACCTGCCTGGCACCCGGATAACCATCCCATGAGGGGTCTCAAGCTAGAGGCACCAAAATAAGCCATCTCGATTCTTAGAGGCTGTATGAGATCATGAATGCTGGATGCTTACATTGATATCTTCACTGTGATACATATTTAAGGACAGATAATTAATAGAGATGGTTATATGATAAAGAAAATAACGCTTTGAGTAACTCCATGCAAACAAGCTAAAGGAACAGAGAATACTGCGGTGGAAATAGTCCATGTGAAAGTGATTTTAATGGATAGCCTGCATTTGGAGAAAAGTTTGTAGAGAGGAAATCTAAAAGATCAGAAAGTGCTCGACGGGAAAAAGCCGAAGAGAACTCATGAGTATCTATCATTGTTAAAGCTACCCATAATCTAAGTGCCTGTATAAGGTCAAGTAGAAACACGTGAGAGCTAACCAATGAAACACACCTGCGCATTCATTGAGCCATTTAGAAACTGGAGCGTGCGTTAGTAACCAGATTGCTGGATGTTTAATCTGGTTACTGCTATGGTAAAGGCACAATGTGCATGTCATTTGCTGTCATTTCCAAATGTATTGATCCATTTCTACCTTTTTCCTTCCTAGCTTGTTTGCTTGTTTTAAGGGAAAGCCAGATTTATACAAGGAGAGAGAAAGATGTTGCCTTTGCTGGTTCAATAGCTGGAGCTGAGCTGATCTAAAGCCAGACGCCAAGGCCTTCTTGGGTCTCCCCATGGTGTCCTTGACTGCTTTCTCAGGCCACAGGTAGGGAGATGGATAGGAAGGGGAGCAGCCAGGATTAGAACTGATGCCCATATGGGAATCCCAGCAGACACAAGGCAAGGACTTAGCCACTACACTATCACACTCTACCCGATCTGAAGTTTTAATGCCTGACTGTTTGCAGGATTGATGTGCAACTTCCAGTTGTGCTACATAATCCAGATAATGCTGGGAACATCCCTTGTCTCCTTATCCTTTGTGTGGGGAGTGTAGTGGGCTGTGGTGGTCTCTCTCTCTCTCTCTCTCTCCCTCTCTCCCTCTCTCTCTCTCTCTCTCTCTCTCTCTCTCTCTCACCCTCCTACAGCAGCATTGCTTTCCTGTGTCTCTTACCCACTCACTTTTATTCTACTCTCACACTTAGCAATTTATTGAACTTTCGTCAGTCCATGGTGCTCACATGGCCTCTCTTCATTCACTGACCATAAGCACTAAATATTAGACAGTCTATTTTTTATACCTAAGAGGGTTGGATTAATGAAAGTCTTGGATATACTGCGTCTTGCCCTGGTAAAAATCATGAAAGCAAGAGTCAGTGTTCAGCCTAAAATTTTTAATCTCGAAAAATATTTTATACACTTTTTAAACCACTTTGAAGCAGTTTAGACACTTTTAAAATTCTTGTTCAGATTCAACAAGAGTTATTTCACTAAACTTATTTTTTGTGATAAAGTCAAGAGATGTATATTTTCAAAGCTTATTTTTCAAGGGGCAGACAAAGCTCTCATTCACTTTCCAGAAGCACAGCGTGACCAGGGGAGAACCACAAGTAGAAGTTGGGCACCTGTTCTAAGAACCTGACTTGGATGGGAAGAATGCAATCACTTGATCCAGCATCCTGACTGCAGAATTTTCATCATTAGGAAAGAGGAGCAAAAAAAAAAACCCGGAACATAATACCAAATGGAGGCATTTGGGTAAATGATATAGCATCTTTTTAAAACATTTATTTGCTTTCATCGGTAAGGGAGATTTAAAAGAGAAGGAGACACAGAGAAAAACATCCTTGATCCATGGTTTAACTCCCCAAGTGGCCGTAATGGCCCGAGCTCAGCTGATCTGAAGCCAACAGCCAAGAGCTTCTTCTGGGTCTCCCACATGGGTTCAGGGTCCCAAGGCTTTGGGCTGTCCACCTGCTGTCCCAGGCCACAAGCAGGGAGCTGAAAGGAAAGCAGAGCAGCCAAGACACGAACAAGTGCCCATATGGGATCCTGGCACATATGAGGTGAAAATTTTAATCACTGAACCATTGCACCTGGCACAAAAGTTTGTTTTCTTTAATTTAAAGTTGTATTTCTTCTTCTTCTGATATTTGACTAATTATATAAGTAGTCATGGTCTAGAGTTAAAATTTCATAAAATTTAATTTTAGCAAATTCTTAGTCAGCTTCAGCAAAGTTCTAATTTTCATACAAACTGCCTCCCTGCATTCTGATAGATTTTGAACTGAAAGGAAGCTCGGAGTCAAACACTACCACTCCTTAGATAAAGTTTTAATTTGTTCTAAACTGCAAAGTTAAAATGTTCTCGTGCCTACTTCAAGATCTCAAACACAGTCTAGTTCTCTCTGATATGAGACAACCTTCATGCAAAATGTAAGATCCATGCCCATTTCTTTTTAAAATCTTTTTTATTTATTATTATTATTATCATCATCATCTTATGATACAGTTTCATAGGCTCCTGGGATCTCCCTTATCCTCTCCCCAACTCCCCCCCCCCACCTAGTTCCCCTATATTATTACTATAGTATAGTTCTTCATACACAGTCATATGTCCATCAATCCGTGCATGGACAATGGCAAAGAGTCCAGCATCCTATTGTCAAGATATAGTAAACAGTTTCATTAGGATTCCATCATGGTTTGGAAGTAGAGATGCATACTACATTGTATCCTCACATCTGGATATGTTAGTCTCTATTTCACAGTCACTATACATCCCCTTAAATGAAAAGACACAGTACAAAATCAACAATAGGAATAAAAGTAGAAATTTACAATGCCATCAAGTTAAATAACATATTACTAGATATGACGGTCTACATTACACAGCTACTATACATCGCCTTACGTGAAAAGACACAAAACAAAATCAACCATGCCCATTTCAATACTGTCTTTGCGGAATCTCATGGATTTTAATTTTTTTTTTTTTGCATTTCTTTAAGAATTTCTTTTCTCTTAAGTTCTTCACGACTTGTGGGATATACAATACCATCATTTTCTCCAAGGTTTATTATTTTCTTTTCACATCCAGTTCTAGGGGATACATTGTGTTCCTCTTGAAAAAGATTTACAAGAATTATCAGGAAAAGAGATCACTTTTTATGTGCAAATTTTCTTTCCACCAGTACACACTAACTGTGCAAGAATACTGCACACTTAAGCCACACAGAAAGGCTCTGTGAGAATATGAGAAGCTGAGATGCCCTACGAAGAGGTACAGTGTCATAACTGAAAACTGTCCAGTGTGAAACACATCACTCAATCTCATATTGTCTTGCTTCTCTTGTCCATTCTATCAGTAAGTGTGTCAAAGTACACTGATTGTTAAATGCTGGAAATACTACGTAATACAAGCCACATTTGAATCAACCCATAGCAAAAGTTAAACAAATTCTTTTTAGAAATGATGAAACATACAACAGTTCATTTAAAAATTAAAGGCAATGTAACTTACATGTGTACAAAGTAGATGGATCAAAGAATAACTGTTTAGCTATCATGGAATTAAAGGATTTTTTTGAAACTTGAAAATCCAAAAAAGATACTGTATTAGCAATGTCTTTTGGGCTATGACCTATGCAAAAATATAACACAAAGGTTGTGGTAGCATGTTCTTAGAAACACTGATTAGAAAAATTGTATAATAATAATTTGCCACCCAATATCCTTTATTAAGTCTAGTAATTACATAAAAGTTATTAAAATAAATTTGATTTGATAGTTTAAAAGTTAATGTTGACTTAATAATCTCTGTATTGTATAATTTTAGTGTCTTCTCATGATAAAGGTAAGGTAGTAAAATTTCATCTGAGATATTAAATGTCATGTACACAAAATGGCTTGATCTTTTTTTGTTACTTTAAGCTATTATATTTCCAAAGTGTGTTACTTTTTAATAGTCAAGAAAGTTGATGCTTACACATGTGCACTTAAAAACTGGTTTATAATATATGAACATCTGTTCTGTTCAATTTACGACGTCAATTGAAAAGTGCTTTAGGGTATTAAGCACTGCTCACATCATTACTGTTACAATGAATAAGATAAATATTTGAACATAATGACATACTTTATCATAAAAACATATTGAGGTTATTTGGGGAATTCATAATGTTTCTTTTAATCACAACAGAATGTGAAGGCATGAGGTGTGTGGAGAAGGGACTGGCTGAACTGGGAGCAGTTTCCCTTGCTCTGACATTCAGCAAAATGTGACTAACTTAGACTGTGCATAATTTGGAAACTAAAGTTCTCCAGACATGGCACATTTAATTCTGAGTAAATAAAAGCCTGCAAATAATCCATTTCCTTGGGATGCATAAAACTATCGCTCACAAAAAGCAAGAACCTGGTATGATCCAAGCCAGATTCAAACAAACCAAAAGATTCTGTCTCTACAAAGGTTGATCTAGTTCTGATCTGGGGAAAGATGTTGGCTTGGAAAGGCCTGGGGCATAGAAGGCAAATGCAACAGGCTGGTTGGGGTCCTGCCTGGCCCCTAGCTGTGACCAGAATCCTTCACTGTCTGCTTCCTTGACTACAAAGTAAGAAGGGAGAATGGATGATATTTAATTTTCCAACCAGTTTTAAAAGTCTGTGCTCCAGCCTAGCGGCTAAAGTCCTCGCCTTGAAAGCCCCAGGATCCCATATGGGCACCGGTTCTAATCCCGGCAGCTCCACTTCCCATCCAGCTCCCTGCTTGTGGCCTGGGAAAGCAGTCGAGGACGGCCCAATGCATTGGGACCCTGCACCCGCGTGGGAGACCCGGAAGAGGTTCCAGGTTCCCGGCATCGGATTGGCGCGCATTGGCCCATTGCGGCTCACTTGGGGAGTGAATCATCGGACGGAAGATCTTCCTCTCTGTCTCTCCTCCTCTGTGTATATCTGGCTGTAATAAAATGAATAAATCTTTTAAAAAAAAGTCTGCGCTCCTACTGTTTAGGGCCATAGTAACACATACATTTTGGATATATGACCATGTCATTGGGCTAACTGGACATCTATATCTACTTAATAAATCAAAGTTTAAGGAGCATAGCTTCTGTAAGCTTGGTTTATCTTTCTCCGTAATTTTTATTTTTCCCTCTTTAATACTGGCGGATCAGCCAACAGCTGGATCTTGATATCAAGTTTGTGACTTTCCCCATCTTATCACTATGCTTTCCTGCAGATGTATTCAATGAAAGGTAAATACCATTCTTTACATTCATTTAGAATTCTTTACAGAAATGTGCTAGGAAGAGTTACTATGACATTAGATGAAAACACAACAGAATTATAAATAGGACTGAAAATGTACTTGCAAGTATCTCTTTGGCTTGGTTTGTCCCTGCTTCTTCAAGCCTGGCAGCACTGTTACATAGGACCATGTGGCTGCCTCATGAAAGAGGCTGCATAAACGGTTACTGAGCTTCTACATCAGTACATGTCATGATCTACCAGAGAGCTGAAAGACAGGATTCATACTTATGAATCCTTTTGTTTCGCCTTTTCAGACATTCTTCTTTGTAAGCATTTTATAAATATACTGTGATTTCATAGATAAGCGATTTTCATAGCTAAGCAATAAGGGATTCAATATTGGAAAATAAATTACTATGTATTTAAATTCTGTCTACATAAATAAGTACAAGTTCAAGAAAGCTGAACTCTCTAAGCTGGTTATACCTGGTAGAAATATGAAATGTATACAATTAAAAGGAAAACAAAAGCATAATACCAACATTTATAATGTAAAGTTAAATGTCTGCACAGTATCAGCCTATAGATTAAATATTTTGCAGTCATGCGTATTTTAATCTCACATTTTTAACTGGATTAGCCCCATTCCCCGGGATCTGTTGTAGCTGCACAGAACAAGGGACACAACCTTCCAGACACATCAGTTCTCAAAACTCCACCGAGCAGCTCTTCCTCTAATTGGATTGGCTGTTCTTTCTCTTAATCACTGGAATTTCCTGTTGTAGCCCCATTCCCATAGCTGTTTCTGCATCTTGGTTTGGGCTACACATAATACATTCATTCTTTGTGTTCTCTGTCACTGCCTATTTGGATTTTGAAGATTGCTCTTGTCTGCTGGCTCTCAACCCTGAATGTCTACAATGCACCTTTACCGAGTAAAACCAAGCACTCAGTCTAGACCCCTTAGGTGAGTGGCAGGCAACCAAATAAAAGATCCATTATGGGACAGCATCAACAGGAAGGTAGAGTCAGGAACGGAGTGTGATGTCTTAACAATGAAGCCAAAACGGGTCCGGCGGCATGCCCTAGCAGCTAAAGTCCTCGCCTTGAACACGCCAGGATCCCATATAGGTGCCGGTTCTAATCCCAGCAGCTCCACGTCCCATCCAGCTCCCTGCTTGTGGTCTGGGAAAGCAGTAGAGGACGGCCCAAAGCCTTGGGACCCTGCACCCGTGTGGGAGACCTAGAAGAAGTTCCTGGTTCCCGGTTTCGAATCGGCGCAGCACCGGCCATTGCGCTCACTTGGGGAGTGAATCATCGGACGGAAGATCTTCCTCTCTGTCTCTCCTCCTCTCTGTACATCTGACTTTGTAATAAAAAATAAATAAATAAATCTTTAAAAATAAAAAAAACCAATGAAGCCAAATGTCCACCCCTAAAAATGTTATTTATAGTGATGTTACAGTAGCATAGTTCACTTCTGTTTCTCTCTGGTATTGTTCCCATTTAAGTCCCAGACTACACAGCTTTTTGTTTTTTGGTTTTTTTGGGTTTTTTGTTTTTGTTTTTGTTTTTGCTTTTTTTTTTTTTTTTTTTTTTTTTTTTTTTTTTTTTTTGCTGGTTTTGTCCTTTTTTTCCTCCCTGTAGTATTCCTACATTCTCCTATGGTATCTTCACTGAATTGGTTTGCAATACCTCTTCCATTAACAAAATGAATTTCTGGAAGTCTTTTTTTTTTTTTTTTGGTTCTAAATTTGTTAGTGCATGAAGTGCTTTCTGGTGCATGACCACAGAAAGTACCTTTGCTTTTCGGTTCTAACTAGCCAATTTAGGCATGCATTACTTCTGGAACGTCTCTTTCTTACAGACAACACTTGAAGTGCCCCAGGACTACGAGAGAGTTGGTAGTGTCTGCCGTTAAGGAAGCTCTGTTCCAGTATTTGATATTTCTTAGCTACTTTTGAGTCCAAAGCATCTATACACAACCTTCAGCCTGTTTTGTTCATGTTTTCCCAAACCCCCAGAGCAAAGAAGAAAGAGAAAGGAAAGAAGGAGCCAAAACCCTTGTCTCCATGAAAAACTCAGATTTTTTTGTTCAGCCAACACTTTTATTATAGAGTATCCTTATTTTATTTTTATTTTTCTCTTTTTAAAGATTTATTTATTTTTATTGGAAAGTCAGATTTACAGAGGGAAGCAAAGACAGAGAAAAATCTTCTGTGCATTGGTCCACTCCCCAAATTGTCTCAATGGCCAGAGTGGAGCTGATCTGAAGCCAGGAGCCACGAGCCTCTTTCAGGTCTCCCATGCAGGTGCAGGGTCCCAAAACTTTGGGCCATCCTTGACTGCTTTCCCAGGACACCAGCAGGGATGGGAAGTGGAGCATCCAGGACACAAACCAGCATCCATATGGGATGCTGGCGTGTGCAAGGTGAGGACTTAGCCACAGCGCAGGACCCTGTTATTTTATTTTTCACCAAGATGAAGTCATTATCTACTCTCATTGATGTTCACTGGCCCTACAGGTTGGTTCCCTTTTTGTGTTTTCTCTTTACAGACACTTTCCTTTCTAATTTCTCTTAACAAACTGCAACAGAGCTACTATGTATTTAGAGAACAATACCAAGCGATTTCTGAATATATTTTCTGAACATGTGATTTTGTGTTGTCTTACTCCATTTGTTTTGGTACTGATTTTCATTGCATGTGAATTTTTTTCTGGTGGATTTTAATTTAGATAATCACTGTTTGGTAAAATGCATGACACTGGTCTGCGGAAATAATGCCTGCTCTCCATTACACTTTGGGTTTCACAAAGCTGCTTACTTTTATCTATAGTATTTATGTATATAAGAAGACTGAATCTAAGAATACTATATATCCAAACATATGTGTGTGTGTGTGTGTGTGTGTGTGTGTGTGTATAATTTGAATTTGAAGGTTGGAAAAAAAAACAAATCTCATAACAAGCCTCATAGGAAATTAATTCACTCCTGGACTGTGTTTCACATGTAGGCTTGAGGATCTCCAAACACAGCAGCAGTGAATTATTTCTGGTCAGTGCTTGAGGTCAATGTTCCAGTTGGGAGTTGGTGAATGTACTGGGTAAACCTGAGTGATTTGCAGTATTTTGAAGCTGTAGGAAATCAAAAGTAGAATACTTTACAAGCAATTATTTTCCTGAGAAATGTGGTTTTGCTCAGAGAATTAGGGAAATGTGTAGGTGGTAGATTAATGGTCCTTGATTATTTAATAAAGCAAGGATATTATCTGAAAACATGTTTCAACTTTTTTCTTGCTCTGAGTATAATTTGCTTCCTTCTGCAATCCCATCAGATCCCCCAAAATGTCCAGAAAGGAAAACAGGCTCAATTTTCCAACAGAAGAGGCTTAGGGAGAAAGCCAGGGTATCTATTTCTTCAGTCACAGATGACCTGTCCACTTGATCATCAGCTTCCTCTTCCTAGCTGTGCCCCTTTACCCTAAACTCCTTCTACACTCCTCCGTCTCATACCGTGATGGTCAGGTGATGGGGAAGCTTTTTCCTCCCACTTCCCATGCCCTGAGAGCTCTCTACTGTCTCTGTGAGCAAACAATTCTCTAGCGAAGAAGTGTCAGTGGTTTTGAATTGTCTCTGAGACATATTTATTAACTGCCATTAATCATTGCATCACAGCACAGGATCACAGAAGACAAAGAGTAGTGAGCCAGGAGCTGGGTCAAAGAAGACCGTGATGGAAGCCTAGTACGAGAGCCTGGGACTGCTACTCACTCGAGAGAGGGGCACAAGTGACTTCAAATGAACAACATGGTATTAGCAGGATCAGTGACACTGACCTGTAGAAATGTGGGTAAAACAACTTAAAGGAGAACTCACTAATCAGAGTTTCAGTAACTAAGAGCAAAAGAAGATACAGATACAATGAATACTACTGACACTTCCCCAGAAAAGGAGTGAAAAAGCCTTTGTCAACTTCAGGGTTAACTGTCAAGAAGCTGAGGGATGAAGAATTGTTTTAATGTTAAAAATATCATTAGAAACAAAGAGAAGCATCTACAGGAGTTCAAGGAATTTTAGGAATATGTTGCATAGGAAATAATAACAATGAATCAAAGTACAGCTGAATTATTAGAAATTAAGAGCACAGTGCAACAAAATCAAAATTCAAGGGAGAGCCTCAAGGGTATGAGTGAGGCAGAAAAAAAGAATCTAAGAATCGGAAGGCATCTCTTGCAGTAACGAGAAAACAAGCAAAAAGCTGGAATAGGAACTGAGTCAAGCTAAGAAAAGCAATCAGAAATTAAGGGACACTGTTAACAAGCAAAATGTAAGAGTTACGGGGGTTCCAGCAGGCGCAGAAAGAGAAACCTGGTTCAAAGATGTATTCAATGAAATAATAATTCAGAACTCCCTTAGTATGGAGAATGAATTGAGGTACAAAATACAAGAGGGGCACAGAACTCCCAATAGGGTTGACCAAAAGTGATCTTCGGTGCAGCCCATCATAATCAAACTTTCTTTGGTTGTACATAAAGATCCATAAATATGCATGTGGACATTCAATTAACATATAGAGGAACCCAAGTCAGATTCACGGCTGACCTCTCAGAGGTAATTCTAACAGGCCAGAAGAAAATGAAGTGGCATATTCCAGATTGAAGAAAGAAAAAAAAAAAGTCAACCCAGAATAACTTACCCAGCTAAGCTTTCTTTTTGCTTTTGAAAATGAAAGGAAATCCTTCCACAGCAGAGAAGCTCAAAGAGTTCACCTCTTCCAGACCTGCCCTACAGATATTACTAAAGTATATTGTATTGACAAAGAAATAGCATCTACCAAAACCAAAGACAAACATGGAGAACAATAAAATGACAAAAAAAAGACTAAATCAAAGAACAATCCATTGCTAAAATGACAGGACCAAATTACTGTCTATCAATACTAACCCTGAAGTAAATGCGTTAAACTCCTCAATCAAATGTCATAGATTACTGACTGGGTCACAAACCAAAATCCATCTACCTGTTGCCTACAGGAGACACATCTTACCAGCAAAGATTAAAGTGAAAGGATGGAAAAAGGCATTCCAGGCTAATGGGGGAAAAGAAAAAAGCTAGTATAGTCATTCTTATATCAGATAATACAGACTCTGACATGAAAATATTGAGAGAGAGGAGAAAGGGGACAACCTTACGATCAAAGAATCTATTCAGCCAGAACAAATCAACATAGTAAATGCACACACGGCAAACGCCAGGACACCTAGCTACCTGAAACCAATATTAACGGATTTAAGGGAGAAATAGATTCCAAAACAATAATAACAAGAGGACCTTAACACCCCCTTCGTATCAATGGACTGATTAGTGATACAGAAACTCAGCAAGGAAACAACAGAGCTCACCCTGAAATCTGCAGGACCTCTCATCCTACACAGAATACACTCAGAGGATGGAGCTTTTTCCAGGATGGACCATATTACAAGCCACAAAACAAGCCTCAGCGAAATTTTTACAGATTAAAATTATGTCATCCATCTTCTCAGACCACCACGGAGTGAAACTGGAGACCAAAAATTCAAAACATAGCCCAGAAGACATACAAATGCTTGAAGGCTGAAAATCATGCTACTGAATGAAAAACGAGTTATAGAAGAAATCAAGTTGTTTTTATTATTGCCACGTGGGACAGACACTGGCATTTTTTCCTATGTGAAAATTCTTGACACCGTTTTTTACCACCCTAGTGCACACTGATACCTTTGTTGCATGTTCAGTAACTTCATGTGGATTGAAGTTCATTATCTTTCTCCCCATTGTGGATTGCGTGCACTGGTTCTATATTTAAGGAAATTGATACGCTCGTCGGTGGAGGCAGAAGTATGTCTCCACACATACAGTACAAAGATTGACTATCAGTGAAATAGCTGATAATGTCCTGATGGTTGGATGTTGGACTCTCCAACATTGTGCGTGCCTGCATTGTTGGTAGACACCTCGGTGGCAGCATGATGGACTTGCGAAGGTTCATGAAAGACACCATTGTAAAACTGAGGGGTGGGGATGTCAGCAGGAAAGGGAGGGAACTTAAGGAGGGAGGGAAGGAAACCCCACTGCCTATTAAATTGTGCCATAAAGTAAAATTTAAAAAAAAAATTATGGGACATGATCAAGGCAGTGTTCGAGGAAACTTCATTTTAATATACGTTTATGTCAAGAAATTAGAAAAACATCAAGTAAATTAGCTCACCATACATTTAAAAGAGCAGAAAAATAACAGCAAAGCAATCACAACATTAGCAAGAAAAAGAAATAAAATAATGGAGGAAATAAACCAAATAGAAACCGTACATAGAAGAAACATTGTACAATACAAGCAAAACAATGTATTAAAAAACCCAATGCCAGCTTCATACTAAATTCGGACAGACTGCAAGTCTTTCTGTCATGATCTGGAACTAGATAAGGATGCCCACTTTCACCAACGCCTTTTATTATGCTATTGGAATAGAGTTATTCAGCAAGAAATTAAAGCAGATCAAATTGGAAGTGAGAAATTAAAATTATTTGTGCTTGCAGACAACATGATTCTCTACACAAGAGACCCAGAAAGCTCAGTCGAGAGACTATTGGATCTCATAAGAGAATTTGCAGGGTAGCAGGATACAGAATTCATGAGCATAATGATGAAAGCGTTATACACAGAGTTCCACGGCTGAGAAGAATCTTAAATACCTTGAGTTTAACCTAACCAAAGAAATGGAAGATATAGAAGAGGAAAGTTATAAAGCATTTTTAAAAGAAAAAGAAGCCATTAAAATTTGGAGAAACTTATCATGTTTCTGTATCAGCAGAATTAACATCATAAAAAATGTCCATATTACCTAAAGTAATATATAGATTCAAAGTTATCCCAACCAAAATCTCAGCATTCTCAGAAAGAGCAAGAATGATACAAAGTTCATCTGGAAACACAAGAGACCACAGATAGCCAAAAGCTACCTGAAGATAGTATAATAATTTTAAGAAGTAAAGCTGGAGGAATCACGATTTCAGATCACAAGACATGCTACAGGGCCGTGGTCATTAAAACAGTCTTGTACTGGTACAGAAACAGAGAAGCTCAATGGAACAGAATAGAAACCCTAGAAGGCAGCTGACACATGTACAGAAAATCAATAGTCAACAAGAAAACTGAAAATAATCTAGGAAAAAAGTCTGATCTCAATAACTGCTACTTCAACAATTGAGAGTAGCCTGCGTAAGTAGGAGCAAGACTTTCAGCTTTTCACTTTTCACTTTATGCGTTAATCTGCTCTAAATGGATCAAGGACCTAAATTTGCACCCACAGACCACCACACTGTTAGAGGAACACATAGAAAGCATTCTAAAAGAATTGATAACAACTTCCCTAGTAAAGTCTCCAAAGGCACAAAAGTCAAAATAAATAGACGGGACTACATCAAACAAAAAAGCTTCTATACAATAAAAGGAATGACCAAGAAGGAAAGAAGCAACCAAAAGAGAGGGAGGAAATCTTTGCATACCATGCGACAGAGGGGACTGACTTCCAAGATTTACAAAGAGCTTCAGAAACTCAGACAACAGAACAAAGTATGTCTTGGATTGGATTTTTAATCCTGTTGGAGTTGGAGACTATAATAACAAATCCAAAACATAGTAGAAATGACTTATATTTGTTCGTGCATTTACCTTAACTGGAAACTAATTTATTCCTGTGAATTTGAGATACAGTCAATTATTCTTGTATTCTAATATGGTAGACTCCCCTCTTATTTTTTTCTTAACTGACAATTTCAATGATGCCAATCCCCGCCCCCCCAGCTTTTGTTACTTTGGAACATCTCAATTTACCCTTTAGTTTTGACTGAATAAAGGGCAAACCTTCAGGTTTTCCTAAAGTTATTGACAAGTCTTTTTTGTTTGTTTGTTTGATTGTACTTTCGTAAATGCATGATCACTTCATTTCTTCTCACTCTCATGCTTTCTGGTGAAATACTGAACTTTCTAATGACTCAAGTGTTGAACTGCAGAGGGACTTTTTTCTCTTGGTGTGGTCAAGGTTGCCTCATGCTTGGCTTTTGACATGTCACAGTATTTTGGAGTTAGTTCCTCTGGCGTTGCCAGATACTTTGGGTTTATTGCTTCACATCTTTCATCAGATTTATGATTCGATTATGATTTATGATCCAATTTTTGTTCCAATTTTTAGTGTTATTCTTTGTTTCTCCCATCTCCTTGTGTGATTCTGATATGCATATGTTGCACCAATTGACCACATTTCAGATCTTCTTTAAGGTCTATTCCCTTGTTTGTTATCTTTCAACCCATTGCTCCAATAATTTCAGTTTCATACACTTCAATGATTTCTTCTGTCTGCTCTCAATGTCAGATTCTCTGACTCCTTTTATAATTTCTGTTTGTTGATATTCTTAATTTTTTCTCATCATTTCCCTAGTTTTCTTTAGTTTGTTGCCTATATTTTTCTGTGGCCTTTGAACATATTTAAGATATGTTGATTTGAAACTTCTGTTAAGTTCTTTCAGTAAATCTTATGTTTGATTTCTCCAAATAGATTTTCATAGATTTATTTTTCTCTGTCTTGAGTAAACATTTCTTGTTGCTGTGTTTCTTGTTTGTTTAATTATGGCTGTGAGTTGGGCATTTAATTACATATGATTATTGCTAATTTCTAAAATCCCATTATAAAAACTGTCACTTAGTTTTTATTATTCTTTTTCTACAATTATTTGTTCATCAGAAAGATAGAATGACAGCAGAACTTTCATCTACTGGTTCATTTACCAGATGGGTAACAACAGCCAGATCTGAGCTAGGCAGATGATAGCAACCAGAAATTCATCCTAGCCTCCAACAGGGAATGCAGAGGTCTGAGGTCTTAGGCCATCATCTTCTGATGCCTTCCTAAGTAGCTTCACATAAAATTGGAGTAGAAATGGAGCAGCTGGGACTCAAACCACCACTTCAACATGGATGCCAGTATCACAAATGGTGACTTATCCCACTGAATGACATTGGCATTTGAACTTTTCCTGTCTTTGCTGACTTTTCACCCTTGGACAATGATTTCTGATCTGGTTAAAAAAAAAATCCATGGCCTCTGTGTGCATGTATTTCAATGTGCTCCTTGCAATACTACAAGTTATTGGATTATGCAGAAAATCCCAATTCATTCGAAGACAAGCACCCCAGATCCCAGAAAACTTCTTTTGAGGCTCACATACAAAAAGAGCCATAAAGATTCCACCCCACCCCATCAACCACTCTCCCTCCCTTCTAGCCTGTATCCTTCAAAACCGATATATATTAACTTCATCCACAAAAATAGTGAGTACATATGGAGAGAGCAGAGAAGTCAATGCATGCATTCACCTAATCCTCCCAAGAGCTTGTTTAAAATGTTGAAACATGGGCATGTAGCTCATTATACCTGGCAACCTTTTTTTCCAAGGCTCTAAATCCTATTTACTCTGCTAAGGTCTATCATTTTGGTGAGAGCCACAGTCACAGCTGGTCTCTGGGATTCTCAATATACCAGTTGCTTCCCGGTTCACACTGCCCACATCTTTCATTCAGGGATTAAATTCTTTTGACTAAAAATCTTGCAACAGTGATGTATGTTTTCCAGGTGAAACATGACAGGCCCCATTTATTTTAGCTGAAATATAATCCTTACTTTTCACCTAGAAACACGATGTGTCTGGTCCCTGCCTATCACACCACCCCTCATTCTGTATACCCTAATTTCTATGTCTTTAAGATGCAAGGTGCATATTTTTTGTAACACCATATTACTTCTCCCTGCACTGTGGTTGCAATAATAGCTTTTCTTTAGATAATCAAATGATGTTATCCATCTGGTCTCTATTCCTGAAGATTAGTTATTTGTTTGTTTGAGAAGCACGGTAAAAGGCAGAAAGGGACATAAACATTGAATGAGAGAACAGGAGAGAGAGAGAGAGAGAGAGAGAGAGAGAGAGAGAGAGAGAGAGAGAGAGAAAATTTTTCCATCTGCTGGTTCATTCTCCAAATGCCTGCAAAGTTCAGGGTCAGACCAAAACCAGGATTGACCATCCTCTACTGCCACCTTCCCAGGTACAGAAGCTAAATCAGAAGTAGAAGGACTAGATTTTAAATTGACTCTGGATATGGGATACCAAATGGTACCTGAACCCACTACACCACATCTGATCCAATCCGCCTTTAAAATTTGAATCCCATATTATCCTCCAAAAGAAACTTCCCCATGACTACTCCTCATCTTTTCCAGGAATATAAAACAGCAAAACAAAATGAGTTGAAAGGATTTCAAGTAAAAAGTTAATTGATCTTGCTGTTTGCAATAGGGCTGGTCTAATTTACAGACTTTGTTTTCCTATTGCCATGTGCCCCCTTGATAAACTCTGGTGGTGAAGTTCCATGATTATATAAAGACCGAAGCTTTTCAAGCAATCAGTGAAATCTCCATTTGAAAAATAAAATTAAACTAGAGGTGTTTAACCTGTTATTACTTTGCCAATATTATTTCAACACTGGTGGCTCATTTGCATAATCTACATATGTGTGTTCTGCACTTTATGTTCTCCTGGTAACTGGCTGCACTGTAAATGAGTCTACAAGCTGGATCTCAATGATTCATGTAGGCAGCCCCTTAACATGCAAGGAAGTATATTGCCTTGTTTGTGTTGTTTCCATCAAAACCTGTAAACATTTGCTTGATTTAATAATAGGAACTGCAGAAGGAAACGACAGAGAATCTAGAAAAAAAATCCCATCAAGCCACCATGATGATTTATACAGCACAATCTGAAACACCTTTCAGTATGTTCCTATAAAGACAGTCTATAAAAATGAATGGCTGGGTGGAATTCATTATAGACTGGAATTTGCATGAGAGGTGAGTTTTCTGCTAAACAAAGACACCAAGAAAACTTGAGAAAACTGGAAACCATTGGGACAGCCAAATTCATTTCTGTGACTGACAAAAAGCCATAAGGCATAAGCTCAAGGTTGATACCCTACAAAATTTGATCTGTACATTGTCTTCTGAGTCCTGGTTTCAGGAACTAAGGGCAAGTGTCATGGTGTTGAGTCTCGGGTCTTCATTGTGTGAAAGGAAACAATGCTAACTCATTCCCTGGATGGGAATGCTGAGAGAAGAAACCCTGGCTCAACACGTGTCACAGCCCTGGGGCTCAGTCCATGATGGGCATGATCATCATACCAAGCCAAAGCACTGCTCCAACCAGCCCCAGCCAAAACATCCCAGTCCATCGGAAACCTCTGCCACCCTGAGACACAACAGAGTCCATGCCCAAATAGTGTGCCAAGCCATCATAGTAAGGACACTTAGATTATGCATCTAATAGTTTGTCTACATGCTTTGGACTACCTTTCAAAACTAGTATCTGCTTGCTAGACTTACTAGTTTTATTTAAGGTCTTTCTAGCAGTGATGAAACCAAGACAGAGTGGCTGGTGTGGTGAAGCATCTGGATAAACCATAGAATGAAACGTTTGCATACAATGTCAGAGTACCAGTTGGAGGCAAAGCCACTCTGCTTCCAATTCAGCTCCCCGTTCATGCACCTGGGAAAGCCTTGAAAATTCACTGAGTCCTTGGATCCTTGATACCTACAGGGAATTCCCAGAGAGAAATCCCAGCTCCTAGCTTCAGATGGTTGCACAAATTTGTGGGGGTGAACTAATGGATGCAACATTTGGGTCTGTCTCTCCCCTCTCTTCACTCTGCCATTCCAATAAACAAAACAAATCTCAATTTAAAAGAAGTCAATGGAGAGGTGACTGCACAGCACAGAAAGAAGAAGGAATAGAGTTCATGTGCTTGGGAAGCAAGTGTGTTTCTCATTGATGCTCGAGGACAGTAGGCAGTAAGTTTTAGATTGGCTTTTAAGCACAGTGGGTGATCCTTGTTTGGCTAGTTCCAAGGTGGTTAGTGATTGGCTGAGGACATTTTTTTAAATTATTTTTTAATAATCTTATTTAGTTGATTAGGGAACAAAGGGTCAAGGGCTACAGGGTGAAAGTGGGTAATACCATTGTTTCCACACCAATATCATTTTTCCCTGTATCTGGGGTCAGGGAAAAAAACAACAGGAAAAGCCCCACCCAACCTCCCACCCATCCCAGATCCCCAGTGGGAGGCTTGCTATGAGGGTCCTGCTCATACAGTTTTGATAGTTCATCAGTTCTGGATTGCTGCCAATCTCTCCGTTCCAATCGCTTATGCACATGCTGGTTGTTGGGATTGCTGGGTTCGTTCTGTTTCCAGCCCTGTCTTCCTCGTGAACCAGCGGGTGTTGTAGTCCAGTTCGATCCTGCCCGCTTCATACTTGGTCCTCACGCAAACCGGTTGGAGCTGCAGCCTAGTTGGGGCGATTCCCCATAACCCCCACCAGTTCTGCCCCCTACCCTGGTTCCCATGCTTGCCAGTATGCACCGCAGGCTTGTCAAGTCTGTCCCACATCCTGTTTAGCTCTCGCACGTGTCGATGGGCATTGAAGCCCAGCTCAACCCAACCAACCTACTATCCAGCCCACACACCTACTGGCAGGTGCCCTTCTGTACAGCCACCCCTGCCCCTGTCCTGGTGTTCGTGCTGTCCAATGAGAGTGGTAGCCCCGAGGGAGGTGCCCACTATTTCCCTTCTAGGCCACACTCACTCCCAGATTATGCACTCTCCGGGTAGTTCTGGCATTTGACTTTACAGAATTAGCGCCAAGTGCCAGCCGGCTGAGGACATTTTGAATGAGAAAGGGTTGTGAGGAGTAAGAGAGGTTCCTGTGTAACTGGTAATTTACTGGGACAAGTGAGAGTTGACGAAGGACTCATCCATGTTGAAACTGTTACGACGATCTTTATAAAATCATGGTGGTTAAAGCAGTGGTGGGTACTCCTCACTGCTCAAAAGTGTGTTTCTGGGCAAAACCTGTTCACTTGGAACTTCCCTTCAACAAATGTGATTGTATATTGTCACCTCCCTGTTAACACCGAGATAGGTAGGTGAGACCATCACCACTCCAATGACATGACCAGCCTGTTTTGTTCCTAATTCAAATGACAGGGCCATTCAGTTTTCCACATCTGCAGGAAACATAGCTAACTCTGAATCCAAGCCAAAAAAAAATGGGCTTTGATTTTTCTTCAAATCAAAGGCAAAGTCATCCTAGGACTTTTTGAGCCAGAAAAACTCACACCTTTACAATTTATCTAAAGAAGCAGTGATGAACAAGTGCAAATAGATTTTCCAAAGAGCAAACAACTAAATAATGACAGACCACAGAAATTATATTGATAAGGTTAACAGAGTTTTATAGGTGCCAGGCTCACACATGACAGCTCACTTGGTTACCCTCTCTGTGACTTCGGCTGTGAATTAGCAAGCCATATGGCTGAAAATGCTGCAGGCCAGAGTGCAATGTAACAGGGAGATCAAACCTAGAGCTCTAGTTATTGCCACATAGGATTAGGCTAAAATTTAATATAGCCAGATAAAGCCCTACAATAGTGTATGGGATCACACTGGGAACACAGAAGTCACCAATGGGAGAAGGCAGAGAGAAGCACAGAGATGCTCCCAGAATACATTTTGGGGGGGAGGGGAGGAGCAATTGCCTTGATCTTCTGTATAGTGATATCTCATTAACATCACCTTTAGATTTGTGGTGTACAAGGATGGTTGCCACTAAAGTTCAGCTCCCCAACATCCCAGTGCACTTTTTTAAAGGTTTATTTTATTTTAAAGGTTTATTTCAGGCAGAGAGCCCCACTTTGGGTCTGTGCTTAAAAATGCCAAGCCAGTGGTTTCTGAATCCAGGGAAATTACTCCATTCTACCTTGAGCTAGGTTTACCAGATGGCTATGAAGCTGTTTATTTAGATCAACATGCATTGATTTGCAATTGATGTTTTTGTCTTTATACATTTATGTCCTCCTGGAAAAATAACTTCACTTCACTTTATGCTTGAATTTACTAGGTTGTTCAAGAAAAGACTCATTTCAAATATAGGCTGAAGGTGAGGAAAGCTCTGATTTGCCTCTCAGAGAAATTGGCAAACTATGCCAGGTCTGGTAGTTTCATTTTTACGGTCTCTTTTCTATTTTAGTTCCTTCCAGCAGGCAAATGTCCTACTAAATCAACCCCAAGGGTTGTCATTCATATCACTGAAGGTGTTTTGAACACCAGGTTGCTCTGTTGCATCCAGCTTCCCCTGCCAAAACTCTCTCCCTACCAACTCATTCTGACACTTTAGGACATAAGGACACTGAATGGGAACTGAGTGGGAAACAGAGATCCTAAAATCTTTTGGATAAACAAATACAATAAAACCAGCTTTTTCACCATGATAGTCGTTAGCAAAATATATAGCAGCTCCTTTGTTACTAAGTCATACATTAAAAAAAAAAAAGACAAGCGAATTGGACACTTTTCCCAGCTGTAGGCAACTGCCTAGGTTGACTTGTATCTAGGCAAGTGTTACACTGCTGGGAGCAAAGCAACCAAGGCTGCTGAGAATTCTGGGCCTAATTAATGGCAATTTTTGTTAACTATACCAATATGCCAGCATAATTGCTTTTTTTTTTCTTTGAAGGTAAGTGAGAATGGCAGGGAATTGCAGATTGCCCAGGGAAGGGGATTTGGGGACTTACTGGAGTGGGAGCAACAAAGATCCTGATTGACAGGGAAGGAATGATTCTGGGGTCTTCTATGGACAAGGCCACTGTACTCACAGATGTCCACATAGGAGACCTGGGCTACACTTATTAGCATCATCTGCCATCTGCTGGCAATCGCAGAAACTGGGGCTGGGGTATACCTGGCTGGGCGAGGGCACAGAACCTTGCATGAACATCAGAGCAAAGGATGGGGCACGTCAGGCTGGGCTGCAGCACCCACCAGAGCATGAGACAATTGGGAACAGGGACAAATTCTGTAGGGGACTTGTGAGCTCGTCTCTATGACTGCAGCATCCACCAGTTTATGCAGCCAGCTGGAGTGAAGACAAGCCAAACCACGCTGGACCAAGGAACTCATCCGATGGGGCTTGGGGCTGGGAGAAAGCTGGGTGGGGCCAAGCTGCAGCACCTGCTGGCATATGCAAGGGCCAGGTTGACAGGCAGAGCTGCTACCCTCAATGGCAAATGTGGGATCTGGGGCTGGGAACAGGTGTGGTGAGGGAATTTAGGGAACTCCCTTACTAGTCTGCAGCTTCCTCTGGGGATCACAGAAGCCAGGGATGGGTCAGGCCAGGCAAAAGTCAGCTTCGTGTGGTCATGCTCTGAGGACAGGCTTGGCTATGCTAGATTTTAGCACTCACCGGTATGCACAAAAGACAGTACAATACCTAAGAAGCCGTTGAACTTGACTAGACAATAAGATGCTGGACTCTATGTTTGGTATATGCTTGCAATGGGGGAATCTCAACTGAACTTGAACTGTGGTTATGCAACAAGGTGGAGGAATCCACCATGGTGGGAGGGTTTGGGGAGGGGTGGGGAGAATCCCAGTACCTATGAAACTGTGACACATAATACAATGTAATTAATGAATTTAAAATAAAATTTAAAAAAAAAAGTACAGGGTATGGGCCACATCTGGCTGGGCTGGGCTACAACACCCACCAGTGAGAGCATAGACTGCTGGTAGGTTATGTCATTCAGGGTCAAAGCACCTGCCAGCATTTTAAGACCCAGGGGTGTCATTGATAAAAATGAGGTGAAGAGAAATTTCTCCTGATGTAATCAATAAACATCAAGTCTCTAATGGAAAAAAAAAAGAAATCCTAGCCAAAAGGCTTTCTTTAGTTTTATATTAAATTATCCCATTTTGTTGGCTGCCTTAAAAAAAAAAAAGACCCAGAGGTGGGAATTGGCCTGCTAGGTGAATTCTGGGAAATCCCCTGAAGGGCTGAAGCTCCAACTGGTGAATGGGTAAGCTGGGCAAGGTTGTAGCATCTATCGGTATATGAGTGGGCGGGTCTGTGTTGAAACCGAACTGCACTGGGATCCAGCATCTGCTGATTGCTCACAAGAGCCAGGATGGGTGTGGGAGGTCCAGGCTATTCCACAGCACCTGTCAGGAGATAAGAGATCTGGATCTATGAGTGGGCCAGCCTGGGCTACATTGTAGCCAGAATAGGTGCAATACCCACCTTGGAGTGCCAGACCTGGGGACTGGCTGTGTCAATTGAGCAGCAGCACTCGATGGCACATGTAAGATCCATTGCTGGGGCAGGCCTGGTAAGGGAACTTGAGGAAATCCCATACTAGACAAAGCCCCGGCTGATGAACCCAAGAGCCAGGGTTGGAAGCAAGCTAAACCAGGCTTGACTGCAGCACCCTATGGCACCTATATGAGCAGGGTTTGGGGGTGGGCCTGGCGGAGTTAATTCACAGAACACAGCGGCACAAGTTAGAGTCAGGACAGGGTGTAGATCTAGCTGGATTGGACTATAACACCTTCCAGTTCTCATGAGGGCTGCAGGTAGGCCAGTCTAGGCTAGGCTACTGCACCTGCTGGCAAGTGCTGGGACTGGGCTTCTCAGTTGTTAATGCCTGTGCAGTGAACAGCATGCTTGGATGCATAAGGGACATGTAACCAGCTCATCTAGGCCAGCAGGGGATGTCAACTGCCCTGTCAGGGGATGGAAAGCAGAACAGGTTAGACAATTCTGCTGGCCAAACTTGGCAGTATGTTCTTGAGGATGCACTAACGTGGGAGTTGTCAACTAATGGACCTTGGAAACGTTTTCTCAACTCTGTTACAACAAAGCTAACAACTTTTCAGGAGTATCAAGACCACTCAGACAATGCTCTCAGAGCCCTCTTCCCAGCATCATGGCTTCCAGGGCACCATCATAGGACCCCATCCCTGAGTGCTGATGCAGTTTGACAGCAAGGTGTTACCTCTCCCCTGCCTCCCCTGGGACACGAGAGATGGGGGAGAAAACAGTATGACTCCTGCCTTCCTTCCTGCATACCTGTTCCTAATGGTTCCCACCTTAATCAGAGACCCACATGGGAATGCATCCCTCTCAACTCTGGAGACAATATATAAAAAATAATAAAGTTTAAAAAAATCAGACACTCTTGGTTATCTTCACATTTATGTGCAGCCATCATCATCGCAGTCTGCTTCCAAACTTTTTCATTATCTCTTCAAAAACCCTTTAAGCTTTGGCTACTCTTCCCTTCCTGTATGCTCCGTCCAGTCCTACCAGAGCACCACCGGTCCTCTTTGTATTTGCTACCCTAAAGTTATCAAATACATGCAAAGGGAATAATATGCTGTGTGACTTCTGGTAACCAACTTTTTTTTTTGACTCAGCATAGTATCTCCAGTGTTCCTCCATGTTGTAGCTCCTTTTCTGGTTGAATAACATTTCAATATATGGGTAAGCTATGTTTTATTTTATCCTCTGTCATTTGACAGACATACGGCCTTTTTTGAACATCTATTGACACACTTTTGTGTGAACATGTGTTTTCGTTTCTCTTGGGTGCATGCCTGGGAGTGGGATTACCGAGCTATACTGTATTTCTAGGTTTAATTGCAGGAGGGAATCCCACTGTTTTATATAGTATCTGCAGCATTGAGCACTCTACCTGCTGTGTATGAGGGCTCCAATTTTCCCCCATTCTCACTGACACTTGTATCCTAATCTCTTGATTCAGGCCATATGAAGTGGTTCCTCATTATGGCTTTTATTTATGTCTACTTGCTCTTTACTCATGTCAAGCAGATTTTTTGTTACTTTTTTTAGGAATGTGCATGCTTCCTTGGACAAGTGTATGTTCAGATCCTTTGCCAACATTCAGGGGTGTGTGTGTGTGTGGTGTGTGTGTGTATTGTTTTATTTTGGGAGACAGGAAGACAGACTGGATGGGAGAAAGAGAAAGAGGTGGGGAGGGAGAGAGAGGGAGGGAGGAGAGAGAGAGAATATTGTTCTTTTCATTCATTTCCCAAATCGACTGTCCTTTCTTATTATTCACATACCAAATCACTGCTTAATGGCCAGAACTAATTATCAAATCCAGCAACCAAGAACTCAAATCAGCCCTAACTTACAGACGATAAGAATGCAACTGCTTGAACCGTTACATGGTGTATTTCCTGGGTCTACATTAGCTGGAATCAGAGGCTGGAGATGAAAACCAAATTCCGTTTCTCTGACATAAGAGATGGGCATCGTAACTGCTACAAAACACCTGCTTGTAAGTTATTTGTTCCACTTGGTCATTGATAATAGTTGCTATAAGTTAGATATCAATACCTTATGAGATTGTTTACAGCCAATAGGGTAAGTTCCTTGGCCCTTTTTCTAAAAGGTCTATCATTTTGGCTTTTACTTTATTTGACACATTTTGAGTTAATTTTGGTGTAAAGTATGAGATAAAAAAAAACAAGTTTGTTCTCCTGCTTGTGGCTCTCCAGGAGTCCCAGAAAACACTATTCTTTCCTCGCTGGACAGTCTTGGCTCTCTAACTGAAAATCAAGACTCTCCACTCCATTCTACGTATCTATATGCATACACCTGCTTCATACTGTTCATTGGTAGTGTACGTAAATAGCACCGATCTTGTTTCAAGTTTGTCATATAGTCTGCACCCTAAGATTCCCACTTCCAATTATTTAAGTCAATTTCTTATGGAAAGGATTTGTATCATGGTATCTCTCATAGAGGTAGTATCTATCATTGTATCTTTTTTTTTGGCACTTGCTTCACCACTTTAGTATGACATTACATTAAAAAAAAATCCTATAGAAAAGCTTAGGAACCATCACCAACTTCTAATATTTCTCCATCATTTCGTACACATGGATGCTGAGTTGAGCATCAAAGAAATGAAAGAAGTGAAAATTCCTGATGCACCTATGTTGTCATACAGTGGTGCAACCAAGACTCAGCTGCAGGGAAAAGAGAGAAAGCCATAGAATTGTTTTTAAACTTGGCGGTTGACTGCAGTGGCCCATTGCCATGTAAATCTAACTTCATTGATTTGACATTTCTGTCTTGGGTCATGACGTAAGGTCTCTAAAGTGGAAGTCAATTTTTACTTCTGTTAATGGGCATGCGGTCAAGCAGGTGCAGAGAACCTAACAAATGGTAATAGTGCCTTCTGTGATGTTCATGGCATCGGGAGGATGATGGCTCCTGAAAAGCAGGCCAAAATACCCAATAGGAACAGTTAGAATGAGTTCACCCAGACATCATGCTTACTAGATCATCAGTAGGTTAGGCATGGAGAAGGCCTCTACTTTGATATGAACTGATGGGTTTTAATGGGGGCATTTTCAAAGTGTAACCCTACCATCACTGTACCTGTGTTGCTTTGTATTGTTTTGTTTTTCATCAGCAATAGAGACTGACAATTCATACCTCACATGGCTCATTTTTGTGCTTTCTTTGCACTCGAAAAATATTGATAGTTAATGCACCTGCAAGTGTTTGGGGCCCATGGGACAAAGCAGAAAATTGTGAAGATCTGCTTTCCTGAAGTTTATTTTGCAGGTGTGCACAAGGAAGCATGTGAACACGTTCTTATGGAAAAAAAAAAGAGGAAATGTAAAAGAAGTTGATGTTGCAGTCCTGGGTTTGGACAGATCGGCAGGCTAAATTAAAGGCAGGATTTCTGAACCACGTTCTCAATCAGAAAAACTATTTCCACTCCTGAATCTTTGATTGGTTTGCAGGAAGCCTACTCACTTAGTAGAGAATGACCTCTTTTATGAAGTCAACAAGATAGTAATAACATCTGTGAAAGGATTTTGAATATCTAGCCTGGAACATTACATCCTAGCCTAGCCAGCACATCTTAATCATCCTAATTTGTAACTATTGCCTAATTTAATTTTCTCCCAAATACCGTAGGCTAAAAAGGTAACCAAATTGCATTTCGGTTGTCTAATACAATATCTAGCTACATTTGGCAGCTTTCTTTACTTCTTCACATCGTGCTAACTACGGTCAGCGATTTATTTCTTGCTTCTTAAAGGACTCTTTCAATATATCTGGGAAGGGACATTTAAAAACGACAAGTGCTATTATTTTCCTATTATCCAGCAATGTTGCCATTTTTCCATCACTTTCAAAGGGAAGTTTTGATGGACCTAGAAGCTGCATTGACTAATTTTTTCCACACTTCAAATGTGTCATTTCACTGCCTTTTAGACTCACACTAAGTAGTTCTTTTTATAGAAAGACTCTTCTGTTTGCTCCTAAGAGTCTGTTTCTGACTTATCTTTTAGGAGTTCCATTACCATAGATCGAGGAATGACTCTGCATTTATTCTACTTGGAATAGTTTGAGCTTCTAAGATGTTTATATTTCTCTTATCATCAAATTTGGGAAGTTTTCTGCCATTATTTTTGTAAATATCATTCTTATCCTCTTTTTCCGATTCCCTTTCTTCTCTATCAATGAATCCTGCTATATGTGTATTGGTACATTTGTGGTCCTAATTTTCATGAAATTCTGTTCACATTTTTCATCATTTTTCTCCTGTCAGTCAGGCAGAATAATCTCCATGAGGTAGCTCCAAAACTGATGATTTTACCGGGAGCTGAACCCCTTTGCTGAATTCTTAATTTCAATTGCATCTTTCAACTTCTGAATTCGTATTTTGCATGACTGTATCATTGCTATAACATTCTCTATGCTGTTTATTTTCTGAACTATTACTTTTATACTTTGATTTTACTCTTAGACGCAATGCCTCCAGAATCAGTGATTGCAGAGTTTGACAAGGACGGGTATTTATTCTCATAAAGATGCAGGTTAAGATGCTGCTTTCCATTCAAAGTACAAGGGTTGAATATCCAGCTCCGATTCCAGAAGCTCCAGCTTTCTGCTAGAGAGCTTTGGAACAGCAGCAACAGCTCAAGTGACTGATTGTGTTCCCACAACCATGTGGGAGACCTGGGTTAAATTTCCAGTTCACTGGTCTGGTCCCTGGCCTGGACCAGGGACCAAGCAACTGGAGAATAAAATAGCATACATGAGTACTCTCACTCACTGTCTTTTTTTTCCCTTTCTCCTTCTCACATAGGTTTACGACAACTAATATTTGCTTTAAATTTCCAATGGAGAGGTCCAAAAGATAGCTTTTGTTTACGTGTGCATGCCTCACATATACTTTTTGTTGCTTATGTCTTACATATTTCTATCAAAAGCAAGAGCACTGAAATAACATATTGCAGCAAAGAAGAAAATAACTTCTGTTGTCACTTCAGGACATACTTCTGATGTTCATCAACGAGTTGTAATTGCTTTGTGAACTTCTCTTGAATTATTTATTTTCTATCAATATAAAGATAAATCAGATGTACTTCATAGATACAATAATGTTTTTTAAAATATTTATATTTTTATTTGAAAGTTTCAGCTACAGAAAAAGAAGCAGATTTTCCATTTATTCCTTCACTCCAGGGATGCACCAGGCCAAAGCCAGAAACAAAGCACTTCTTCCAGGTCCCCTGTGTGAGTGACAGGGGACCCTATGGATGTGACAAGCACTTAGGCCATCTGCCAGTGTTCATTAGCAGGCAGCCGGATGGGAAGTGGAGCCCCCCAGGTTTCAAAGCTGGGACCACTTGGAATGCTGGCATCACAGATTGAGGTAATTTGTCACACTACTGTGCCAAAATATAATGATTCTTGATTCCCACCCACTCTTATTTTCCCTTCCTCATCCTGTCTTCCTTCCTTTTTTTTTTTTTTTTGAGTTTGTGCAGCACTGTGTTTTTAATTTCCTTTATAGTGACAGGCTTAGTACTCTACTAGACGGAGTTCAACAAATCAAAAGAAAAAACTTATCCAGTAGGAATCCAGGTATGAGCTATAAACAATGATCAGATCCCAAAAACTTAAAGTACATGCATTAATTTTTGTACCATAAGAACTACCACAAATCAGAAAAGATATGGCATTATCCTGCCTCACTCTGTGGAGTTCATATTCCTTGTCACATTTGCGCCATGAAACATCCCAGTAACTATACAGCACCCCGTAAGCGTTTGATGCCTATCCCTTTTAATGCTTGGAAATGGTATGTTTTCTAGTCTTTGGTTCCTTTTTACCAATGAGCCAGCTAATCAGCGATTCTCCTTAATTCATACTTCCTGTTTTTCGGAACCTCAAGGTCAGCTTGAAGCCTTCTGGTGTTTTCCAACCAGTTTCACAATCCATGTGTGTGCTGAGCCCTATGCATGCACATACGTGGCTGTCCCTATTGCCAGGAAGTACCAGGAAGTCAGAGTTTCCCAAGTCCTACCATAGAGGTCTCATTCCTCAAGTTTTCCTTTTAACCATTTCTTGGTATCTCGTTGCTTTTAAACTGTTATCCAATGTCTAAAACAGTTGCAATGTTAAGCAAGACCACTTTCCTAAACTGGCAAATGGTCCAGGGAAAGGAGTACCCTACAACAATCAAGTCATCACAAAGACACTTACCATCCTCGCGTTCACCATAAAAATGACCGCAACAGCCAGGATTGTGCCACACCCTCCAGTACCAAGGTGCTTGAGCCATCTGCTGCTGCTTTTCCAGGCACACTCGCGGGGGTTGATGGAAAGAGGCACACTCAGAACCCAACCAAGCTGTGCCCCTGGGATGTCACACCTTTCTGGGATGGATCTTTCCTAAAAATTCCAGACTGAACCAGTAATGACGATTCTGTGGACATTGTGACTTCGAAGGCGTGCCAGTCTCATTCCACTTCCTCCAGTGTTGCACACAACTGGCTTTGACTGCGAGTGTGCCTGTTGATTTTTAAGGTTTCCATGCAGCTGGAGCTGTGGGGTGGAAATAACACAAACTGAAATGTCACAGAGTTCGCTTTTATTTTTCAGCAGATTTTTTTCTTTGAATAATCAGTTTCAGGATTGTTGCAAGCTAGTTAATTTCCAAATCTCTAAAAACATTATTCTGACAATTTTTTTTTGCCAATTTCCTTGTTGCGTTTTGGAGCAAGGTGTCTTTCAGGGTTCCTAGCCTATCGTTTCCATGGAAACCTTCCCCAAATCATGAATTTTTGTTTCTGTCATCTGCATGCAGACTTCAATAAAGATTGAGTAGAGGTGGGTATTCAACATGCTTTAAAATGAATTGTGTGGTATTGCCTTCTTCATTCACAGGTATTCACACTTACCACTGAGCTCTGAGTAACATTCCTCTGTTTCTCTCCCATGATGAGACTTTCATTGCGATTCCCACAAGCAGCATGACTCCCAGTTCAGATGCCCTGTTCATCACCTGCCTTTCACTTGGACCACCCCAACTAGTTTCTTGGTGTTCTGCTCACATTTCATTTTCTCTTTCATTAACCATTTTCAACCACAAAGTTGAGGAATTCTCTCTCCTGTAGCATGCTAGGTACCTGCTTACAGTTCTTGTCAAACACTAGCGTATTTCTCTCCACAGATGCAAAGCAAATTCACTAAAACCACATTTTTTCCAGTAAAAGGCATGAAACTAACTTAGCACATACATTCTTGAATAAGTGCTATGTCTGTACACAGTAGAAAAATCATCAGTAACCTGAAAATTATCTAAACAATGAAAACTCAACATTTTTCTGCTTTCAATCTTCTGCATTATCTAAGCATAAGTTATGTTTCAATATACTTTTAAAAATGCACTTTTAAAAATAACACTTTTAAAAATACATTCAACAATCATACAGAGATACATAAACACAGAGGGAGCAAGGAGTGAGAGTGTACTACCGTCTGCTAGTAACACTTTCAAAATGCTTATAGCATCCACGGCCAAGGCTTGACCAAAGCCAGGAGCTAGGCGCTCAGATCTCCTATATGGATGGCAAGGGTTCAACTGCTCGGGACATCACTGCAGCCTCTGTGTGTGTGTGTGTTAGCTGGAAGCTGACATTGGTTCCTGGAGCAGGAAAACAAATCCAGACCTTCAGTATGGGATCAGGGCATCTTTGTTCACATGTCAATATTTCACTCCCTGAAAGACATGGAAAGGAGGATCCATTGTCTCAAGAGGCCGGATGTCTTCAGTGGACTTGCATTCTTTGGTACATTTTGTATTCGGGGAAAGAAATTTGTTCTTAACTGATCAATTTTTTTCTTTCACTTTTGAATTTTTACACTTTCCCTGATCATTCCATGTGAGGTGAAACTAGAACTGTTCAAAAGACAAACACAAATCTGGTACATCAATAATTGGGGAGTTTTCCATTTTTCTTTTTGCTATACTATTTTCATAACGACAGGTGTGCTTGCTAGGCAATAGAACCATCACAGAAGAAAACGTTAGGCAAGATACTGGTAAGGAAAAAAAAAAAAAAAAAAAAAAAAAAGCGAGAAAGAACTACCAGATATAGAGACAGGCTTGGTTCCACATTCACTACTTATTTTCAAGCACCAAATTATTAACTACACATTTTTGTTCAGCTAGACAGGAGAGATTTTTTTGTTTATTTGTTTGTTTTAAATCAGCGCATGAGTTTCTTTTCTGATGTCAGTAAATGGACAAGCAGATGGACATAGAGCTATGTGGAATGTCATGGGGTGGACAGGGGCTGCTGTGAGACCACAGAGCATGGCTCCTCTGGACTCCCCAAGGTGGAGTCCACGCAACTTCAGGGAAAGAAATTAAAGTTCACAGAGGGTGCTTTCCATGACCACACAGAAAGTCTGACACACCCTTAGTTTGAAATCTTGGGAACTCGATGGTAACCACCGGGACAATTTCAAATCATAGCAGAGTTTCTTCATGCTGTTCTGCCAGCAGAGCCTAATTAATTGTTAAAATTCACTGACAATACTCCTATAATTAAGGCACTCCTGTTTGCCGACATGCTGATGTCCACCACGGAAAGTGACTCAGCTGACATGTTTATGACACTTCGCATCAGGAATCTCTGATGACTACCACGTCAGGCCCTAAATATCAGTGCCTATCAGGCAAAGCCAGCACACTTTTATTTGTGCCATTATCTTACGAATTCCAATCAAATCCGATGCATGATTGCCTTACAAATGATCATGACTCAAAATCTAGCACTCTTCAGTAAAATGTATTTAACAAGGAGGGAGGCTATTTGCATGTACCCTCAATAAACGTGAATTATTATCAATGCCTGTGTGTTTGCTCTGGAATGGCCAGTGCAGTATGTGTCCCTGTCTACTTCCTGATCTGAAAAAGACCTTTAAACACTCTTGTGGACGTCAAGTAGTCGTGCCAGCACGATTTTATTCGACTGTGACGGTGGGTATATTCAAAAATTTGCTCAGGTAACTATAGCTTTCCTTTCTTAACTTCTCTGGATCTCAGATGCCTGTGCCTAAATTCCTTTTCAATTCAGAAAGAATTAGAATCATTACAAAATCTCAGGATAAATTCTTACCCCTTCAGGTTCTGCCTCCAATCCTCTATTTGAAACATTGATAGCTCATTTCCATCCTTTAATCACATTTGCTATCGCAAACCCCTTTGCTCAGATCTTCCGAAAGGATATTTCACCAGCATTGTCTGTTTAGACCCCAAAACAAATGCATTCATGGCATGATTCTTCAGACTTTGCCCGTGCTTAGGTGCAAACTCTGAGACCTCATCGTGGTCCGGCTGAGCAAAGAGACAGGCTCTGTGACACTGGTACTTGTCAGAGGTAATTACAAACTCAATCACTAGGTAAGGCTGGCTGATTTCTGCAGACATCTTCTAAGAATTTACCAACCGGGACACTTCCTATGTGAAACGTTCCAACTGTGTTCGGTGATAAGAAAACGCACACAGAGTCACACAAATACAGCAGAAGCCAACAGCAGGAAGCAGAATTCTGGTAACAGAGATCCCAACTCTATTCCACACATAGACAATGAAAAAAAAAAAAGAGCCAACTGAGTGATAAGGTTTCAAAGAGAACATTGTTGGACCCTAAATACATTGGGAGCATTTATTCGTTTATTTGAAAGGCGGTGTGACAGCAAGAGACTCATAACAGTCTTTAGTTCATTGATTCACTCCCCAGATAGCCACAAAAGCCAGAGCTGGTCCACGTCCAAGCCAGAAGCCAGAAGACCAGGTCTCTACATGAGTGGCAGGAATCCAAACACTTCATCAACCTTCTGTTGCCTTTTGAGGCATATGAGCAGGTTGCTGGATGGAAAGTGGAGTAGCTGGGACTGCTATGGAAAGTGGAGTGCTATGGGATTCTGGCCTCAAAGGTGATGACTAAAACTCCGTCACCACAACGTAGTTACTGGACTCCATACATTTATTTTAGGAAAAGGAAGGCCATGATGCAGTTTACCAGTTATTTCCCCAAATATTCACCACTCAGAACAAACTGTGTGTGAAACCCTCTTTGAGATGGAGCATTTCTAGGATGTTGGGCCACAGGTGCATGACATGGGCACAACCCCTTGGCCTGACTCACCTGTGGTTTGCCCTACCTTCCTCTCTGTCTCTCGCTACTGCCCCTTTCAGACCCCATGCTTAACACAAGGAGCCCTTCTACTCCATAAATGCAACATGTACTTGCTTAGCATATGACCATGCCTAACGTGACCTCCCTCCCTGGGCCTGCTTTGCCCCTCTTCTTCTTCCAAACTCAGTTCAACCTATCTAGAAAACAAGAAACTTCCTTGCCAGATATGCCAAAGAAGCCTCTGTGTGCTGATCTCGGCTGCTGATGCGATTACCTGTTTTTAAAACGCCTCCTTTGTTATTCATTTATTTACTCTTTCCTCTTGCCTTGAGGATAGAGTCTGCTTGATGCTATACCTATGCCCGTCTCTCAATATTTTTTTCCACAGAGAATCGTTCATTTTCTGACAGGTTGGGGCCAAGTTTAAGGCTCAGAAGACAGCTCCAGAGAGAGATGCCAACATCCCGCATCGGTGTACCACTTGAGCCCCAAGTGCTGTACTTCCAGTCCAGCTCCCTGCTAATACACATGTGAAAGCGAGAGAGGGGTTAGACTGGGTAGTAGGCGGTTAGGCTATCCTGGGTCCCCGAGTCATCATTTCTTTGTCTCAACTATAAAAGGGTGTTTTCCTCACCATGTCTTGGATTCACCAGAACATGCTTCTCTTGCCCAAGAGACAAGGGTGACATTAACACACCAATTCCCCACCTGAAGGATCAGCCCAGTTCTGTCTCTGGCCATTGCTAAGGGGGTAGTTTCAGACAGGCCTCTGTATCATTGAAAAGGGACTAAGGAAGTTGGGCAGTGACACCTTTCTGGGTCTTTTGTCCCAGGGTCAGGAATCATGGAAACCAGGAATTCTCCTTCGTTTATGGAGAAACATTTTGAGGTGAATGTTTAAAAGACACCATCCCAACCATTAACTTGGGTTTTTTTTTTCTCTCTCTCTCTTCCTCCTGCCATGATGGCAGGAGGTTTGGGTTTTTCTCTCTTCCTCCTGCCAATAGGGCAGGAGGTACAGGTTCTTTCTCTCTTAAACCCACTCCCATCACTAGGACGGGAGCTGCTCTTCTCAGCTTTTCTAATAAAACTGAGTCCACGTGAAAATTCTTCTTTCCTGAGAGACAAGAATTGAGCTTGCTGCCGTACTCAGGGTCAAAAACCCTACAACAAAAGAAGTGTAAGATAATAGCCTGGATACTTTAATCCTGCCCATCTGGGAGATCTCAATGACATTCCAGGTCCCTGGCCCTATCCTGGCATTGAAGCCATTTAATCAGCAGGGAAGATTGCTGCTTCTGTGTCTCTTTCTTCTCTCTCTGTCATTATACATTTCAAATAAATAAAAGACATATTTTTAAGAAGCCTGATAGGACGCTGCACACACACACACACACACCATGTCTTCTTCAGTTTCCCTGTGCAAGCGTATAACCACCGTTAAAAGGAAGCAAAGAACGGAGCACAAATGAACAGTGGGTGTTCAGAGAAGCCAAAGCAGTGTACAAAGCATCTTCAGTGGCAGTGCTGTGATTGATTCATTTCTCCCGTGTGTCCTTGAGAAGCAGCCAGAGCACCCATGTTGGGTAATAATTGCTCTGTCTTGCTTGAAGGCAGAACACTTGACTTACAGGAGGTTGATTCATTTGAATCCGGTGTCTCTTCTAGCCTCAGGGCATTCCCCACTGCTGAAATTGATGTGAAACAGGGAAAGATAAATGTGCAAAGGGAGGACTTAGGGAAGCCCTGAGGCTGATATTGATGAGGGTGTGGCCTTGGCAGTTTGTTTCCTGCGGCTTCTCTTCATCACAGGAAAGGTAGACAGTTTTGAATAACTGTAACAACGTATTGGAAGCCATCTTTGTCCCACAGGAAAGGGAAAAGGAATCATTTCAAGGCTCCCAGAATTAACAGATTGGAGAACAAAGTCAAATCAACAGGGGCAACTCCCAGCTGGAGACATCCAGCTCAGAGTCTCATCAATGTGGAAGTTGAACCAATTTACATCCTGATTCTTTGCGATTCATCACCCTGACTGAAAAGTCATTCGGATTCCAGTGAGTGGCAGATGCTTTCCTGTCCCTGTGCTGACCATTGCTGGAATGAAGCCTCCATTTTCTTGCTAATATGAACAGTACAAGGATGAGTCAAGATTGTTCAGCTGCTGCTACCAACACTTTATGGGCAATGAAACTTGGCCTTCAACTGTCTGAGTTCATCCACAGTAAAGAGCAGCTTTCTGTTGGTTGGAGGGCTTCTCATTTTATCTACAAAAGCAAGGCTAATGTAGCCCCACCCCAAACAGCTATCCCCTATCTGAAAGCACACAGTCCACACAATGGAACTCTTGTCTCTTGCCCTGGGTTCTTCCTTGGGGAATAGCACAAGGGTTCCCCTTCAGGAGTGTGATTCTAGCTGTCTTCATTCAGCTTCTCTTCCTCTCCAAACTACTGGTGTCCTTTGAGCTGCCTTCTGCACCACCTCTCTCTATCCCCCAACTCCCTGGAGAACAACTCAGCCTTAGCCCCTACCCAGGTTCTGTGCCATGCACACCCTCCCTTCACATCTGAGCTTTTACAGCCTCCATACATACCTGCAGCTCTGGCTCTCCCTACCCAACTGCTCACTGCAGTTTTTAAAACAACTCTGTGTGCCTTCCCCAAGTCAGACACCCGTCACGTTTATGCTTCCCCTCATCTTCCTCACACGTGGGGGTAATACAGCTTCTTCACATTGCTGCAACAGGCAACCCTAGAACCGATCTTATCTGTTGGACTGTCTGTCATGGTCTTCAGAAAGCATTTTGTTCAGTAGCAACAAATCCTAGAGGCTATTTTAGGTTATAAGACTTCATAATACACATCAGGCTGATGTGTTTTTCTTGCACATTGTCATATAGAATTAACTGCTTAATAAAAGTTTCCCAATGATATTGAATTTAATTATATATTACTGCAGGAACTTTACCCCATGTGGCTTTTTCACTGTAACTTACAACAGGGCTGTGACAGTTTGTAATTGCTGGAGACAGGTTTTGCATATCAACAAGAAATATAGTTAGTCATGAATAATTTATGGAAACAAGCTTCACACTGATATAATGAATGAATTATTAATTGGTGCTTTTAAGGAAAATAGTTCTGAACATAAGTTGCTTTATGGCTCTTTTCCTGCTTGGGTTTGAGGTTAGCACAATTTTTGTAAAAGAAACAGTTGCTACAGATTTAATTATGCAAACAAGTCAGAGCATTCCTTTTCGGATCCATCATATTATCTCAAAATTTTTCAACATTGGCACATCCACTGATTAACTTAAAGGATGTGCCCTTTGGTCTTGAGAAGAACAAACTTGTCAGATGAACATCATTTGAACAGAACCCAAGAAACACTGGGATGCGTTCATGCAGCAAATCTACCTTTGGTACACCAGCTGCTGCATAAAATTTTTTATTATTTTTTTTTAATTATTTATTGTTTAACTTCAGTAATTACATTGTATTATGTGACACAATTACATAGATACTTGGGTTCTCCCCACCCCTCCCCAAACCCTCCCACCATGGTGGATTCCTCCACCTTGTTGCATAACCACAGCTCAAGTTCAGTTGAGATTTCCCCATTGCAAGCGTATACCAAACATAGAGTCCAGCATCTTATTGTCCCGTCAAGTTCAACGGCTTCTTAGGTATACCCTCTCTGGTCTGATGACAGAGCCAGCAGAGTATCATCCCAGTCAATTGAAAGCTCCAACGTACCATCAGCAAAAATTTACATCATTATGGAATTAATTGACATAGTAATGAGTAACCAATATGTTAAAAGTAAATGCGGGTTCCCAGCCACCTTCTGTGACCACCTCACCTATACTTCAATTTTAGTTTATACACAACATATAACATTCAAAACATAACATGTTATACATAACATCATATCATCTTAAATTAAAGCAAACATGTGGTATTTAACCTTTTGGGATTGGCTCATTTCCCTTAGCATTATGGTTTCCAGTTTGGCCCAATTGGCCACAAAGAACTGCATTTTGTTTTTTTTTTAATAGCTGAGTAGTATTCCATGGAGTAGATGAACCATAGCTTTCTTATCCAATCCTCTGTTGATGGGCATTTTGGTTGTTTCCATGTTTTTGCAATTACTGATTGTGCTGCTATGAACATAGGAGTGCATGTTGGTTTCTCATAGAACAAGTGTTCTGGATATATTCCTAGGAGTGCTATTGCTGGATCATACGGTATGTTGAATTTGAGTTGTTTGAATATATTTGTGGCATTACAATGGCACGGCAAGGGGTCTGCTCTGGGAGCATAAAATTTTTTAAAAAATAATAAGAATGATAGTACTAATGTTGGGTACCTTAAGAGTATGTTGTGTGTCGCCTACAGAGAGAGGAGGGACCCCTACCACCCCTATCCCTAACTGTATTTCCAGCTCCAAGAGTAGTTACAGATCGTAAACTCAAAGCTTTTTCGATTCCTTATACATTGTAGCTTAATAGGAATTCCCTACAATGTGGAACAGTCTGTCTAGAAGGAGGGAGGAACTCCACAAACTGAGGTATTACAAGATGGCTTTAAGATGTCATCAAATAGCAAATGGCTGGCAGAGACATTGGATTTTCATCTATCATCAATCAACAGAGGGTGTCTGTAACAGGCTTAGCAATTTGGTTGTTATTAGTGATTCAAAATTAACTAATACTTGGTCTTCGCACTAGAGCCCATCTCAACCCACTAGAAAAAAATAACAGTTTGAAAGAGAAAACTTTCAGAGTTGTATTCCTTTAAAGGCTTCTAGTCCAGTCAAGTAAATATCTTGGAAAGCACATCTCTGGGTTTCTAGTGCCTGCAGAATCAGTTAAATGGCTTTCTGAAAGGTGTTTTCTCTAAGCTCACTTGATTCCACTCTGCGTCCAGTATCGGCTGCTACCATTCAGCTCATTGCCGTGTTTCACCTCAGTACCATTTGCCACCAGGAATTTCAGTGCATGGTTGCTCTGCATGGCAACTTGACCTCCGCTTTTAAACATACCATCCCTCCATGTCCTGTAAGCAGTCCTGTCACTGTTGGAACGAAGTTCCTATCAGCCTGCAAGAGCCAGATGAGACAGGAGAGTTCTCTAAGATAGAACGACTGCTTATAGGATTCAGTATTGATATTGAAAGGGTTAATAAAGGCATGTGGCAAAGCTTATAATATAGAATGAAACAGAAGGTGGTTAAGTAGGTGCAAGCCAAATGGAAGGAGAGAAGATGGAGACAGAGCTAAAGTGAGTAGAAGTTGCATCACACGGATGGCTGTGAAAATGATAATACAAGGATGATACAAAGAAGTTGCTGATAAGAAAATAGTCTGCCCCTGATTAGGTCAAGAAAGAATATGGGAATTTGAAACTTGTCTCCGTTATCAAAGGTACTGATTCAGAACCCAGCTTCTTTGGTTTATGTGCAACTGGAAATTAACAAAAGCCCAATGTGCAACACAGCGAAAACTTCTGAAGAGCTTTTAATTTCCCAGCCCAAAGGAGACAGCATGTCTGGAAGATTTTGCACTCTGGATCTCTGACAGGAGTTGAACTTGTGTTTTCACAGGAGGTGCAGATCCGCCTTGACCCATGGCACTTCTCTCTGCACCCAGTCTGGGGTGTTGGCACGCGACCCTTCAGCCTGCACTCCGCTCGGTGTTCTGCTGCCTTGTTGTGCACAGGGCATGTTATTCATGGCTATCCTGGGCATGTGTATGAATTAGTTGCAGGCCTGACAGAACTTGGGACATCTCTGATGGTCAATGTCCAGGTGCTCTTTGTTCCTGATTGTTTCTGAGCTGGAGATGGACACAGCATCCAATCTTGAGCTGGATCCATGTCAGATAAGGGACTGTTGGATTGAGTGAACCTATTTCATTTCTGTCCCTGGACCAGTTTTAATACATAGGCAAAAATTGAAAGTGGTAGGAAAACTCCAGGAGTTAGTAACATTAAGTGAAATCCATTCAAGATGATTATAACACATCCAGATTTTTGAAAAGGGGGATTTTTTTTATACATTAATTACATTGTATTATGTGTCACAGTTTCATAGGTACTGGGATTCTCCCCACCCCTCCCCAAACCCTCCCACCATGGTGGATTCCTCCACCTTGTTGCATAACCACAGTTCAAGTTCAGTTGAGATTCCCTCATTGCAAGCATATACCGTATGATCTAGCAATAGCACTTCTAGAAATATATCCAGAACACTTGTTTTATGAGAAACCAACATGCACTCCTATGTTCATAGTAGCACAATCAGTAATTGCAAAAACATGGAAGCAGCCAAAATGCCCATCAGCAGAGGACTGGATAAGAAAGCTATGGTTCATCTACTCCATGGAATACTACTCAGCTATTAAAAAAAACAAAATGCAGTTCTTTGTGGCCAAATGGGCCAAACTGGAAACCATAATGCTAAGGGAAATGAGCCAATCCCAAAAGGTTAAATACCACATGTTTGCCTTAATTTAAGATGATATGATGTTATGTATAACATGTTATGTATGTTATATGTTGTATATAAACTAAAATTGAAATGTCAATGAGGTGATCACAGAAGGTGGTTAAGAACTAGCATTTATTTTTAACATATTGGCAACTCATTACTATGTCAATTAATTCCATAATGATGTAAATTTTTGCTGATGGTATGTTGGAGCTTTTAATTGATCGGGATGATACTCTGCTGGCTCTGTCTTCAGACCAGAGAGGGTATACCTAAGAAGCCATTGAACTTGACTGGACAATAAGATGCTGGACTCTATGGTTGGTATATGCTTGCAATGAAAAAGGGGGATTATAGGAGCATTGAAAAGGTTATCGGAGCATTTAACACACGGTCCTTCTTTATTTTCTTATAAGATTTCTTGGTTCGATTTGTTTACTCAGAAGGCAGAGAAACACAGAAACAGGGAGACAATCTTTCTTCTGCTGCTTCATTTTCTAAATGTCTACAGCAGCCAGGACCAGGCTCAAACCAGGAAATCCACCCGGCTCTCACGTAGGTGGTACAGTCCCTAGCACTAGGATTATCTGCTGTTGCTATCCCAAGTGGATTAGCAGGGAGCTGTCTTGGAAATGGTGCAGCCACCCAGATAGAGTGTGCTAATGTGGCAAGGTAAAGCGTAACACAATGCAACACAGCAATGGCCCCACAATGTGGATCTCAGATGGAGAGAAAGTCTGGAGGTGAAATAATGGCTTCAAGGTTGTAGTCTATATCATTGCATCTACCTGTCATACATTGGTCTCTTCACTAGCTTGTCAATTCTTCAAAATAGGGACATGATTTATGCCCTTCATTTCTATAAACTAAGGGCAGGAAAAAGTGTCTGGCACATGTCAGTGTATTAAGTAATGAAGCCAAATAAAAGACAAAAACACTGCTTCATGGTAGAAAACTATATGTAGTATATATTGGAAGGTGTATTATGTATTGCTGCTTTAGAAATTCTTTGTTCCCTAAGGAAGTTGATGTTCTGCAAAAAAAAAAATCAGAAATATTCACAAGAAACTGCAGACAGCTAAATCATAAGAAACAGGTGCCAGCCTTAGACACACAGGAATAGTCAGATTTCCAGACACACTGAAAAAACAAACGAGGAAAACATCATGGAGGCCTCCCGCTTGGCCTGGGCTTGTCACAGAGAATTTTCTACGCTCAGAATGGTTGATTGCGCAGTCGGCCTGCCTTTTACTCAAGTAAAGGTGGAGCAAAGCTCTTACTAGTGTCCTTAGAGAGCTGAAGTCACACATTTTAACAACATGCCCTTGTTTCGATAGTTGAAATTCATTTTGTTCTCACTTAAGCAAAAAAAAAAGAGGGGGAGAGGTGGATTTCCTGACATTTTGCAGGTGCATTTCTTGTCAGTGGGAAAGGAAGGAGGGACAGAGTGGTGAGGAGGACCATGCTCAAGACGTAGGACACCTTTTTCCATACATTGCCTGTTTCAAGTTGCAGCCCAATAGGGCACAAGACATCTGAAATGGTTCACTCAACTTAAACTTGCTCTTTGGAGGACATTAGCATGAAACTGATCTTCAGCACTGAACGCAAAGGGAGCCAGAAGGGTACAAAGAAGGAAAGCTGCAAGAAGCTAGGACGTGTTCCTGGAAGGACCCTCCCACACCCGGAGTTCTATGTTCTAGACACTTCATCAACACTTACTAGAAAACCCAGGCCGACTGCTCCTGGGGGAGCCACTTTCAAAAGGCAAGCCTAGCTTCCCGTGGTCTGTCTCTTAGAACCAGTTTATAAAGCTTTTCTTTCAGCAGCTTCTACTTGAGGGTGATCGTTTAGTGACACCACAAGTATACCTGTGTCTTCTAACATCCGTCTTGTTTCTTGTTCTGTGCCCTCCAAATTCCACCTGTTGCCTAATTCTTTTGATGTACTATCTGAAGTCTAGCACAATACTGGTTCTATAAGAACATGTGCTAACGGTGTATCTATAATTCAACATTGTTTTCCTTGTTATTCTTTTTAATATTTGTGCTATTTAACTGAAAGAGTTAACAGAGAAAGAGAAGGGAGGGAGTAGAGGGAAAGGCAGAGATCATCCATCTGTGTTTTCATCCTCCCTCTTGCTGAAACACATGGAGCTGAGGCTGAAGGAGAAGCCGGGAGCTCTTCCCAGGGTTCCCATGTAGGACCATCCAGGCCCTTAGCAGGGAGCTGGATTGGAAGTGGAGCAGCCTGGGCTCAAAGCAGAGCTGACACCAACAGTGGCAACACCTATTTTCCTTTTTCTTAAAAACATTATGCATGATCATAGCAACATTTCTACCATGTTGTGCACATACACGCACAATTAAGGATTGATATCCTCACATCAATATAATTGAAGACATACCTATTTTTCTCTAATACGTGTTAATGTAATTTAAATGTACAGATTACTCTTGGTCTTGTTATTATAGGGTCAAGAGCTGTTACCATGGTTACCCAGAACACTGTAACCTCACAGTCAGATTCCTCAGAGTGCTGCTCACCCCCGAGTCGTTGCAGATGCAAGCGACTAAACAGGAGGACAAAGGGAAGATTGAGACACAGATGTGCACCTGGTAGGACACGTGAGAACAAGGTAGCATAAAGAGCAGAACCAAAGGTGCCCCGGATCGATGCTGCTGAGGGAGGGAGCTCAGGGAGACGGAGCAGCACACGGGCAGGAGCAGCTCAGGGAGATGGAGAAGCACACGGGCAGGAGCAGCTCAGGGAGACGGAGAAGCACACGGGCAGGAGCAGCTCAGGGAGACGGAGAAGCACACAGGCAGGAGCATCTCAGGGAGACGGAGAAGCACACGGGCAGGAGCAGCTCAGGGAGACAGAGAAGCACACGGGTGGGAGAGAGCTCTCACATGCATTCATGACCAGACTGTGACATGAATGAAACTCCTCTGTGTTATAAACCCCCACTTCCAACTGCTGATGCCCCATCCTAAATAAACAAAATTAAGATGAGTCTAGATATTTCTTCAACATACCAATTTCATCTCTTCGAATATGTATCCAGTAGTGGGTTTGCTTAACACGTGGTAGGACCAGCAAATGACTATTGCCAGAATGAATGTGTGTTTTACCTGACACAACAAACTCGATGCCCCATTTGACAGACATTGTTTATTCTTATGACTCACTTCTGTGTCTCCTAGCATTAAGAAGAGTCATGAGAAATCATGCCTGTAAATTCAGCAGGCAACAAGCAGTCCAGGAAACAGACGTGTCAAGAAACTGTGAACCCAAATATTTAGGCTCCTTTAACCTAGGTGAGAAATAGGGTGGCGTTCAACCTTCTAGCTTCTCTCCGGCCTAGCGCTAGCCACTAGGGCCATTTGGTAAGTGAGACAGAAGAATGAAGATCCTGTGTGTGTGTGTGTGTGTGTGTGTGTGTGTGTGTGTGTATTAGTCTGGCCCTGAAAAGTCCTATTGTTTCCCTCTTCCAAACCACTCAGACTCAGCCCCCTCATTTACCTGCAAGTGCAGTAGCCTGATTGGTAGAAGTCCCCTAGGAGTCACTCCTCACCTGTCACATTCTCCCTTAGCAGTCCTCCCTCCTACACATCCCCAGACCCTCTTCCCTGAGCACCCCACAGCCCCCCCCCCCCCGCCTGTGAGCACACGGATCCCCAAGCCCAGTTCTCTGGTGGTGTGCAGTTCCAACCTTGGGCCCTGCCTGCCAACCAAGGACTGATGCACACTAGTGTGGGGGGTCCCTTGATTCTGTCTGCTGGTGTGCCGTCCTCTGCCCCCTACCCAAATATCTGTTAAAAAATGAATAAGCAGCTCGGCAGCTCGGCAACTGACATAGTTAACACAATTTTGCATTAACCAGGTCCAGAATTCACATCAGATATTAGCTGCTTTTCTCCCAACGTTGCAACACTTTCCTCGGTACAGTGCAACCTGGGCAGTTGCCTACAGCTGGGGAACAAGAGCCTTCTGGGCCTCCTATGTGGGTGCAGGAGCCTAAGGACTCGAACCATCTTTTGCTGCCTTTCCAGGCACATCAGCAGGGAGCTGGATCAGAAGTGGAGCAGCTGGGACTCAAACCAGCATCCACATGGGATGCTGGACTCGAAGGTGACAGCTTTGCCTGCTGAGCCACAAGGCTGACCCCTTTGATTCTGGGTTTCTGTTTGCCCATTGCCAGTTTTTATAATGTGTCTTCACAGCCTGGCAGTGTGCAAGGAGCAGCACGGTCAATAACTGATCCTGGTGAATTCTAGTGCTGCTCCTGCGTCTGATAACATTGAATATCAAGCCACCTGAGCTCCCCTCTTGATTAAACACAGCTGCCGGAGCTCATTTCCGTACAGATGTCACTTGAAGCCACACTGGTGCTTTTCAGCCAAGAAGAAATAATACTGTTTTCACACCGTGCTTTTTGGAAAGCGGGACAGAAACGCTGCTAACTCTCAACGGAAGTATTGCTTTGAAGTCTGCGTTCTATTTCCCTCTTGTGTCCAGCACTGTTGCCTCATTGCCACTCAGTTTCGATCTTCACCAATTCATTAAAGAATTGTTGCGCACTGTGTCACAGATACAATTTACAGTGCAATGCACTGAGATCAGCACAGTAAATACTGCAATAGATTTAGTTCATATGATTGAATTTCCCTGTTCATGCACTGGGCAAATAATAAAGTTGGCCAAAAACAAGGGCGGGATACCTTATATTCGGTGAATAGCTTCCTGTATATAAATTCTCGTATATCTATTCTGTTTTAGCTTTTGTTCTTCCTAACTAAATGGACGCTGTTGGAGAAATGTTGTTGAAGATCTCAGAGGAAAATGGTTCACATGATTCAATTGGAAGAGAGATAAATCAGCAACACCAAATTCTTCAGTGTTACTATGCTAGAGATGAAAGCAGGTATTACTACAAAGATGATGGAAGCAACGTTTTGGCAAGAAACTGCACCCACAGGCAGCCCTGCATCCTGAGAACTGATAAATTCTGTCAGTTCAAAGACTTGAGGAAATGTGGTCAACCTGATCTTGTAAAGTTTTCAGAGCTACAAACCTTTGAGTTAATCTCTAGTAAGAAACTCCTGAGTCCCTAAAGTCTGAGTGAAAGTTCATAGAGAGGAAGCACTTGTTGATTTAATATGAGCTTATGCACATCCGTTCCCTGAGCTTTAAGCCTCTGATTTGTCAAGTGGAGATAACGTTATCTCCTTTACCCAACACACAGAGTTCTTATACTGGTCAATTGGGATTATGTTTGTTGAATTAGTTGGCATACTGCCTGCACTGGAAGATGTCAGTATTTGTGTAGAGGTTAAGCAGTGTCCTACTTCATGTTTTAAAAGCAGAAACTGCAGAATGTGGAACTTGTGACTGTTGCTAAAGAACTATACTTTTGCAATAATAGTGAGACAACATGGGGGGGGATGAATGCGGAAGATGGGAGGCAAAGTGGAGGCAAACTATATCTACAACACTGTATATCATGAAAAATAATAACAATGAAAAGGAGTGCAGATCAAGACTCCTTAGGGCCACATGAGAGTAGAGCCCATGGATTTCTCAAGAGGCAGGGAGGGTTATAGGGAAGTAACTGCAGGACTGGGAGCTGTGTGGAATATATTCAAGTATAGGAAGAAGACAGAAGTAGAACACTGAAGACTTCTGAAAAGCAAAACAGGATAGGACCCAGCGGCTAAAGTCCTTGCCTTGCACGAGCCGGGATCCCATGTGGGCATTGGTTCTAATCTCAGCATCCCCATTTCCCATTCAGCTCCCTGCTTGTGCCTGGGAAAGCAGTCAAGGATGGCCCAAAATCTTGGGATCCTGCACCCACATGGAAGAACTGGAAGAGGCTCCTGGCTCCTGGCTTCGGATCTGCTCAGTTCTGGCCACTTGGGGAGTGAATCATCAGACAGATCTTCCTCTCTGTCTCTCCTCCTCTCTGTATATTTGACTTTCCAATAAAAATAAATATACCTTTAAAAAAAAGCAAAACAGGATAAGGCAATGGGCACAGTAGGAAAATAAACCCGGCTACCAAAAGTCTTTGTCTTTATTTTTTGCATTTTTATTTTTTTAATTTATTTATTTTTATTACAAAGTCAGATATACAGAGAGGAGAGACAGAGAGGAAGATCTTCCATCCGATGTTTCACTCCCCAAGTGAGCCGCAACGGCCGGTGCTGTGCCGATTCGAAGCCGGGAACCAGGAACCTCTTCCAGGTCTCCCACGCAGGTGCAGGGTCCCAAAGCTTTGGGCCATCCTCGACTGCTTTCCCAGGCCACAAGCAGGGAGCTGGATGGGAAGTGGAGCTGCCGGGATTAGAACCGGCACCCATATGGGATCCCGGTGCGTTCAAGGCAAGGACTTTAGCCACTAAGCCACGCCGCCGGGCCCCATTTTTATTTTTTAAATTGAAGAATGTTAATTGCTCATATTTATAGTGGTGTGATATGATGTCTGAATGCATTTACACACTGCATTATGATCAAATCAACATTATAGTCACAGAGTCCCCAGTTCCCATGTTAGAGTGACTATATATTTTTTTAAAAATCTGATATATAGGCATAAAATTGCTGGAACAAAAGATTGTAAATGTCCCTTTTCCACGATGTAAGGTAATAAAATGCCGAGTTAAGTTGTTCAGGCTTTTGCATTTGGAAAACTAAGGGGCTCTAGCATCATTTGGGGCCTTGTGGGAAAGGGCTGGTGAATAAGAGGTTAAAATCAGGAAAATGAGAGCCTAACTAGTATCAACATAAATGTGTAAAGTTTATGTAATTATCACTTTGTGCTTGGAATCCCTCAAAATGCCTTGAATATATAAAATATATTACTTTTATAAAGGAAGCTGACAAAGGAAGTCATCGTGTGACTCATAATGCAAACCCAAATTATGTGACTCCTAAGTCACATGACTAGCACATAGCAGAGCTTGGATCTGAGCTTCCACTTTGTAAGTCTGCCACTGACACCTGTGACTCTATGTTCCATGATCCCCAAAAAGAGTGGCAAGCGTCTCCCACGGTTCTCAACAGGGTGTTAATGGAGGCTTTTATTTTTGAGGAAAGCACAGTGATGTTTCCATCTTCAGGGAACTAAAGAGATGGTTTACCTGTGGCTAGTGCACGTTTTCCACTCGGGACTCTCATCTGTGCTCACGTCCAAAGGAAGGTGTATTCTCAGCACCGCCTATGATAATGAGCTTGTAGAGTATGAAGGGCCGTGGCGACATCCTGCCTGATTCCAAGGCTTAAGATACTGTGACTTGGAACTGCTGCTGTGGAGCAGTAGATTAAACCTACGTTCCATAACAATACCAGCTTGAGTTTTAGGTGTCTCATTTTTAGTCCCACTGCCTGTTAATGCATTTGGGAGGTGGCAGAAGATACAAATGCCCCAGTTTTCATGGGGTTCTATTTCTCATGTGGGAAAACCAGACAGAACTCCAAGGCTCCTGGATTTGGCCTGGGCCAGTCCCAGCCATTGGAGCCATTTAGGCGTTGAAACAGTAAATGGGTGACCTTTCTCTTTCACTCTGCCTTTCAAATAGCCAAAATAAATCTTTCAAAAGAAGTTGTGAACTACATGGGAAAGCAATTAGTGTTTCAAAAATAACACTTCTTTTATATATGTTTGCCATTTCTAACAGATGCAAAGTTGCTGAGGCATAAATACCCACTGACTTTTTCAGCTTAATGTTAAATAAATGGACCTTTTATTAGCTAATTTGTTTAGCCTTAGAGTCTATGAAAAAGTTACTGAGACCTTATAAAGGATCAAAAAGTCATACATAACTTTTACCTGGTCAAAGGAAACACACAGCAGGTGTTTAATAAGTTCATTTTCACTGATGTAACCTAACATCATAAGTTTTATAAGTTGGATAAAGGAATAGGACAGGGGAAAAATATACAGGAATACAAAAGGAAAGCAATCATGTTTGCAATTTGTCATAGATCTATACATCTGATAAGCAGTAGTTCTAGCTATGCATAGAGAGTGTTTTCTGCAAAACACACACAGGTGTGCAGCTACTCTTCTAGATATTCATGAAGAGTGTGTTTTCTGTATAAATATACACAGGAACATATTCAGTCTGTTCAGAGGAAGAAGCACAAAATAGCTGGACTCTGAGGCTGTCTTCTTCAAGATGCAGCTGCAGCCGCTGCAGTATGATGTGCTGGGTAAATATATATTTTAAAGTTGCTTTAATTGGGCATTTGTCAAAATATTCCACGATACCCTCTACCCCTACTCTATGCTTGAAATTCTTGGTTATCTGACAAGGCGCCAACTTCTTTCTCCACTTGGTCTATTTTGAGATTTAAAGAAAAAAAAAAACCAGTAAGAATTTGAAGCGGAAGCTAAAATAGCTTTTCAACCCATAAGATAGAAAGGGTTCAGCAAAGATTGCATGAGGATACTAAAAATAAAATGTCTTAGACTTTGAAGTAAGATTAAGTTTCATTTCAAATAAAAGCTTTAGATGAATAGCTGGGCCGCATCCTCTTCCAGGTTCTTCTAAATTGTTTTTCAACACTTTCTTGACATTTTTAGAAGCATGTCTGTAATCCTTAAGCTAGGGTTTAGCACAGTCAAGTATTTGACGCTAAACGATAGTTCCAACTATTGAGCATTGCAAAAATGTGATTCATGCAGTTCATGGTCTCGAGTTATATGCCCCTTTCCAAGCTGCAGCAAGTTGTTTCCCAATTCTTATTCCATCTGATTCATAATTAAAGTGAGAATTGTAGGATTTCTGATTCCAAGAACATCAATTTAACAAACATGGTATGATTGGGGCACTCTTTGTCTCTGAAAATGTTCATCTACTAGAAGATTGTCCCCTGGTGTGTGTTATCATGGGGGAGAGGGAACCTTTAAAAGGTGGGGACTAATGGGAAGTGGTTAGTTCATGTGTGCCCCCGCCCTTATGACTGGACTAACCCTGTTTCACAGAGTGGGTAGGACCTGTTAGGAACAAGCTTGTACTGAAACAAAAGGGCGGTGATGTTCAGAAGCCTCTCTGGATGCTTCATCTCAACACCTACTCTCTGATAAACTGTACTCAGGTAATCTGTAGATGCTGATACCACATCATCTGGCTCTGCCAGACACAAGAAACTTGAGCCAAAGAGACTCATTCAGTTTGCATGTGACTCAACACCAGATATTTTGTTAAAACAACAAAGAACATAAGTAATAATTTACACTGTGTGTTTTTTTTTTAATTCTACATTTACAAAAATGTCAAGAGAAGAATGTAGACCATCTGGAGATCTTCTGCTTCATGGATCTCAAAATCCAACATGATGTAGAAGAAGCTAATAATCAGAAACCACCATGGGACACAGACAAAGAGCCTCACCCAAAGTCTACTCTTCATAGACAAAGAACCAGAGGAAGACGAGCAGGCTGAAATGACAGCCAGGAGCCCTGGTGTGGTGACCACGTGCCTAAAATCCTCACCTTGAACTAGCTGAGATCCTATATGGGCACTAGCTGAGATCCTATATGAACTTTCAGGTTTTGGGTTCAGGCCATGGAAAGGACAAATCCTTCAATCTTTCCCAGCCATTACTATGCCTTATAGATGGCAATAAAAAGAACATTCAGGTTTCATCCCCATCAGATGTCCTGGCTGAATTCATCTAAATTTACATAAAATAAAACTTTGTCGTTTCAAGAACTAAGCTAAACTTAGTGCCTTTAATCTTCCTATAAGTAAACATTTCCACAGAGATCCAGACTCACAAAGTACAAGCAAAACAAAACAAACAAAATCAAATACAAATGCCGTTTCTGTGCTTCCTAAGCTTAGAAGAGAAGCAAGGAGAGCGAGATCAAGGAGATAAGGGCTACCCTCCTGACTCCAGACAGTGGACATCCGTGTGGAGTACACTTATACAAAGGGAAGAAGGCTCTCTCTCTGCAGCCAGTGGCTCCACCAGAAGGAGAGAGAAATGCAAATGGAGTTTAAAAGAGATTCTCTATTGTTGTTCTGGCTAGGATCAACTGCCAGCTACCACAGACTTCCAGATTTGGTACCCATCTGGGTAGAACCTTGAGATTTCTGCAAATCCATTATTCCCGTATCTAGCTATATTAACAATTGCGTCAGCCTTCTAATAACACTGATAACCATCAATTCTGCTGAACAGAAACCATTGCGTGACAATCAGGTATGATCAGACTGTAGTCCTACTAGCTTAAATTAAATTTAGGAAATTGGTCAGCTTCCAACCTCAGAAGAATGGAGAAGTATGTGAAGGGGCATCACAGAAGATGGAGGTTGTCCAACTCTTACAAAACCTAGGTGAGCCATCGTGGGTTGTGTGAGGTTGGCCACACCCAGTCAGAGCAATCTGCCGTAATATTTCAGTAATACACAGGCCCCTTATGAAGAAAGTGGGTCTGAGAAGCAGGGAGATGTGACTTAGAGTCAATCAAGTGAGTGGTAAAAATGTAACACAGAATGGGAATAAGAAAATACGGCTTAATTTATTTGCAACCCTAGAATCCATCTCTCTGTGGTCCTTTGCTCCAAGACCAATCCACTCTGATCTTGTCCTCAGCTCAAGGTTCAGAATGAGCATATATAAAGTTGCATAAAAGACACATAGAACCCTTCTCTGTTGTAACACACTTTGTGTCTCTTTTTCTGAACCTACTTCAGTGCTCAATGACAGGATAATCTAGGTCAACCCCATCAGCCAATCACACATCTTTCCTCATCTGAATGAATTTCCCCATTCCATCCCATCTAAGGCAGTCAGCACCGATCACTGTAAGTAGGGCAGTATCTGGGGCCTCTGTTGCAGCAGTTAACTGAGTCAACGATTTGAGCCTCCCCACACTCCACGATGTGGAGGGATTGAAAGCATCTTGAATTCCACTTGGAATCCTATCATTTCTGTAGGATAATACACAGCTTCTCCACCAGCCTAGGGGAGACGCTGCCTTCAGCCTTGGTTCTGCGTACTGTGACCATGAGCCAAGCCCAACTGTACACATGCCTCGCACTCCCACGTCAGCTAGCCGTTCAAACATCCTTTGCCAGACAACAACGCAGCTGTTCCTTTGAGGTCAGAAGGAAAAGTCAGCAAACTCATTTATTAATACAGGACAGCTCCATGCATTGCCCAGGGCTTTTGTGTTGATGTTTGCTTACATTTCAAAGTAATAGAGTCATTTGTTTCCTTTATAGCTGACCAGCAATTTCAGATAGCACTTTTATATCTTCTCTTCTGTGAAAACATCAGAGCTTTTATTCAGTCTATGTCAAATTTTAGGAAGGCAGGCAAGTCTTTTATAGCAACAGTCAGGGAAATCACCGATTTTGATAGAGACCCTGAAGAAGACAGTTAAAGGATAAAAGAGGTAGGTAGATCACCCGATATAACTCAAGCAGACCTTGGAGCAGAAAGGGCTAATTCACAGTGGAAGAAATGTGCACTCAATGCAGGTCACCTTCCTCTCCTAGGCCCTTTCCCATCATGGTCCCTTCCCTAAGGAATTTCTGAGCGACACTTTCAAAATGCTCATTATGTAAGTAAGCTAAAAATCATCACTGATTGGTCCGAGGTCCAGCAAGCTGAGCTCCACACGTGTTGGAGTGCCCTCTAGGTTGTCCCCTCGTGAGCTCTCAATTGTTCCCAGCTACTTGCTCATCCATTCACTCTTGGCCCTGACATTCCAATGAGTGCTGTGTCTACACTGCTGCGGTCGTGTTGCTCTTTCCTTGGGCACATATTCCATATCTCTTTCTTCCTGCGCTTGGCAGTAGAAGCTGGCATTCTTACAATTCCCCTTTCCACATGCACTCTTGGGATTAGTGGCCTTTGTGGGGTTGTTCATAGGAACGAATAGGTTGCACATTGGATTGCTCAGCTCAGTTGACTTACAATGAGTCATGGCTAATGCCGTGTATCTGGATTTTTCTGACAAGTGGGATTTGCTTGTGAGGTGAACGTGTGAAGCAGCTTGCTGGGAGTTTTGAATCTACGAAAATTCTCAACCATTCAAACACCAGAGGAAGTGCACATGCACACACAAAACTCCAGTCTTCATTCATTCATTGATGTTGACTGAGAGTCTACTTTGTGCTCCATTTCCTGTGGCAGGTGCCATCAGCATAAACCAGCAGATAAATGGACACTCAGAGGACGAGTTCCTTGGATCAGCAGAATGAAAATCAACCAAAAACCGAATGCATTTTCACAACATTGACATAATTAATACAAGCAGAGCAGTATTTGGAATTAATCAGATGTGAACTTCGGAAGCTCTTAGCAATTGTTTAACCCCCAAGCATGTCCTCCTGGACACTCACTGAAGGGCCTTTTTGACTTCCACACTGCCTGCCACAGCATTTCCCATCCTTCACATAAACTTCTTCTGCTCCACTTTAATTCATTCCCTTGGGTACTTTCTTTTTGGAACCTGAATATTTAGAGACTGAAAGTACATAGGAACTCCTAAGGAGTTCAGGAAAAAGGTCGACAAATAGCATTAGTCCAATTTAGACTGCGGTAGGATTTGAGAGTAAGTAGAAAGCAATGATGTGATTGGCAAGTTTCCAGGTTGAGAAGAGTGGCACCTCCACAGCACTCCTCTAGCAGGTTCGCCAAACATTTACCAACACGAGATTGCAATGTCACTGTTTACAGACCTCATTTTTACCTATTCACCATTCTCTTCAATAAAAAAAAAAAAATACATGAAGAGCGATTGCTAATCATCTGCTCCGACTAATTGAAAAAGTTCTAGTAGGACTTTTACATTCTCTAATTAGGTAAGGATTACAAGTTTTAATTAACATCTTAATTAGATGTCTTCATCTAATCCTAGCATGGCGCGTTATTTGATATAGTCCTTAATCGCTATATTGTGTTCCGTTATTTTATTGTTGACATTTTCACATAAAAAATAAGTAGCATTTTTTTTAAAAAAAAATGCATTTAGAGAAAGCATCTACACAGTTGACTTCCTAGCACAATTTTTCTTGGACATGATTCCACTGAGGCACACTTTCTTTTTATCTGTGTGTCATCCTTGTGATCCAGATACTAAATGTTCATATAAACCCAAGATTATCTGATTGTGTGAACATAGAATCTTTCATTATGCATCCACTGAATGTCTGTCAGCTTCTGGATCAACTAACAGAGAGCAGGGATACAGACAGAATCTGATCCATAGCAAACATCTACTGAGATCAACTAAATGAAGCAGAGCAGGATATGCTTTGCTTATATTCTAAACGTTTCAGAGTGTAAAAATGGAAAACTTCTCAGCTCACCCGAAATTTGAAGCTTGCTGGACTCTACATTATTAACAAAGCCTTGACCGAGAGAGCATCATACGCCTGAGAAGCAAGTGACAGTAGGTTATGCTGGTGACCTGTGCGGGCATGCGTGATGGCGGGCATGCGTGATGGCGCATGCGTGATGGCGCACGCCTTATGGGAGGGTCTGGAAAATGACCTCCTACTGATACAGATGTTGACACATGTATTATTAAATAAACAAACAAACAGAAAAGTACTTTGTTTTTATAGATGTGTAAGCAGGCATGAGATAAAAATCAGAGAGGAAAGAGACTGGGACCTAAAACACAGAGGAAGAGAAGTCTATGATAGCAGACATTCTGAATTGAGAATAGAAAAGCTCTTGGGGTGGATGGGGCTGACTGATGTCTCCCTGCAATCCTGCCCTCCATCTAGTGTGACATCTAAAATTAAGAGATGTCAGCTAGGAAGAGGGGACTCCAGGCTTTTTCTTTGGTAGATGATGCACATTTGATTTAGACTGGGTTGGGCAGGAAAACTTGTCTCCATTTCCTGGTGTGAATTGTCACAGATCCTATGCACAGTGTTGGAGCCAGCTTCCTGACTGGGACAAAACCTCAACCCTGGCTGCACAAAGGATACCTCTTCCCAAAAGGCCATGTCAGAGCCCAAGCTCTGTGTGTGTGTGTGTGTGTGTGTGTGTGTGTGTGTGTGTATTTGGATATAATTTCTAGGAGATTAATTTTGTGTGTGTTTTTAATGTGAGCAATGTCATTCCTCACATTAAACCCCATTTGGTTTATATCTATGTTCTCTAATAGGGCAAGTATAAAGACAGCTTTAAACTCAATCTCCTAAGTTGGCAGTGTGTTTAACAAAGTTGTGATTATTAGTTCTTTAAATTTTCTGAAAGAATTTTCTAAATTCAGCAACATCTCCTGGAAACAAAAAAAATTATAAATATCTAAGCGAAAACATTTACCAAGTACCCAGCCAGCAAGGAAGGAAGTACTTTTAGTCTTAGAGTCACTGGTTTCTGTTCATACCATCTCAAAATCTAAGTATCTGTTCTCTATTTGAGAAAATCTCAAGCTCTGAGTAGTGACAAAACAATTATTTTTATTGTAAAGTATTTCAACCATAGAACCAGTACAAATAGCACAAATCACCACCCAGAAATGACATGCATAATTACAAGCTATTGCCTCTGTCATTTTACTTGTGTAAACATTCAGTAGTCCCAAAGTGGATGAACTTGTAGCTCACATCACTTCATCTATAAACATGTCCAGGTATATCAGCTATCCCTGAAAGACAAAGATTGTTTGGAGTTTTTTGAAAATGATCACACAGATGATAACGTGTATAAGAAAATTAGCAACGATCTTATAAAGGGAAGTGATATCAATAGTATCTGAATTAGAAGTGCTTTATAGACTGTGAGTGCCCACAAAAACATCATAACTATTGTAACAGGTGATCACTGCTCTTTTCTAACTATCGGTTCAATAAATCAGATATATAGTATGTAGTGTTAATACTGATCTCTATTATCTACTCCAACTATTCTTTCTTCCTGCTATTTCCTTTTAACTGATTGTTATCGTTTGCAGGCCTTAACATTTCAGGTTGGGATACTGCATGGATTGGTTGTGTTTGATTTTGTTCTCATTACTAAACATGACTCTTTGAAGTCATGGTGGGATCTATTTATGACCAATGTCTGGATAAACTGATTAGAAGTTGACAATGACATGTGCTAATGTTGTCACTTTTTTGTCATTGGCTTCAACATTTTTTTAATACCCCTCCATTATTTGTCTTCGTGAAATATATGACGTGAAGGGAAGGAAACATACATCTGTATTCCTTTATATTTTAACTTCTGAATTATGACATGTTCTTGGCCGTGGGAAGCGGTTTATGGATTTTGTCATATGTAAGGAGGATGAATTAACGCTAGTCTTCAGCATCCTGGATGCTCTCCTTTGCTCTTCTTGGGTCACTAGTTGATTACTGAGTCATTTGAAAAGATATTTTTGGTATGTGACAGTTTTGCTGTCATCTTTTTGCAATAGAGAATCCAGGCGCATCTATTTCTTCCTCCAAATCACGTGCTTCTTCAGGGAGTCTTGGTCCTCTTCAGTAAGAATGACATGTAAGACTACAAAGTGTGTTGGAGGTGTTCTTTTTCACTTCCCTGGTATTTCTCTCTATGTCTTTTTTCACGAGCAGGCTGGGAACCGTATCATTTTAGAGCTAACATACACCACAGGTTCACACTTGACACCTCAATTGCTTTTTCAAGCCTTTATTTAGTCTTGACCTCACTCTTTCTTCCCTTATTCTGACCTTCAGTAACACCAAAACAAGGTTTCATTGTTTACCCCATAGTGTACAATCAATAAACATCACCTTCAATGACAGGACTGAACAATTAAAATAGGTAGAATTGCGTTTTCTTTTACAGTTATTTTTTCATATTATCATCCAGTAGAATATTAGCAATATTACTGCATTTTACAGGTATTGGAATACCTCTCCTTGACTTAATTATGCCACCAACTTGATACACATTTAGATATTTTTACTTTATTTCCCAGTGTTAGGGCTATCATGTTATTTTATCATTTTGTGAAAGACTGAAAGTTACAAAGTTAACAAAACACCCCATATTCATCAACACTCAACTTTTATTCATGAATACTACAGTTTCTGAATTTTTTTCCACACAAAAGGAAATCCCTTCAATTTTATTGTTTATGCTTTCATCGTTTCTCATGGAAAGGTGACCTTGTTGTATTGTGAACACATATGTGTGTTTGAGAAAGAGGGATCTGCACGTCTACACCAAATCAAAATAAATTACTTATGAATAGTCAGTTTATGTTTTCTACACAACTTAATTTAGAAACATTCCCCATTTTTATAACTATTTATATCCAGCTCTGCAGATATGCCAGCGTTCATCTCTCCCCTAGCAGAAGATTGTCTTTGCTTCTTCCTATTACCAATAAATTATCTTTATGTATGTGTCGTGTGCACATGCCTGCCAATAAATTTTAACAATGTGAACTATCTATATAAAAGGGAATATAATCAGAAAATCCTGATAGATATTCCACTCCATAGGTACTTGAATCATTTTTCCATATTCATTGATGCTGTTTCCCTGTAGTCTTGATAACAAAACACAGTATCTACTTTTGGATTTTTCCAAGTGTCAGAGAAGACATGCATATTTTCAAAGATCTCATTATAAACACAGACCCAGATATTTTATATCATTCAAAGCAAGTGGTGTGATTGGTTGAACGATTGATTGATTGGCTGAAATAATATGTATGGGGCCATCACTTGCCCCCATCTGGCTCATCTGGCTAATCCTCCACCTCCAAGAGCCAGCATACCATCTGGGCACAGACTTGTGTCCCACCTGCTCCATTTTCTGTCTAGTTCCCTGCTTATGGCCTGAGAAAGCAGTGCAGGATAGCCCAAGTTTTGGGGACTCTGCATCCATGTGGGAGACCTGGTACAAGTTCCTGGCTCCTGGCTTCAGATTGGCTCAACTCTGGTCAAGACTGTAATTTCGAGAGTGAAACAGTGGATGGAAGATCTTTTCCTGTCCCTCCTCGCTGTAAATCTGTCTTCCTGATAAAAATAAATAAATCTTTTTAAAAAGAAATATGTATATGTTGACTGCTCAATACCATGTCAATTAATTCCATAACAATGTTAAGTGCTGCAGATGGTATATTAGTGCTTTTATTTGACCGGGATGATACTCTGCTGACTCTGCCCTCAGACCAGAGAGGGTCTACCCAATAAGTAGTTGGACTTGACTGGACTATAAGATGTTGGACTCTATGCTTGGCAAATACTTGCAAAGAGGGAATTTCAACTGAACTTGAACTATAGTTATGCAACAAGGTGGAGGAACCCACCATGGGGGGAGGGTGGGGGGAGAATCCCAGATTCTATGTAATTACAACACAATGTAATTAATGAATAAATTTAATTAAAAAAAAGAAATATGTATACTATTGTCCTGTTGGAATCACTTTTCTATTCTTCCAAACTCAATTAAATTATGTTGCATACTAAATATTTGTTGGAAATGCTAGTGAACATTGAAGCTGTTTTAGCATGTTAAGGGTTCCATTATCAAAGAGGAACAAATATTAATTTAGGAGAACATAAGCTGCAGTAGGAAAAAAAAAGTGAAGAGCTATAAAAATAAATTCTGAGCTTCTGTGACTGTTTAAATCACAGTAAGTTTAGCTGGCCTGTAGAAGGAATTCCAAAGGGAGAGTCCAAATCACTCAAGTTTATATTTGTTTTAAACACTGATTTGTTTGAAATAGAGTTACAGAGAGAGAATGTTCCATCCTCTGATTCACTCCTCAAATGGTAGCACTGAATGGGACTGATCCAGGTTGAAGCGAGGAGCCTAGAAATCCATCCAGTTCTCCTATGTGGGTTCTGGAAGCACAAGTATTTAATCTCATCATCTGTTGTTGCATTCCCAAAATCATCATCAGGATGCTGGCTCATGAAGTGGAGAGCTGGAACTCATACGGGATGCCTGCGTTACAGAGAGAGGCTAACTGACTGTGAAACAAAAATGTCCAACATTTTGTTTTCTCTCCATGAAAAGTTAAGTTTAATGGGAGACCTTGGAGGAAACAATAAAGTGCTTATAAAATAAAAGCATCAGGCCCAGCATGGTAGCCTAGCAGCTAAAGTCCTTGCCTGGAACGCTCCCGCTCCGGGATCCCAGATGGGCGCTGGTTCTAATCCCAGCAGCTCCGCTTCCCATCCAGCTCCCTGCTTGTGGCCTGGGAAAGCAGTTCAGGATGGCCCAAATGCCTTGGCACCCTGCACCTGTGTGGGAGACCTGGAAGAGGGTCCTGGCTCCTGGCTTCAGATCGGCTCAGCTCCAGCTTGAGGAGTGAATCAACGGAGGGAAAATCTTCCTCTCTCTCTCTCTCTCCTCTCTGTGTATCTGACTTTCCAATAAAAATAAATAAATTTTACAAAAATGGAAGGAGCATTGGAAAAGGAATATATATGTATACATGTATTCAGAGAGAGAGAGAGAGAGAGAGAGATCTGTTTCATGTGTGGCAGAAAAACAGAAAATCCCAGTGAAATGAAATTCATCCTCAGGCAAGTAGTAATGTTTATTTAGAAATTTTCAAATTAATTATTGCAGACAATATTTTTAAAAGGCAGGTAGGACTTTGGAATGATTGCTAGGAAGCCAAAGCTCAAATTACTAATTTTGGTTTTGAAAGGGGCTTATTTTTATTTCTTGATCTCCATGTGTGATCTCTGTTTTTGTTTATGTTTTCCCTTGGGACCAGCGATATGGCACAGTACTTTACAAAATATCAACATCTGGTATCTGAGTTCTAGTTTTAAGCCCTAATTGCTTTACATCTGGGTCAGCTTTCTGATAACAAGGCTAGTGACAGCATAGGAAGTTGGCCCAACTAGTTGAACCTATGCCAGTCATAAAAGAGAGAGAATACATGAGGAAGAGGCCAGGGTAGAATTCCTAGGTCCTGGCTCCCACCTTATCCAGCTGTTCATGGCCATTTGGAGTATGAGCTAACAGATGGAATGTTCTCTCCTCTCTCCCTTTCCTCTCTCTCTCTCTCTCTCTCTCTCCCTGTATGTGTGTTGCTCTAATAATAAGCAATCATTTGACAATTCTTTTTCTTGTTTTAACAAGGAAGAAAAAAAAATTAAAATCTGGATTATCTAACAAATTCTAACTAGACTTATTGGTGACTTACAAATTGAATCAAAAAATAATTTGAGTTGAATGACTATGTACTGCCTGAGAAATAGCATGACCCTTATTGAACAGAAGTTTTTCCACTGTGTGATGGAAGGAATGTGAGGCCATCCCAGGGGCTTCAGGTTACATTTTCCCACAATATGAAGATGTCAGGACACGTAAACACTCAAAGATTTAGACAACACTTTTTCCTAAAAGAAAAGTTGGAAAATTCTGCTCCAAGTTTCTGAGAATTCAGAAATATATTAAGACTCATGAATTAATTTATGTGGATCAACCGAGGCACAATCCTGTTTATTGAAGATTCAGAGATGTGAGTCAGCTCTCCCTCCAAAGCCTTATCATTTTTCTTCTCCAAGTAATGTTTCCTGAATAGTTGGAATATTAGTGAATAATAATAATAAGTTGAAGATTGTTGGAAAATGTACATGTCTGTCGCTCTCTGATACTAACATATGTGAGTATATATTAGTATATTAAACACAGGTTGCAAATGGCTTTCTGTTGGGCTTTGAAGTTAAGTAATGCAAACTATTTTATTTAATGAATACAGCTCAGAGGGCTGTATCCACGGATACTAGTTCATGCTGGACCTAGAATTAAAAGGCCATTCTTGGCTCATTCTAGCTCTTCACCCCCACCTTGAGCTGTTCTAGTGAAACAGAACATTTGCTTGCAATGTTTAGGCTCAGACAGCAGGGGCAGTGGCCCTCTGTGGGAAATCATCCCCAGGTCTCTGCCTGCTACTTGGTGGGCGCGACCTAGGTATGTCTGCCCGGGTCTAGGGTGTGACTCCTAATCCTGTTTATAGAACCTGACCTCTGATATGATTGGAACACCAACAGAATTAGGCATGTCTTTCATCCAATCACAGTGTCATCGTTGGGTGAGGGGACTACCTGAAAACACCCTCCTACTCCTTCTTGCCTTAGACCTTTATAAATCTGGAACTTGGACTGAATAGAAGGACATATCTCACCAGCTTGTCTCCGGTGGGTCATGTGGCCGATGGCCACTGTCACCTCACCCACGGTGACCTCGGGGCCCCGTTAGCAGGGTCTGTAAACACCCGAGAGTCCTTCACACCTCAATATAATTTTGAGAAATGCTACAGTTAGCTTCAAAGACAGAAAAGTAAGTAGAAGCTTTTCAGCATGCTTCATAGACATCATTTTGACGGCTTCATAATGGCTTTTTTGCATGGAAGTGACATGAGTTTTAGGTTGTTTCACACCATTGTAGATGTTCATGAAGCCAATGTTCCCTGTTGGTAAGTGGTCAGGGTGCGTGCGACAACAGCTCTGAGGCAGTACAGAACTTACTGCTTCTGTTTAGCACACTGCCCATAGCATTGCTTTATCAGAGTTTGTGGGCCAGCTCCACTGCTACAAGACAGCTTCAACAGAACTCTTCTGGCTGAAATGTCCCAAAATGAGAAACTAAATTCTACCTTTACTGCTAGGCACATTTGCTGTTTTCTTTTACAGAATTTGTCCACATGGTAAACATGGATATGTGGAAAATGGATGCATTGGTCAGTTTGGAGAGTTATCATGTTGCACTTTAAGAGTGGTTGAAGATACTAGGATGTAGCATTTTAGTGCAAGAAACACAGCACATAAGCTTGGTTAAAAAAAAAAATGTGGACTTTCTAACATTATGAAATGGGCTTACTCTTTCAGAAATACATTTCCCTTGTATCTAAACTTGGTGTTTCCCTTTCTTAGAGCTGTATTCTCCTTTTCTGTCCTGTTGGGTTGTCCATTAAAATAGCACACAGTCCTCACATGGCCTTCTCTGCCAGCATTCTCTGTCTGGGTTCCTTTGTCACTCATCATTATACTGTGAATTTGTGTGACTATAATGCTTCCTCCTAAGCAGAATGCAGATTGTGTAAAGGAAAAAAATCTTTTACTCCTTTGGTCATTGCTTCATCCCTACTGTTTAGTCTGTGCAAAGTGCCTGCCAGCCGACACCATTACACTATAGAATAAACTAGAATTTCAAGGAATAAGAAAATCATTTCTGTCTAAAGAGACTCAATGAAATAATGTATTGAACAAATATCAAGCACTAACTTATATGTGTAAGAATCCACACGGACGGGCCCAGCGCGGTGGCCTAGCGGCTAAAGTCCTCGCCTTGAATGCCCCCGGATCCCATATGGGCGCTGGTTCTAGTCCCGGCAGCTCCACTTCCCATCCAGCTCCCTGCTTGTGGCCTGGGAAAGCAGTTGAGGACGGCCCAAAGCCTTGGGACCCTGTACCCACGTGGGAGACCCGGAAGAGGTTCCAGGTTCCCGGCTTTGGATCGGCGCGCATCGGCCGTTGCAGCTCACTTGGGGAGTGAATCATCGGACGGAAGATCTTCCTCTCTGTATCTCCTCCTCTCTGTATATCTGACTGTAATAAAGTGAATAAATCTTTAAAAAAAAAAATCCACACGGCCACTGATGATACAGGGCTAAATTAGGTTTTTGGGTCCCAGCCTTCATTAACTTGACAATTTAACGGGTGTAATGAAACATCCAGAGACAAATTATGCAATAGATTATCTAATCATTTCCCTGAGTAGCATGAGGTGGAAGCAAATGTTGGAATGAAAGTATGCAGCAATAAAACCTTGACAGTCTGGGGCGAGGGAGAACTTCCCAGGGAGATGATGCTCTACTTGAGACATGAAGATTAATATTCTTTTGGAAGCAGAGAACTCAGAGTCACTCAATGGTTCCACACAGTGAATGGTATGTGTGAAGGCACGGAGGCAAACAAGTGTGCATCTGGTGGCCAGGGTGACTGGAACAAAGAGGACTTGGACAACTCTGTGCCTTATCGCAGGGGAGGTGGGATGCTGGGTTCTCCATTTTTAAAAATGAGTTTCTGAAAGCTGTATTTCTTTTTATTTGAGAAGCTGATTTTATAGAGGCAGGAGAGACAAAGATCTTCCATCTGCTGGTTCACTCCCCTAATGGCCACAATGGCCAGAAAAAAATTGATCAGAAGCTGGGACATAGGAGCCTTTTCCAGCCTTCCCACACAGGTGCAGGTTCCCATGGCTTTGGGCTATAATACATTGCTTTCCCAGGCCATAGGCAAAAGTCTGGGTCAAAAATGGAGTACCCAGGACACGAACCTTTGTCAGTATGGGATACCGCTGCCACCAAATGGAGGGTGAGCTGATATGCACCAGCCCCAGGGGCCATCCATTTTAATGCCTGATGATCAGTAGTGGCATAATAAAAGCCAGGCAATCCATATGCTTGCCCATTATCCTCCATTTTCACTTAAGCAGTGGAAAGTAATGAGGACTCAGGGTCCATGGTAGCTGTGGGGTGCAGCACAGAATGTGTTTGTGTGTGTGTCAGGGAGTAGCAGAGAAAATAGGTATGTAAGATAAATATGTATTATAAAAGAAGGCTGTAGAAAACATTGTCACATCCTATTAGAAGACCCAGGAAAGGAGAGCGGAAGGAAGCCACCGACAATGACACTGGAAATGCAGCAATGCAAGAAGGAAACAGAATCCAGGGACTGCTGGAGTTGCTGGCCAGCGCCCCCACCTGCACAAGACCCAGGGAGAGGCAACTGGAAAATACACCAATTTCTCCACAAAGGCTTCCTTGATCTTCCAGCAACTGATCAGTGCCTCTCATGGGCTGAGCCTCCTGGGAAACAATGGCAAAGCACACTTAGAAATGCACTTTCTGTGATACAAAACAGTACAGGAGAGGCATGGAATGGAGAGAAAGTGTGGTCACCTGCCCGCCTCCATGCAAAGCAACAACAGTGACAATCCTTTGTGAATAACAATGAGGACATCCTTTATAGCTTCTTGCTCCTCAGAAAGTGCCCCCACGTTTTTGCAAGCTGCAGTGGATCCCTATAATGATCACTTAAACATATGCTGCACAGCACATGTTAAACAGACCTCTACCTGATGCCAAAGTGTACCATGTTATACTAAACGCACCAATACCCATATTCGCATGTCTGAAGAGCTTTTCACATCTAATTAATTGTTACTTTAAGTATGCTGATAGTGAAAATACAGTATCTTAGAGGATATGAAATTTTTATTTCACAGGACTCTATTTAAATCAGTTGATCACTAAATTCTGGAAACTTTCAACAGCTTCAGAAAGGACACTATATTATGGATTCCAGTGCTATGGATATTTAATATAAATGCATAACTACTTCGAAGACATTTGAGGCTCATAAATTCAAATGGTTTTAACCACATTGAGAGGATAACAAAAATTTTCTGACCTAGAAATAATAAATTTCCTTAGACAAGGAGTTTGAATTATGCTGGAATTTGAGGTCACCAAATCTTTGTCTTGGATGCAGGGCCAAGAGTACTTGCCTTTTTCCATTATGGTAATGTGCCATTCTGTCCATTAAAAGGGGAAAACAGTATTTATAATCATATACATTTTAGTTAAACTAGTTTTCTTTCAAGCGAAAGATACAATGTAAATGAAAGTCATGAAGTTGGCTCATGTTTTATGAGGAGACACCAAAGAAACAAAAGCTCTTAATGAAAAATGTGTCTTGAGACAGAGGCAAGACCTTGTTCAAACGTTTCTTTAGAAATCTTGGAAAGTTGAAGAATAATCCCGATGCATGTAAGTCTGCAATGTTTTTGCAATCTTTTTTGCAATAATTTTTAAATTTATGTTTCTATTTATTTATTCAGTTCAAACATAGAGTAACATAGAAAGGAGGGATGGAGATATACATAGAGAACAGGAGAGAGATTTTCAAATGGATGCAGTGCCTAAACTGGTATCCTCTGAAGTCAGAAATTCAAATCAAGTCCTCTTGTACAGGTGGCAGGAATCCAGCTATTTTCAGCCATCACAGCTACCTCTCCATACATGCATTATTCAAGATGTTGAAATAAGGAGACAGGAAATAAAGCCAGTTGTTGAACCCAGCTACTCTGAAAGGGGGTGCCATGGTCTTAACCAGAGTCTTAATCATTAGGCTAAATGCCTTCCGCTTCTAGTATTTTCGTTTAGTATTTTTCCCCCTTTAGGGCTTCAGATGATTGCTTAAAACTAATGGATACAAATCAATTTTGAGAATAGATGCCATAACCCAAAATACTCAAAAAGAAAAAAAAAAAACCTTGCTGAAGGCTGTTTTCTTTTTAGCTAAGTGAGAAAACATTTCAGACTATTTACTGAAAACAATCAATAAGTCCCTAGAAGGCATAAGTCAATATCTATCCAGCAAAAGTACACTGTTACCCAGGAATCAATATGTTTGCCAAACACTTGGAGAATTTACATTAAAATAGTCACAGACATTTTAAATCATTTAAATCACAGTCTTCTTCCCATCTTAGGTAGTAATACTATGTATTGCAGCTTGCTAAAATCATTTATGTAGCTAAATAGCTGAGTGAAAATTGCTTTCAGCCAACCTGAAGAAAAATATTTTATTTCATTTGGCTTAGAAAGCGTTGTTGACATGCTGAGAAGTTCCTCTCTGGTCTCCGAGCACTGGGTGATGATAATGAAAGCATATTAGCTATCAATGAACACTCTAGAACCTCATCCCTGGATTCCAAATTCTACTTTGAACAGGGGGAGATTAGAAATCTACTCTCCATGGTCTCCTCCCTCTATCACCCCAGCACTGATTCAACAATGTCCCTAATAAACGCTAGCTTGTAATTCTTTACTAACTTAATATCTTCAGTTGTGATCCATTTCATAAAGTATGTCTGACAGCTGACTGCTACAGATGAATGTACTTCAAGAGATCTCTAGGTAGCTATTTTACCCCACTGGTTTGAGAGTGGGTGCATAGTATTTGATGTCTTTTCTGGCTGTTTTCTGAAAGGCAGTCCCTGAACTGCAGGGTCATTACTCAACAATGGGAGAATGTGCGTTAGATCATCAGCAGACATGATTGGCGAATCAATAACTTGACTTCATAAAATGTAGTGATCTATCACATGTATATATTATGGCAACCTGTGTTGAAAACAACCTAAAGGCTCCCTTTGGTTGACAAATTAAAACAGTGACTTTGGGGATTTGGAAACTGAGTGACAATCTGTATCACCAATGGAGGCATGACCCAATATCAGAATAGGCAAAGGAGCAAATGGCTTCTAGGAGAATGTTAGCAAGAAGCAGGCTGGGAGTCAAGGCATTGTGATGCCTGTCCACTCACCTTGTCCCTTTCAAGGAACACCAGAGGAAGCCAACCAAAAACTTCAGTGAGCGAGACAGGATATGCTGCTTTGTTAAAGGTAGGACTGAGATAGATCTATGGATACATAGCAGGAGGTGTGATCTGAACTGCCACCGGCATTCACAAGAGGAAGCAAATATTGTTATGATCAATATCAAGGGTACAGAAACTCTGTGGGAATGTGAGACACTTCCGGGCCTCTGAGTTTAAGTGATCCAGGAAATAGTCATTAACAGAGCTAGGAAATCATTCAGACAGCAAATAGAAGCTCAAGAAGGCTCTGCCAGGGTTTGCTATAAAATAATCGACCCTGGAGCGTTGATGTTTGTGTGGTTGACCTGAGACTGTGCACAGCTACACACATATCTCTGTATACTTCAAACCATTCACAAAAAAGGCAATAAAAACATGATTCTGGTGAGGAGAATCTTTTGAAATCCATGTGTGAAAGGTCTTCACAAAGTTTATGGATTTATGTGCTCTGGAATCATTGTGCAACTATTTCAACATTTTATTGTATGAGAGGCACCTAAAATAAAGCAACAGGAATAGACGAGGAAACAAAGAGGTCCAACTTCTGCTGATTCACTCCCCAGAAGCAATGACTGCGCCAGACTGAAGCCAAGAGCTGAGAGCTCAAGCCAGATCTTCCACATGGGCAATGAAGACTCACCTACTCAAACCAACACCTGCTGCCACCGCAACACACATTAGGAGGCAGTTGAAGTCAGGAAATGGAGCTGGGAACTGAAATTATGTACATATGTTTGACATGCAAGCATCCTAACTGGAAGCTTACCAGCTAGTGCCTTTTCTGCCCCTGAAAAATACGCTTAAAGCGATACGAATGCATCTGTTAATCCCATATTCTATTTTAAAGTTCTTTCATAGACAGATATCAGTATATATCATCCTCAACATCTGGAATTTTTGAAGTGGACAAACTTGACAGTCTTGTGACAGATTATTTGGACAATGGAGAAAGGGGGAAATATAATGAGGCTGTTAAAAGGAGTCAGTCCTTGAGGCCCAGCGCAGTGGCCTAATAGCAGCTAAAGTCCTCGCCTTGAATGTGCCGGTATCCCATATGGGCACCGGTTCTAATCCTGGCTGCTCCACTTCCTATCCAGCTCCCTGCTTGTGGCCTGGGAAAGCAGTCGAGAATGGCCCAAAGCCTTGGGACCCTGCACCTGCGTGGGAGACCTGGAGGAGGTTCCTGGCTCCTGGATCTGGTTCAGCACAGCATTGGCCGTTGCGGTCACTTGGGGAGTGAATCATCGGACAGATCTTCCTCTCTGTCTCTCCTCCTCTCTGTATATCTGACTTTGTAATAAAAATAAACAAGTCATTAAAAAAATTAGTCCACTATTTCCTAAAACATGTTAGAAGGAACTCTGATTTCATACAATGTTAAGAAGTGTCACTTGAAAGGAAGATAGAAGATTCTGCACTCCTGGGTTCCCGACTTTGCTAATTCAAAGCTAAATAAAGCAAAGCAGATTTCATCACCACAGTGAATCTGATGTGCTAACATTCATAACAGATACCCAACAGCAGCTAGCGCTCTGTGGCATTTGTCACTGTGCTGGGCTCTACTGATGGCCTTTGAAGAGGGGTCCTGCAGAACCACGGCTCCCAGATCCTAATTTATAGCATGCTGTTCTCTGCAATGAGCTCCTCACTGTACTGTCAGCCCCTGTTGGAAAGACACACCAAGTTGTTGCTCAGCTTTGCACCTCCTGTGTCCAGGGAGTTTGAGCACAGGGCAAGTCTTCCAGAAATGCTTACTGAGATGTTGAAAAAAGAAAGCAATCTGGAGAACACCTTGCAGGTGGAGAACAGGTGCATTTAACTTGTTCCCTATGCTAGTCCCAAATATTTATTTGGGGGGGGGGGTGGGCTTGTTGTCCAAAATTTCATATTTAGATAGTAAAGTATTGACAAAGAGACTGGTCATACTGAGTCTTCGACTGGAGTAATCACTACAGGTACTGATCTATTTATTGATAGGAATGATTTGTCATTACAACTTCACTACAGGGCTGGCATTGTGGCATAGCACGTAAAGCCACTGCCTAGGATGCTGACTCATGTCACAATCATGACGCGATTGTCTAGAACAGTAGCCTAGCGGCACCCGCCAAAATCCCATATGGGCACCGGTTTGTCTTAGCGGCCCTACTTCCCATCTAGCTCCCTGCTTGTGACCTGGGAAAATAGGTGAAGATGGCCCAAAGCCATGGGACCCTGCACCTGCCTGGGAGACCCAGAAAAGGCTCTGGACTCCTGACTTCAGATTGGCACAGCTCTAGCCGTTGCACCCACTTGGACAGTGAATCAAAGGATGGAATGTCTTCCTTTCTGTCTCTCCCCTTCTCTATATATCTGACTTTCCAATAAAAAGTAAAAATTTAATTCTTGGGCCCGGCGGTGTGGCCTAGCAGCTAAAGTCCTCTCCTTGAAAGCCCCGGGATCCCATCTGGGCACCGGTTCTAATCCCGGCAGCTCCACTTCCCATCCAGCTCCCTGCTTGTGGCCTGGGAAAGCAGTCGAGGATGGCCCAAAGCTTTGGGACCCTGCACCCGCGTGGGAGACCCGGAAGAGGTTCCTGGTCCCGGCATCGGATTGGCGCGCATTGGCCCGTTGTGGCTCACTTGGGGAGTGAAACATCGGACGGAAGATCTTCCTCTCTGTCTCTCCTCCTCTCTGTATATCCGGCTTTCCAATAATAATAAAATCTTTAAAAAAAATTTTAATTCTTTTAAAAATCGTTACAACACCCTTATCTGCCAAAATAACCCTCTCATTCAGCAGAAGTGAGTTGGAGTAGCAATTTTATGGGAATGTTAGTGGCATTATGAAGGAGGATTAAGTGAACTAAAAAGTACTGTAACTGAGAGCATCACACCTATTCAAACACTGTTCACTTCTGCTCAACCCACATTTTCGCATTTTACGTTTTCACCAGATTTTATCTCATGAATCGTTTGGAATTGGAATTCATTCATATCCTCACGCTTTCATCACTAGCTTTTCAAGAAGATATATATATATATTCCCAGAAAGGTCAGTTTAAATGATTAAATGTGACCTCAATAACTTTGTAGTGCTAGATGTCCTTTTTCTCAATACCATCCCTCTTCCCTAAGTACGTGTATTTGAGCCAATCATCTCTTCTCAGAGCATCACAAATCCACCATAGAGTAAATTAACTCGGCAATCACACCCCTAAGTGACATGAGAAAGCACAAAAGTTCTGCAACCAGTCTTTATACTCTGACCCTACAACCAAAAAGAAAACTGTAATTTGACTATTTTCTTTGAGCAAAGATGCAAATTCGCAACTTGCTCAAGTCACACCGCCCTCCACGATGACTATAATCAGGACGTCCCACAGGTCACCTTCAGGGGAGCCTTGCTTCTGCTGTGTCATCTCAGCCTGTGCCTGCTCACTCCCAGCTTCGCTCCAGGTACCACTGAGTGTACCCATTTCTCATTCTGGAAAAATGAGGCCTCACATCATGTTCTTTTACTGTTTCCAGGTCAAAGCTCATTTGTGCTGTGTGACTTTCCATGTGTACCTGAAAGTGCCCAAGCAAGCTTTGTTTGCCTTCTTTGGGATGGAGACGAGCTTTGATGGAATATGTAGATTCCCTTTTTTTTCATGAACATTCTTTACTCATGTCCAACAACCGTGGGCCTTAGAATTATCTTTTACTTTTGTGTGTGTTGAATGAGTGTTCAGGGACAAACCTGGTGCACACTTGGAGTCTGGGTATGATTTTAATCTTGTTTTGTTTGCTTCAGCCCCCTTATCAGATTGTCCTTAAATTTCTCTTTCTTGTATTCATGTGGACTCCCAATAAGCGCTGTTGACCCTGTATCCTTGTCCACAGCGTTTAAATCTATGGCGCTAACATATAAGCTGGAAATTCTAATAGCCATGCCACTCAGAATTACATCAGATGGGAAAATCAGCCTCAACAAGGGCTTTGGGAATACTGGCTTAATTAATAAGCACCTGCCTCTTGATTCCACTAGTCAACACCCATCACGACCCATCTCCACTACCAAGACACACTCCCATCTGGGCTCCACTTCTTTCTGCTCATTTTGAATTTTTTCCTCACAGTGGAAGATCCTGAACGCTCGGCTTTCGTGTTTTCAGGCTTTTTTTTTTTCTGAAAAGAATAAAAACGAAGACTTTACTAACCTTGTAGTCTTCAAAGTGCTACATTGTCTTGTGTATTCCTCTTCTTTCCTTGTGTAGACACACTTGAGATACAGCTGAAGAACCCAGACCGGTTCTTGGTCTTCGCCTGGCTCCCCCACCTTTGCAAGAATCTGTGAGCTATGGTTGTTTATGATGTAATTGCCATTGTAGCCTATAGCCTTCTCTGTATGGCTGTGTGTTTCCTGAGAGCAGAGGTTCCTGTAAGGGGAGCAAGGATGGGGGAGGAGTGGCCTTCAGGAGGGAGGCAGACAGAAGGGAGATTTGGCGGATGCAACACCCAGAAGCCCCGCCAGACCCGGAAGTAATGTGTGGACCAACCAGGTCTGAGGGAGCCTATCAGCACTCACATGACCTTATAAGGAAATGTTCTTTCCCTTGTTAGACCCCAATTCATTCCCTGTTTGGACTTGAGTATAAAAGCCCCTATTCATGATCCCTGAGTGAGACTTCCTTGGCGCTATGGACAACAGGCAGAGGTGTCCCCGACCACCTGGAGCTGACAATGCAATGAGATGAACGGATTAACGTTCCTCATATAACATTCTCTGCCTTTTAAAAAAATGTTTTTATCCAAATTTTTGACAGGTGGAGTGACAGTGGGAGAGAGAGACAGAAAGAGAGGAAGAAAGAGAAAGAAGGAAGGGAGGGAGAGAGGGAGGGAAGGAGACAGGAGGGAGAGAGGGAGGAAGAGAGGGAGAGAAAGCTTCCAAACTCTTAGGCTCTCACCAAATGACCACCATTGTAGGGTGGGCCAGGCTAAAGCCAGCAACTCTATCTGCACCTTCCACATTGGTGGAAGAAGCCAGATACTCAGAAAGCACAGGATTGTATAGGAGTGGAAGATTTTATCATCAAATCACTTCGATCTAATTCACAATCCAGGAGTCGCTGTCTCTGAGCACAGACGACTCCTTTAACACCGTTCAGCGTCTGTTCCTCCCCCAAAGTTTGAAGAGTGCTTACATCCACCTATGAAAGATGTTGGGAAAGTTCTGCACTGAAGAAACGCTTTAACGTGTTCAATGCTACTTCGCTGCGTATATGTCATTTGCACACGAAACCAGCATCGGACTGGGCATAAGGCATAGGGTGAGGTAGACAAGTGCACCGCCGAGAAAAGAGTCTCACATGGTTGTTATGACAACATGACCACTGAATATTTGCAATGTGATTCACAAATCATTGCAATAAGATTCAACATTTTTCATTTAGAACACCCCCCCAACAAGGTTGTGGGGTAGGCTGGAAGCCACGCCTCTCCACTACCTATGTGCTCCCTTCTGCCCACCTGTGACAGGGGGCGGTACTGCGTTGTTGTGTAACCACTCCTCTTGCAAGCCCCTATAAAGGCCCATGATAGTGAGGGGCTTGCTCTCTTGGTCCTGTGCTTCTATCACTCTGGAATTCTGATTCTTGGCCTCCCCAGTGCCTGCTTGCTCTCTGGCTTCCTATGGACAGACTCTGAGGACAGGTATCCCCTGAACATGGTGATACAATGACCACAGAACACTTAAGTATATACAACTTACCTTGGAATGACATGCCCATTTCTCCCCCACACAGCTACTACTTCCAGGAGTACTTTAGATGTTATCAAACAAATGCAATCAGCAAATGCAAAACTGAGCAAAAGATTTGCCTCCCAGACACCAAATGCAAGTTTCTGATATAAAATGGTTGAATATTTGTGTGTGATCTCTGTGTACTTTAAATGGTTTCCAACTTTCTTGCAATGCATCACATGATGTGAATTCCTGTTTCAGTGTATTTTTTAGGGTATAATCACAAGGAAGAAGTCTGTACCACTTCAGGAGAGATGTGGACTCCTTACAGACTAGGTTTTGCATTGCATCCAGTTGGGTCCATCAATAGGCAGCTGGTTTTTAGCACTGGTGCCAAGGGCTGACTGAAAGTATCTGCATATAGGGCCCAGCATGATGGCATAGTGGCTAAAGTCCAGCCTTGAATGTGCTGGGATCCCATAGGGATGCCAGTTCTAATCCCAGGGGCCCCGCTTCCTATCCATTTCCCTGCTTGTGGCCTAGGAAAGCAGTCCAGGATGGCCCAAAGCCTTGGGACCCCACACCCGCGTGGGAGACCAGGAAGAAGCTCTGGGCTCTTGGCTTCAGATAGACTCAGCTCCAGCCACTGCAGTCGCTTGGGGAGTAAACCATCAAACAGAAGATCTTCCTCTCTGTCTCTCCTCCTCTCTGTGTATCTGCCTTTCCAATAAAAAATAAATCTTTAAACAGTATCTGCATATGAATGTATCTCTTCAGCGCTTTCTTCTTTCCTAATAAGTATATATGTTATTTTGCATATTAATATTTTGTTTAATGATGCATCCAGCAAGATCACACTGTCACTTACAGAAATCAATCATTTATTTAATAAACAATGTTCTTGCATGACTGATTCATAGTTATTCAACCAGCATCTTATGGATAGGCGCTGATTTGTGTCTATTATGATTGTAGTAATGCTAGAATGGATAACCTGATTACTATTTAGTTCAATTGTCTTTTAAAAATGTATTTAGTTACTTATTTTCATGCAGAAATCTTCTAACATCTGCTGCTATAGATATAGAGGGGAAGGTACCTTATTACTCCACTGCTGGTGGGATTGTAGACTAGTGTAGCCCCTTTGAAAATCAGTATGGATCGCTGGATTCAGAGTCCAGAGTGCTCACCATTACACATGGGGGAGGGCGGGGGGAGGGGTGGGGTGATTCCCAGTTCCAACGAAACTGTATCACATAATACAATGTAATCAGTGAATTAAAAAATAATAAATAAATAAATAAATAAATAAACAAATAAATAAATAAAAATAAAATTTAAAAAAAGAAAGAAAATCAGTATGGAGAGTGCTAACACAACTGAAAATTGATCTACCATTTGACTCAACAAGCTCATTCCTGGGAATATATCCAAATAAGGGGCAGGCCAGGCAAGGCCAGTTCACAATACTTGCTGACAGATCTGAGAACCGGGACACGTTGCAAGACAGGTCAGGTTGGGCTGTAACACCAGCCAGTTCACATTAGAGCGGGACTGAGGACTGGCTTTAGCACTCACAAGCAGAAGCTGGAATTGGCTGCAGATCGGGCCAGGCCTGGCTACAGTACCCACTGGCAAATACTAAGGTGAGGCAAGCCATGCCAGACTGGGCTGCAGCATCCACCAGCACACATGAAACCTGGGTGCAAACCTGTGGGAGGAGACAGTGTGGCTCCCCTGTTGGACCACTGCTCTGTTCTCATTGGTAGCATGAGAACTGGGACTGGGGTCAGACCAGGCCGAGCAGCACTATAACACCTGCTGATCTGCATGTGAGCTGAGTTAGGAGAAGAGCCAAGCTGGGCTAATTGACTGTATCCACTGGTGCAAGTACGAGCCAAAGTACAGGCTGGTAGGGCTTTGTCACAGCATCAGCTGACAAGTGCCAGCATTGGGAGTAAGTCCTGTCAAGCTAGATCACAGACCACCTGAAGTGGAAGTGGGCCCAGTAGGAAAGCTGTGGGCACCTTTCTGATGGGCTGCAATTCTCACTGGTACACATGAGAACCAGGGCTGAAGACAGGTTGGGCTAGACAGGTGGTATCCCCTGCCAGCATGGGTGTGGGCTGGATAGTAGAATCAGTTGGGTTGAACTGGGCTCCAGGACCCATCAGGATATATGAAAGCTGAATGGAATGCGGGACAGACTGAACGAGTCTTTGCCCATACTGGAAAGCATAGAAACCAGGGGAAGAGTGGGCCTAGTGTGGGTTACTGGGGGTCACTCCAACTAGGCTGTAGTTTCTGCTGCTGAATGTGTATTGCCCAGGGTTGGACTGGGCCACAGTATCCATCAGTTTGCATAAAAGATGGAACTTGACACAAAACCAACCCAGCAATTACAACTCACACTGTATGCACAGGCTGATGTGGGTGACAGACTGAGCCAGACCCCATAGCGCTAAGCACCCACAAGAGTCAGGTGTGGATTAATTCACCTCAGACTAAGTTTCCTTGAGGATTCCCCCCAGTTGAACCACTGGACCCAGAACTCCAATCATGGGGAGAATTGTAGGATCTGTAGTCTGATTGTCGAGTGTACGTGTCAGAACTGGGCCTCCTCAGTGGCTTACATAAAGCAACGGACAGCATACCCAGATGCACACAGAGGATATGACAGTCCATTGGGCCCTGCGGAGGACATCTGGTACCATAGCAGAAGAAGGAGGACAGAATAAATTAGTCAACTACTGCAGCAAAGCACTCTCAGCAAATGTCTGTGTGAATGGAGACTACGGTGGAATGTGCCAGCCAATTGACCTTGGAAGGGTTTTCTCATCCTTGGAGTGAAGAGATCGACAGCATTTCAGAACTATCAGAACTACCTAAGCAAGATCTTCCTTCCAGAGCATGCTCCGCACTGGGGACCCTGGGATGACATTGGGTGGCCGTTCTCTATTCCGTGGTACTGAGGCAGATGGAAGGCTGGATGCAGCTTCTTCTCTTATCTCCCACTTCCCTCGGATACAGGAGGAAGAAAAAGAAAATTAGGAAACAATGGTCTCATTCACTCTCCCTACTTCTTGACCCTTCCCACCCTGATCAACTACGTAAACATCATCAAAAATAAAAAATAAAATAAGAAACTGTGGTACATCTATTCTATGGAATGTTACTCGGCCATTAGAAAGAATGAAGTTTTAACATTTAAAACAAAGCAGACCCTCCTGGAGGCCATTATGCTTAATGAAATAAACAAGACTCAAAAGGAAAAATACCATACATTCTCTCTGATATAAACCAATCTGCATGCAAAATACAGAATAAAAAGATATATAGGGCAACAAGCATATGCATATGCCCTCCTAAGTAAGCAGTATAGTGGATGGCTGGAGTACCCAGACACATAGATGCTTTTCATCTCTGCTCCTGAGTAAAGGAAGAACTCCCAGTGAAATTTCAAGTACGTTGAAAACAACAGACTAGATTTCTTACTGTTACCTGCGTCTGCAATGTCACGACATAGGTAAGTAAAAATATGTCGCAGCTGTGACTGTAGGACTATACTACTGTGAAATACCAGGGAAAACAGGGAGGCTTCTGGCTCCTGGCTTCAGATTGGCTCAGCTCTGGCCACGGCAGCCAGCTGAGGAGTGAGCCAGCTGGTGGAAGACCTTTCCCTCCATCTCTCCTTCTTTCTTTGTCAAACCTATTTCAAACAGCAATAAATAAAATTTTAAAAATATGTAAGGACACTAAATAGAGAGATAAAGCATCAAGCATTTCTCTATAGAGAGATATAAAGCCACACCCCCACACACAATTATACAGATATGTTTAATAGTGGTAAATTAATCACACTGGCATCCACTAACTTAAATTTCCAAATTGTAGATTAAAAGTAAAATCCTTTTAGCATGCTTCACTCAAACTTTTAGGCTCAGAATAGAGGGAGAGAGTTTGAATTGACTCCCATATTCACTATTTCTTAAATAAAAGAGACCTACTGAAAATTCCGTCTATTAAATGATCCCAGTTGACAACAGTTTGCTTCTTTGCTGGTACAAGAATAAAGAGATGATTGAAGAGGGAGAGACTTAGCCATATGTTGGCCAAAAAATCAGAGAATGACGTGCATGCTGACATCTGGGAGAGTGTAGCCTGGTCCAGGGCTCCACTTGTGTGCTCTGGGCTCTCACAGAAAGATGTGGCTGAAATACAGACTCCAGGAACAGCACCTACTCTGGGAACAGTTGTTTTCATCTATTTGCCTACCTCCTCCTGGGGGTCATGGAGGTGAAAGGAGATGCAAACGGAATATCTGGACACATATTCCAGACTCACTGTGTCTCTGTGAATATTCAAACTGACAGCAGTAATGGTGACAATCACCCCATTGTCTAGTGTGGTCATTAGAGACAATATAAATGAAACGATCGTGTTTGTGTATGACAGTTGTCCCAAAGTTACGAAAACCTCTTTCCCCACATCGAAAAATGAAGGAATTTCAAGGAACAAAAGTTCCTGGTGCCATAACTAAGTCCCAATCAGAGCTGCGGTATGTTTGCACTGGAATGTGTCCACACTAGAATGAACTCACTTTACAGGAATCGTTATCATTTTAGCAAGAGGCTATGGTTATGCTGCAGAAATCCTTCTCTCTTTGGAGCCTTTTTAGCGTGCTGTGGAGGTTACTGGCGGCATATAGCAGCCTTTAAGCAGCTGGGAGCCTACTGATTTCTAGCCACGTTGGGAGTAGAAGGGTATCTGGTCAAACTCATCTTCAGCTGATTATAAACTGCAGCCATCAGACCAAAACATCAGTAAGGAATGGCTGAGAATTCTCCTCCTCCTGGTTTCCTCCTTGAATGCATTGAATTATGTTCAACTCCAAGACTCCGATGGCAAATTCCTTAGCGTGCAATTTCAAGGACCGTGTCGTTCACTGGAAGAGTTGGGCAAAGAAATGATCCTGGTTTTCTCCAGATGGCATCTGAGGAGCAGAGTATTCAGTGATTGCCACCAAGAGCTGAGAAGTGTACTACATGGCAGTCACAGACATGAAATTCTACTCGATATTCACAATGCAAGCCAATGTTTCACATGGCTTCCCTAACACACATGCATTGGTGTGCAAATAAAAAAGTCTTCCTCGTGAAGACGTAAGCAATACAAATGACTTGTTTGTGTTTGCCTGCAGCACTTTTCTATTTATATAACATAGTTTAAATAGCTTATATTATTCATAAATTCTTATTTTCAATCACTACATGCAGCTTCGTGTCAGCAAGCCCTTCCATAATCTTACCTATGTTTATATTTCTAAATTTATACATTAATAGATGTTAATAACTAATTTCCAGGAAGAATATATGGGATATTTAAAAATAACCTTCCTGCAGGACATATCAGTTATAAAAGTGCACAGAGCGGGTAGCATTAAATCTATAATATATATTTACATGGCAGCATTATTCCGCTGTCATCAGTGAAATGTATTTGTCCAGAACATTTGAGGTTTATTTATAGCTGTCATAAGGAGGAATTTCTGAAACTCATTCTCAGAAAGCTTCTGAGGACTGAAATGCTCTCTGTGCCCACATTTGTATTTAAAACGTACATGTAAATGAAAATGCAAGGGGAGAAAACCAACTTCCAAGTATCTGCCTCTGCCTTCCTTCTTTCCATTTGTAACCTGATATTTAGTGCAATTAGACCTAATGCAGGAAACACATGCTGTTTAGAACAATCCACAGGAAGAAGTCTACTGAGTGTGGTAAGACTCACATCGCGGGGGAGTCCAAGTCAGTTTTCTGTGCACCATACTCCCCAGCAACAATCAGGAGCAACTGTCACACCCCTGGAGAAGACAGTGGCCCAGCCTGGCCTCTACCAAGGAAATCAGCGTCCAGGTCTCTGCAAAGCATCAAAAAGCAAGTTTCCAATTCTGAATTCATCTTCAAGTTTAAAAGTGTTTTTGTTGTTGTTTTTGTTGCCGTTGTTAGTATTATATTGAAAAGGTAGATGTACAGAGAAAGATCTTCCATCAGCTGATTCTCCAAGTGGTCACAGCGGCTGAAGCTGAGCCAAGCTGAAGTCAGAAGCCAAGAGTTTCCTCTATTCTCCTATGGGGGTTCAGGTGTGCAAGGACTTGGGCCACCCTCTGCTGTCTTCCTAGTCTGCACTTTTCAGGGATGGGAAGTAGAGAAGCTCCTGTAGGATGCCCGCACTGCAAGGCGAAGGAATAGCAGGATGACTCGCTGTGCCGGCTGCTCAACTGAAAACTTTATATAACGTTTAGACATAGATTTCTCCCTTTTTGCCGTCGTCGTCGTCTTCTTCTTCTTCTTCTTCTTCTTCTTCTTCTTCTTCCTCTTCTCCTCTCTCTCTCTCTCATTATGATGAAATACAGACCCAGACATAGATAGTGATGTAGACAAGCATAGTTATAGATACATGTAGGATATGGATATGGAAACAGATATCTCAGCAGTTAGGGTCTCCACATCAGGGCTTTATCTCAGGAATAATTAAATCACCATTGTGAGACATTTTTTCCTGGGTGTGAACCATCAAGCTAACTTGAAGGCAGCTGCTTGGTCCAATCAATGGCAGGTGTGATGTCCTGCACACACCCTCTGCTTTGGCTTTAGCAAAGAGTATGTAAAACACATGGAGCTAGAGAATGTAAAACTGCTAAATGATAACTTGATTCTCTTAAAGCTAATATTCAACTCTGCTTGCTATCAATAAATATTGCTGTGGCTAATGTATTTATGCCCACATCTTCATGCACTCTGTCTTCTTATGTCCTAGAATAAATATTTGAAAGTAAACATGGTCAAGCATTTGGAATCATTTGGGACACAATTATATCCAAATAATTTTCAAGAGAATATGTTCGAATTCGCATGATTACCTCCCCCCCCCCTAGTGTATCAGTGTGTGAGACCTTAATTCCACTTTAAGGTACTACTGCAGACTTACCCAACTTAGAGATTCAAGAGGTAAAACTTCATTATGGATTTTGCTGCCCTGACAAGCTCTAGAAACTGCACAGAGAACCCTCCTAGAAGCAGCAATCTTCAAGTACAATGAAATGGAACTCACATTTTTGGATGGCTACCACACATCGCTTCTTTTGGAATGACAATTGTACACAATCTTCACAACCACTCCAGAAAATAAGCATCTCATTCCTATTTTTTGCATCTCTGGAAACTGTCTCAGGGAGGTTAATTAACTTGTCGTGGATCAAAGATTTTGAGTGACATTGAGTTTCACACTGACCCCTGCAAGGACCACGACAAAGGGAAGCATTACTCAGTGTCTCTCAACCAAAACTGTATAAAGGCCAATGATTCAGAAGATCAAAATCTACCAACTGTCCTTTACCATGTGGGCCTTCAACTTAGGTTTAATTAAAATGAAGAATAACAAGTCTCATTTTGTCATATTCATTGTTCATACAAGATCACAAATATATAGAAGGAATAATGCAATATTGAGTATCTCTATAAAAGCCTTCATTGCTCTCCCTTTTTTGCATTTACTGTTGCTTGATAAATAGCAGATTGCCATCTTTTGGCACAAAGAGGCAAGCTTTCACAAAGAAAAGAATTTTGTAGCCTTTAATTAATAGAAATGCCTAACTACTAAAAGCTGTTGCTTTACTTTTATCGTTGATCTGTAATTTTGAAATAATGATAAACAGTCATATTGTAACCCGGCAATAAATTTAGTGAAAAGAGAACATATGGAAGTAAATGGTAGCTTTGTCTGTAAAAATGAATAACTGAACACTGTACGAACAGCAATCACTTCTTCCCTTTGGTTTCAAATCTTGTGTGACTAGGAAATGAGGGAGATTTTTATTTTGTGTAATTACTTTGCATGGCAAAGGAGCAACAGCATTAAATGAAGTTAATTACAAGTTGGATGCAGTCTCTAGATGAAATCTGGCAGCTAGTAATTAATAGTTACTGAAAATTGCTGTGTTCAAAAACATGACTGGAACTCACCAGAAACACGAATAGTGATGGAGCCTTTAATCTCCACGTGTGTGAACTTCAAAAGTGTCTTCTTTTTGGAGAACCACCTTGGTGCCTAAGATACCTGCATCTCTATGTGAGGGTGTCTGGGTTTGATTCCAGGCTCAGGTGGCTGACTCAGTTTCCTGCTAATGCAGACCCCAGAGAGCAGCATGTATTGCTCAAGTGTCATTTCCCTGCCTCCACATGGGAGGCCCCCGTTGATTCATGAGTTGATTCACCGACAACTTCTGCACCTGTTCTGGGATTAGATTGACTGATTTGACTCTCTCTCTCTCTCTCTCTCTCTCTCTCTCTCTCTTCCTGTTCCCTCTCATATAATGATTCAATTGAGATGCAATTCATATACCATACAATCATTTTTAGCACACTTGCATGTTTTTGCTAGCATCGTCACAACAGTTTTGGCACTTCTCCATCACCCAAACAGAATCCTTAGTGGGTAGCCAAGTAATCACTCTCTCTGCTCTCCCCTATCCTTCTCACTTGGCTTACAGGAGCAGCTGCACAGACTGGAGACCTCAAGGGAATACACATGATGGTGCATACAGTCTTGCGTGTATACATGGGTGTATGCATACACCTTTGCAAATGTCTTCCTATTGCTGCTAGGGGAAGTGTGGAAGGCAAGCTTGCCCCTGGGGCTCAAATCTTACAGCCTCTTGGTTCTCCTACAACTCCAGGCATTCAGACATAGCAACTCGCTCTCTATTCTCATACTCCCATTTCTTAGTAGGGCACAGCAATGCACTCAAGTGACTAGGGGGGCTCCAAGGGCACCATGTAAGGCAAACTGAAGTCTTAAAGAAGACCAAATGAGATGAGAAACACCCTGGCACTTACAAAAGAAAAGCTTTTGGAGGTGATGGTGCTCAGTGTCAGCACATATAAAAAGCATCTGGCACACAGACTTGAAACACACACATCTGTGCCTCTCTCTAGTGAGTACAGTTGCACACACTCAACGAAAGGACCGTTGGAAAGCAGGAGTGTGCTGAGAGCATCAAAGGCAAAGACTAGAGCACAATGCAGCTCTTCTGTTGCTGGTGGTGCATTCTGTGGTGTGGATGGTGACCTGGATGATAACTGGCTGGTTCAGATCTGAGTAGGGGGTTCACTTCTGAATGTGCAGGTGAGTGATGAAGGTCCCAAGCCTCAGGGTTCTGGTGCTCTGAGCCATGATCCTCAGCCCAACCAGCCTTTGAATAACCTGGGGGTCTCTCAACAATACCCTGATAGAGGCAGTTCAGTTGGGAGCACTGGATGTGGGATCGGAAATATAAAGTTCCCCAGTAGGTTTGGGAATTTGCTGGCCAAGTTACACTGCTCTAATTTCACTGTCACCTGCAGCATCCTATTGCAATGCAAATTCTTGTGGCTATCATTGTGGCATAGTGGGCAAAGATGTTGCCTGGAATGCCAGAATTCCATATGGGCACTGGTTCAAATCCTGGCTGCTCCACTCCTGATCTGGCCCCCTGATAATGTGCTTGGAGAACAGCTGAGGACATCTGAACACTTTTGGACCTTGCATCCATGTGGGAGAACCAACGGACGCTCCTGGCAACTGGCGTGGGCTTGTTCTGATCCTAACTGCTGTGGCCACTTGGGAATTGAACCAGCAGACCAAAGATATTTTTCTCGGTCTCTCCATCTCTCTCTATAACTCTTCCTCTCAAATAAATAAAATAAATATTTAAAAATATAGTTTTCAGGGCTCGACCTCAATCCTACTGAGTCAGATTACCTGTAGGCAGCGGCAGTGGTGGAAACTGCCATACTTCCAAGTTCCTCAGTTGGATTCCTGTGTATTAAAGCACAGAACAATGTCTTAAAATTGTAAGCCGTCCCTTGAATAGTATATTATTTCATCATATCATCTCATTTACTTTGAATGTATTATCTACAGCTTTGCAATTGACTCCAACAGAGCATCATCAAATATTTTGACACAGTTCAATACTCTGTTTTGAAAATTCAACAGCACACACAAACAATGAACAAGTTGTTTTTTTTTTTTTTTCATCTAAAAGTAGCAGGAATTAATTTTTTGGATGATTTTTTAAATGTTTTTTTTTATTATTATTTGTTCAAAGGTTAAGGAGGACAGGAGAGAGCAAAAGAGAGAAAGAAAAATGGTCTGCCATAAACTGCTTCATTCCTTGAGTTGCCACAACAATCTCAGATAAATTAGGATGAAGCCAAGAACAGGAATTCCATCCAAGTCTCCCACATGGTTAAAGGCATCTGGGCACTTAGGCAGTCTTCTTATCCTTTGCCAGAGGTGCTAGCAGGGAGCTGGATTGGTATTGGAGCAACTGGGACTTGAACCAGAGCTTCAATATGGGATGCTGACATGGTTAGCATCAGCTTAACAACCCTCACCACAGCGCCAAAACTATCTTTAAAATTTTTTTTTCCTTTTCTTCTTTCTGTGGCATTGAAGAACACTCTGCAAACACTTCCTGGGTACCTCTTATCTCATAAACACCCAAGTCCTGCCGTAAGCTGAGACACAAATCCCTCTTAGAGTTATCAAGTGCTAACAAATGTGAAATGTACAATTTTCCACAGGTTAGTTTTTTACTCAACATTCTCTATGCTATCCCTGATTCATTTATCATCTTCAGCTTGAAATTGAACCACTCAACAGCAAAACAGGCAAAAACCCAATGCTTCAGTCAAGCTGAAACTTTCACAATCATTTTGGCTTGCATCTGCTTCCCATGAAAATGCACAAACCTCAACACTTTTGCAACATTTGGACCAAAGGTGTCTTGATCCCTAAACTGTAAGCCAGGGCAATCACATGTTTCATTAAAGTTCACATTTTTTCCCTAAAGATTTATTTATTTTTATTTGGAAAGGCAGGTATACAAAGAGGAGAGAAAGATCTTCTATCTGCTGGCTCATTCCCCAAGTGGCTACAATGGGCAAAAGTAAGCGAATCTGAAGCCAGGAGACAGGAGCTTCTTCCAGGTCTCCCACACAGGTACAGGGTCCCAAGGTTTTGGACCATCCTCTACTGCTTTCCCAGGCCACAAGCAGGGAGCTGGATGGGAAGTAGATCAGCCAGGACACGTACCAGCACCTATATGAAATACTAGTGCATGCATGATGGAGGTTTAGACACTAGGCTGTTGTACTGGGTTCTAAAGTCCACACTTTGTCTTTCTGCTTTGGCTGCACAAACACACACACACACACACACACACACACACACAAGGCAGATTACTTTTCATTCAGATAATGCTATCCATTACCATCCAGTTTGAGTACTAATGAAAGGATGTCCGCCTTGATTGCTCCTTCATCTTACTCCCAGATGGTTATGCCCAACCATTTCCACTCAACGGGTTTCCCAAACAAACAGGAAAAGACCCAATGCAAGTGTCTGCATGGGCTCTCCTACACTCTCATGTGCAGACTGAAGACCGTCTCTTCTGAGTTTGGACTCAACAAGTGTTGGATAAACAGCTATGACACCCTCCCTGGTATTCTGACCCCCAACTATTAGCTTCCTTACCTTCATACAGGAAACCTGCTTTCTGCACCCTTTGTGTCCAATTGTTGGCCTCGCTCTTCACCCCATGGCAGACTTCAGGTCCCACTTCTACAGCTGTGTTACCCCATGTAGCGTTTAATATGGAGGACCCAGAGTTAAAAAGAGTGCATGGACCTCCAGTGAGTCACTGGTTGAACACATGGAGAACATACCCAACATGGCAATAGAATCCTTGTGGAAGAAAAATAACACTCTGGTAATTAATAGGATCTCAGGCAAACAAGAAAATTTGCAAGAACAATAGTTGCTTGCCTTAATATAAGATAATGCGATGTCAGATCTAAAAATTGTACCTGTAAATTGTAACTTCTCACACTTCCTAGCTGTCTGTGCCACATGCAGTAAGATCTTGTGATGTGACCTATTAATCAATAATTCATGAGACTGATTGCATGTGATCACCTAAGGCTGTTAATATCCCTCTTATCATGGGTAATGATGATTTAGCAAGTACTATACTCCCATTTGAACCAAACAGGCCATATGCTAGCATTAATTTCTACAGGAAGCTATTGGACACTCCTCTATATCACCCTAGCACCACATTGATAAACCTGCTAAGAGTTTGACAACACCATGGAGATAAAAACTCACTATTTAATTTTATTTAAATTTTTTTTCTTCTTTTCTTCTCAACCTATGGTGGACTGTACCTAAGGAGAGGTATAATGGAAGCACAGCAGAAATAAATGTGTCCATAGGCAGAAACAGAGAGAAGTGTATCCCTGTTCTTGCAATACAAGGATGGTCTCACCTAGGAATGACAGGTAAGCCCCAACCTTTTGGGAGACACCTCAATGGCACTGTGACGGACTTCTGAGGGTACTCAGAAGACACCTAGTGAAAGACTGGAGAGAACAATGGGGGTGGGGAGGGGGAGGGAGAGGGGAGGGGAAGCCCCAATGCCTATTAAACTGTGTCATAAAATAAAGAATAAAAAAAGGAACAATAGATGCAATACCAGACTTTGAAATTTTTGAGAACAATTGAAGGCTTCTCACTGGAGAGACAAGGCAAGACAAAACAAAACAAAAACACAAAAACATCTCCTTGTTACATTCTGAAAATGGCATTTGGCCGCTGTCCACAGATTGCCACAAACACACATATTGCATCCAGCAGATTTCCAATAAATCTAAACCAACAGTGGAAAGTTACTTCAAAAAGAATCATAGACAAGTTAGTTTTGAAAGACATACATTAAGCAGTCTTTTAAAAATGCATCTGAAAATAAATACTATGAAAAAACCACCTATGTCTCCAAAAACAGTTAGAACAGAATAAGCATCTTTGAATTCCATTGGTCATGAACGTTTTGATGTTCCCCTGTATTCTCTTCATGTGCAAGTTCAAGAACCTAATTAGAAACAGGCAATGAGGTTTGAGAAATTTACAGAGGAGTGACAGAAATTTGACTCCTTAAAAAGGATACTTCATATTTCTGTACCAAAATCTTTATATTAAGTGTAACTGATCAAAGCCATTAGGAGAAAATTGTCAACCAAGTTTCTCAGAAGGAAGTAACATATGAGATGGTAGCAGGTTAATCCAATAGACACACACACACAAGCTCGTCTTTGAATGATATGATTTATCGTGAGCTTAGTCCTAATCAGCTTGCATAGAAGTGAGATTGAATTATATCGAAGAATAAATGTATTCACTGAGGTACCAGCAGAAGGAAATAGGAATCTCATAGGATAATACGGAGGAAAGAAAGCGTGAAACACTCTCATTGCTTTCTGAATTCCACTGCTAATGAGTTTTGAAAAGAAGATTATCTGCCAAGAGATAACCAGCATAGATGGGCATGTCTTAGCTCTTTTGTTAGCTGCTGTTGATTGATTTTTTTTGGATTGTGGCTGAAGGAAGACAAGCCTGGAACAATACCAGGACTGTCTGTAACTCCAAGATACTCTTAGATTGATTGCCTAGAAGGACGCTTTCCTGGTAGGGGGGTCACTTCTTACTGACCCCCAAGCATCCCACAAGCCACACCAGAACACAAGCCAATATTGTTTGCCCTGGGACCACAGCCTGGTCAATGCACAGACCTCAGAGCCAGCAGCTAAACTGGATGAGTTTGGGGTTTTCAGAAAATGTGAGCAGGAAAAAAGAGAGAGAGAGAAGATGAAAAAAAAGGATTCTATAAGGCATTGGCAAAGGAAATACAAAAAGGGACACATTTAACCCTGACTGTATTTAATTTACCTTTCCATCCATTATCCACTATGTACAAATAACACAACATTGAGCACGTTGCAAAGCACTGCTCCCAAGGAGGTCACCACCATCCTTCGGCATTGACTGTGCCCCACTCAGTGTCACTCCTCTGCAGAAGGCCAGCGGGAGGTCACTGCCTGATTTCCCGGAAACAACCCTGAAATGGCAGCCAAAGAACATCGGTTCTGGCTGCTGGACCTATTTGCCGTGTTAGCCCTTGACGAAGCCCTCGGAGCTCACTTGTGTGGACAGAAACACCTGCTCCCCTTAACCTCAGATTGCCAGCCTGGGCAGCACGGCTCAGAGTGGCAAAGTGTTGTGAATGACTGCCAGACGTTAGCAATGTCCCCTCGCTCCAAACAAGGGCTGGGTTCAGTCCATGTGCCATCAGCTGCGCCACTCCTAGCAGCATTTCCTTTGGCTCCAGATATTAGCATGGGATACTTATGGGGAACCTGGCGAAGATGAGAGTATAAGGAAATTACAGGCTCATCTCCATAATTCAGTGAGCACACAGACCCGGCTGACACCCAGGCTTGCCTCAGCAGCCCTCCCTCTTTGGCATCTTCCAAACTTTCTGCTTTGAACATAGTGCTTCTTCTCTGTCCTTCTCCCTTCATAGCCCATAAAAACAGCTGTTGCTCTGAATTGTCTTGGTCATATCCACACTGGAATTCCACTCTGTCTGATCAGGAACTGTCTCCTGAAACTCTACCCCAGCCACCTCTCTCTGACTGAGAAAACTCATCTCGGGACCAATTCTCCATTTTCCATCCTGGAGTTCTCAGGGCTGCTTAGCCCCTCCGAGGGGGAAAGAGAAAGAGAGAGAGAGAGAGAGAGAGAGAGAGAGAGAGAGAGAGAGAGAGAGAGAGAGCGCAGAGGGCAAGCTCTCAACCAACTGAAGCTTCACCTATAGCTTCCCAGTTTGAGTGTTAGTAGGACACTGGCGTTGGGAGCCAGAGGTAGAACTCGAATCCAAACATTCCAATAAACACCTGCTCCTTCATGCAAAAAACAAAACAAAACAAAAGTTCATGTGAGTATATTTTTAAAAATTCATGAATTTCAAAATATGTTGCACTAAAATAAACATCTTTTATTTGCTTTATCTGCAAATTTTCTTGGAGCAGTTTTTGTAGCTCTGATCTGGACTTACCGGAATGAGTGACTCTCATGCCTAACACCTGAATGGTTAATTTTCTAAACCCACCACAGCTTCCTGGTGAGCAAACTTCTTACCCAGAAGCTGTGGTTCCCAGAGCAGGTTTTCTAGTGACTGGAGTGAAGGCAGTGACCAATCTACGAAGTCTTGGGGTTCTCAGAAAACATTATTTGTCGAAAACAGACACGGGTGTGTTAAGTTTTAAGGGTTGGTGGTTTGGACTCCATTTCAGTTTTTAAAGGGTGATAGTACGGAAACGGCCTGTTGAGTAGGACATATTATTGTCAACATCTTTAAAAGACCCACCATTCACTCTTTATCTGATTACCTTCTCTTTGCTCTCCAACAAAAAACAGCTATGTTTGTAAATCTCCTTTTAATTGGATTGTGTCCTCACTTGATTTGTTATTTTGCTTTCTCTGTTATTAACCTCTGTGTTAATGCTGTGAATCTGATGGATTTGGTATTTTTACAGCAGGCTTGCAAATTCTCTTCCGTTTGCCTGAAAACAAAGCACTGGGGTCAAGCCTTGGTCCTGTGAGTGTAAGCTGCCTCTAATGAACGGAATGCGCCACATGTAGACGATATGATTTCTCACGGTTCTTGGGGAAACGGATTAGCTTCCACCAGATCTTCTTAGGCTATGGGCTTATTAATCTCATATCTGCTGTGAAAAAAAAGTCCAACTACCTGCAAATCACTGACCCAGAGACCTTGTGTGGAGAGAGCATTCTGTAGACATAACCAGCTCTTCACCTCTCAGTTGCTTGAATCTTCCAATTCAGGCACCAGATATGTAAAAAAGAAAACCTTGCAGTTAACTCAGACCCAACCAATTTATAACTGCAACCTTAATAACCATTGAATAAGAACCAGTAAACTAAGTTCTGTTAACCCATCAGCACTCTGAAAGATATTAGTAATCAATGGTTACTTTTTTCTACAATAAAGAACTAAGGTTTGGTCAGAAGCCACCCCATACAATCATATATCTAACATATATGGTCATATATATAGTATATATATATATACAGAGAGAGAATAGAATATATAATACATCCCATATATTATTATATTACATTATTCATATGTATGCATGTATGTTGTAGACATAGGAATATCATTAGACTTTTAGAATTGTATTCACAAGTCACATTGACTCTTTTCATAATTCATTATAATCCAAATAAAAAAGTAGAAAAATCTAAAAGATATAAAGAAGTGAAATTGAGTCAAAATTCCTTCTTTAATTAATGTGGCTTTTTAAGCATCTTAACTAAATGAAGATATTTAACTTATTTATTAGATCATTTCTCTAAGACTTATTTATTTATTTGCAAGATAGAGGATCAGAAAGAAACAGGGAGAGAGTAAGAGATGGAGAGAGAGCCAGAAGGAGGGAGAGACTTTCTTTCAGTGTTTTATTCTCGAAATGGCTCGAAGTACAGCTGGGTCAGGCCAAAGCCAGAAATCAGGACTTCCGCCTGGTTTTCCACATACTTAGTGCTGGGAATCATGACAGCTCAATACTTGAATCATTTTCCACTTCCTTGCTGGTTGCCCTGAATCTGAGCTGGAAGCTGAACAGCCAGGACTTAAACAGGCACATCGGATCCCGGCATTGCAAATAATGGCTTAATTTGTTGCTATACACTTTCCCACACCAGATTAATTTTGTAAGACTTTTTGGGGACATTTTTTTCCATTTCACCTGATTTTTTTTTAAGATTTATTTATTTTTATTGGAAAGGCAGATATACAGAGAAGAGGAGAGACAGAGAGGAAGATCTTCTGTCCATTGGTTGACTCCTCAAGCTGCCGCAACAGCCGGAGGTAAACCAACCCAAAGTCAGCATCCGGGAGCTTCTTCTAGGTCTCCCACGCGGGTGCAGGGTCCCAAGGCTTTGGGCCATCCGCGACTGCTTTCCCAGGTCACAAACAGGGAGCTGGATGGGAAGCAGGACAGCGGGGTTAGAACCGACACCCATATGGGATCATGGCACATTCAAGGTGAGGACTTTAGCCGCTAGGCTACCACGCTGGGTCTTATTTCACCTGATTTTTAAAATTGATTTCCAATGAGTTGCTCTGACAACTTAGCTGTTTTAGCTGTTTCTATCTTGTATTTAATAATTGTGTTTGTTAATGATTTTCCCCTCTTTTTCCTTATGTATGTAGTTAATGATTTGTCTTCCACAAAACTATCATAATGGACCACGCTTAGATTTGTTTTTAAGTTCTAGAAATTTTTGTATTCTTCATTAATATTTGCTTTTATATTTCTAACATCTATTTTGTTAATTCCATGTGATTTTTGGCTTCATTGTTTTCTAATTTTTTAGCATCTGGTACATTTCATTTCTCATTGAAGTGATAGTGTAATATTAAACTATTTTCACTCTGTACAGCTTTAGTTCTATTCCATATATACTATTTTATGTTTTCATTTTAATGCTCTTTAACCTTATAAGCTTTTGTGTTCAATTTTTATTGCATGAGTATTAAGAATGTATTGTAATATTTCAGAATATATGGTCCATTAAATATAGTATTGTATTCTACTCTCTCTTCTTGATGTCAATAGTACTGTTGTTCAGTGGAACTACTTCCTTTTTGTTGTTTTTTAAAGGTTTATCTATTTTTATTGGGAAAAAAAAAAAGGAGAGACAGAGCGAAAGATCTTTCATCTGCTGTTTCAGTCTCCTCATGGTTGGAACTGCTGGAACTGAGCTGATTTGAAGCCAGGAGCCAGGAGCCTCTTTTGAGTCTCCCACTTAGGTGCAGGATCCCAAGGACTTGGGCCATCCTCTGCTGCTTTCCCAGGTCATAAGCAGGGAGCTGGGTCAGAGAGGCAGCAACTGGATACCAACTAGTACCCTTGTGGGATGCTGGTGCTTGCAGGTAGAGGATTAGCCCGATGAGCCGTGGAGCTGGCTTTGTAACAGTCAGGTAATTCTAACTTGCTTGTGTTCTTTGCATTTTATAGGCCTTTTCTTTAATGTGTTTTCATAAATGCTTCTCGCGTGTTTAAAACCAGGCATACTTGTTATAATCGAAGTTTCGATTTTTGCGTACATTTAGCTTTTTGTCTTTTGTAGATCTGTCTTCACAATTTCTTTAACTGAATGCAGCTGCTTTCATAGGTTTAAGGAAGTTTATCAAACACATTATCAATATGCTTCTGTATATCCTTGCATATGCTATATTTCTATGTAAAGGGATTTGTCTGCATATCAGCATGAATAAACACTAAAACATTTAATATCTTTATTGTGATACTTCAACATTTTAGAATAAACATGCTTTTGGTCTGAATCTTCTTTGTTTTGCTTTGTAATGGAAACTAAGTAATTGTTTTCTTTTTTCTTTTGTTTGCCTAGCATATCTTTTAATCACTTACAGTATTTGGCTTTCTGTGTTTTCTGCATAGTGTTTGTTTTCATTTTCAAGCAAATTATTTTTACTTGGTGACCTTGAGGAGTTTACATTTATTAATGTGATTGATACATTTGCTTCAAGTCTTTTAATCACGTTTTAATGTTTATAGTCTCTGTCTGAAATCCTAATAAGCCTGAACACAGACATATTCACTCACTGTGTATTACACATTTTGTCTCATTATTCTTGTTTGCTGTTTATCTTTATCTTTAGTAAGCTGTGACCAGGGACACTCTATTTGTGGAACTCTGAGTTCTGCTCAAACTGCTGCCTTATGAATATCATTTGTAATATTCTCATCCCCTCCAAGTGATTTAAGATATGAGCAAGCCACTTAATATATATCCTACTTAATAAAGAACAGGACTCATGCATTCAGTAGACAGGAGTTAAAAGATTCCAATTTGCAGCATTCATTTGCCTCCATTGATTTACACTGAGCCTGAATTAATTCCTGGATGTGGGCAATCACTCCCTAGTTTACCTGCTACCTGGTGGCCATGGCTTAGAGCTTACCTCCCTATGACATATGGCGCAGCTTTCAGGCCTTCATGTGGAACATGACCTCTGACATGACTAGGAGGTCAAGGGGAATACACATGGACCACGACCTCTGACATGATCAGAAGGTCAAGGGATATAGACATGTCTCATAGCCAATTACAGTGTCTTTCTTGGGTGGGAGGCCTGCTGGCAGGATTAAACCCCGAGACCTGGCAAAGAAAATATTTAGATTTGGGGTCCAAGGCAAGAGATACCAATTCTTACAAAGCAAAGTATCTATTAAGAAGACATAGTCGCTCACCCTCTGATGTTAGTTGGAAAACAGTTTAGCGGGCAGATGCCATGCAAGACAGACAGTTATAACACAACAGCTAGCTTTTATCTGCAGTTTTCTATGCTGGATGCTGTCACCACTGGACATTGTGGCTTCTGCACACTCTCCGTGCCATGAGCTCAAATCACCTTTGCCTTACCTACTCCTGGTTCAGCCTTCAATGAAGGATTATGCCACTGGTAAAACCTATGTTATCTGCCACTTTCTCTGATGGTATGACTGAGAATAGTGATGCTATAACTCCAAGAGTTATAAAGAAACTATGGTTCATCTGTACTATGGAATACTACTCTGCAATTATAAAATTTAAATACATTACTTTGTGGTCGAATGAGTCAAACTAGAGACCATTATGCTAAAGGAAATGAGCCAATCCCAAAAAGTCAAATATCATATGTTTGCTCTAATATAAGATAATATGATGTCAAATCTAGATGATACCATATGTGAATCTTACTCTATGTCACTTTATACTTACTCGTACCTTATGTAACAAGAACTTGCGATGTAATTCACTAATCAACCATCCTTAAGAGACTGATTATTTATAATTATCTGAGAAATGAGAATGATAGAACAGTTAGATGGGAATCGAATGCAAGAGAGAGAGACAGGGCAGGAGTCACTGTTGCTTCCAATGCACACCTCTTTGATTTCTGCACTAATGCAAAATCAACACAGTTGACATCCTGAGGATGAGGTATGGAGATATCAATGTGATTGGCTTTAGAGATCTGATACTTGGCATGCTCTGTGCAGTATGTGGTTGTACACGTATATGAATGTTGCTCAAGCATAGATTAGACATTGCATTTGAGCCTGTGGACTTCAGGGACATCTTTGGATTTTCTGAAGTCTACTGCAGCATGTCTCCAATAAAGCCACAAATGTTGATAATAAGGGCAAAGAATAGGCAGGTGGAAGCTACAATTCAAAGCAGAGGACAAGTAGCAGGCAGTTTTTGTGAGGAAAAATCAGGGGAGATTTTCCCAGAGAAGATACCAGGAAGAGTGGCCCTGCAACACATAAGAAGGAGGCTTAGGAAGACTGTGGCCAACATCCCCAGTATCATTTGTAGATCCTGAACTAGCTTGTAAAGTTGTGCTTGTCTTCAGCAGTTGTGTCATTGGTGGTCTTGAGAAACACCAAAGGGATATGATGGGGAAGTGGATCAAAGGAACTGAGGTAGTGTGCACATGGCAAAATACAGCAATGGCAAAGCAGAGTAGAGGCAGTGAAGAAAGCAAAACATTGCTAACATGTAGCTGGTGCATGGGGACAAAAGGTCGGGGTCAGATTTCTTTCAATACATTTGAAAGCCAAGTTACAAGAATGGAGGCAAAGGCTTACCATCCAGGAGCCCAGTACACAGATGAACAGAGGAAGGCAGGGGACTGCCACAAATTGTTTTTGTTTGTCAGCCACTCATTCCTGGTCTTGTTTCTGTCACAAAGCAGTTTCATTTGGACATGTCTTCCATCTCCTGTATAGAATAAAAGTTTGAATTACAATATCCATGGAACTCATTCTGTAAGCAAAAGTGACATACCGAAGAGAAAACCACGCAGACTTTCATTTGAATTGACGCCTGTCTTCACCTGGTTGTAGATATCCCTAGCTATTTTAGTGGCGGAGTGGGCATTGTTCATTGGAGCCATAGCAGACAGGCAGAGTGAGGGAAGTCTGTCATCTCCCAAATCTACATATTAATCGTTCAGTGGCCTTCCTCTGGCGTTCCCCAGGAGACAGATCTTGGAAACCATTTCTGTTTACAATGAATGGGAAAACCCATTGCATCTAAGGACACCAATCTTCCTAAGAAAGATACCCACACTGCCATACAAATGGGCACCACGCATGTCTAGACATGCTTAGTTTGCTATATATATATATATATGTATATATATATATATATCACAAGGATGCTGCCTTTAAGGCTGAGTACCAAAAAAATGTGGCTGTGCTACTCCTGGGATTGTGGGCAACTGCATGTAATTAATGAAGAGCAGGCTAATTAGTACCAGGGGTTGTAACAGATGGTGATTTTCTCCAGTTGCCCTCAGCACCTGCTGGCAGCTGCAGTAACCCTTGACCCCTCTGACCATCATCTGAGAATTTGTAGTCTCAGATTGCCCAATTAGGAATCAGAGAATAGAGAGGCCACCGTCCTATTAGGTCACCTCTAACAAGCTTTCTCCGAAGACCAGAGGCCCATTTCTTGCCAGACACTGCTGACTTGCTTTGCCTGTGTTGGCAGGGCAGATGCCACAGTATTCTAGAGAAAGGAAAATCAGTAGAATAATGCTTGCGCTGTGCTTTTGATTGCCCATGCAGATTTGCTTATCATTTTGTCCGCCATGATCCTTTTCTATGTCAAAAGAAGTTTCACAGTTAATGAGGTTGGGCTGATTATATCACTGGAGCTATGCATAACATTAAAACCCTATTTCTCGGGCCCGGCGTCATGGCTTAGTGGCTAAAGTCCTCGCCTTGAAAGCCCCGGGATCCCATATGGGCACCGGTTCTAATCCCGGCAGCTCCACTTCCCATCCAGCTCCCTGCTTGTGGCCTGGGAAAGCAGTTGAGGACAGCCCAATGCATTGGGACCCTGCACCCGCGTGGGAGACCCGGAGGAAGTTCTAGGTTCCCGGCTTCGGATTGGCGCGCATCGGCCCATTGCGGCTCACTTGGGGAGTGAAACATCGGATGGAAGATCTTCCTCTCTGTCTCTCCTCCTCTCTGTATATCTGGCTTTACAATAATAATAATAAAATCTTTAAAAAAAAAAACCCTATTTCTCAACCTACCTTTGGTCCCACCTTGAGTATGGTGAGGATAATGTGCCTTTACGTCTCTTTCAATGATGGAAATTTAAATTACATTTGGAGTGAGTAAATAACTAATTTTACACTCAGAAATGATAAAAGCCAGAAGCATAGGCATAAAGGTAATGAGTAAAATATTACAGTCATTCAGGCCTGGCACAGTAGCCTAGCCCCTAAAGTCCTTGCCTTGCAATGCACCGGGATCCCATATGGGCACCGGTTCTAGTCCCGGCAGCTCCACTGCCCATCCAGCTCCCTGATTGTGGCCTGGGAAAGCAGTCGCGGACAGCCCAAAGCCTGACCCTGCACCCGCATGGGAGACCTGGAAGAAGCTCCTGGCTCCAGACTTCAGATTGGCTCACCTCTGGCTGTTGCAGCCACTTGGGGAGTGAACCATCAGATGGAAGATCTTCTTCTCTGTTTCTCCTCCTCTTTGTATATCTGACTTTACAGTAAAAACAAACCAAAAAAAAAAAAAAACCTTTTTAAAAAATGAAAAAATATTATTGTCACTCTTAGAAATCTACATATGTTCTGGTGTCATTAGCATTTTGTTGGTTTTTAAAGATGCACAGATTGAAGTATTTACGAAGAAAAAGAATGAATTAAGTCATTTAACAGGAAAGCTGGAAGCAAGGACAGGAATTGGATTGTGGCACTCCTCGTTACTTTTTCTTTGCATGTGAATTTCACTCTTTACTGTTCACTTTCTGCATGAAGTGTGAATCCTGGTTTCCAGAGTGTCTACATCCAGCCTCAAATCTCCTTGTAATTTCTGCAGGTCTTCTTTGAAAAAGAAGGAAAGTGGGAAAGAGAGAAAGAAGGAAGGAAAGACGGAGAGGAGAAGGAAGAGGGAGGAGGAAAGGGGGAGGGAGGGAGGGAGGAAGAGAGGGAAATGGGAGTAATGACATTAGCTGACAGTAGCTTACCTAGTGATCCTTTGGACTTACCCATTCAGTGAATGGGACATTATCACACCCGCTGTGATGAACACCATATAACTGCCAGCTTTTTATTAGAAATAACACTTGTTGAGGTGGTGCAGACTCCTGAAGCAGAAGCGAGCGTAGAAAGAGAAAGAACTATAAATATTCACGGCATACGATTAGGTAATGAAAGAGGAAAGGAATGATTCTAATTGGCACGGTTGGGATCTGCATCGTAAGTTGGAGCTTTGCTCCTTGAAAGCCAAACGTGTGATCACAGAGAATGCCCAGGAATGGGGTTTCCCACTGCAGACGGAATAAAGCATGCAGCCTTACACGTTTATGGGCAATATTTGAGGTGTGGTAGCTATCACAACCCAGGCTGGAAGAAAAGAATAACCAACCACCAACAACAGCAACAACAACAAAAACCCTCCACGGAAATTCTTGCCTGTTATGTCTAGGAATTTGGAGTTAATCTGAAATATTGAATGATATGATCTTCTAGTATGTTGGTCAGATTTACCTATATAAATGTTTTAACCCAGCAATTGGTTGTTGAGACACCAGCATGCAAGATCAGAGTGCTGGTCTGAGACCTGATTGCTCTACTTCTGATTTGACTCCCTGCTAATATGCCTGGGAAGACAGCAAAATAGGAGTCTTGTGTTTGGGTCATGTCACACATGTGGGAGGCCTGGATGAAGCCATAGGTTCCTGACTTCTGCCTGCCTGGTCCAGCCCCAGCTCCAACCCCAGCTGTTGCGGCCATTTGGAGAGTAATCTGGTGGATGCAAAATTTTTATCCAACTCCTTTCTCTTCCATATTTCTGCCTTTTCAAACAAATAAATTAAGTCTTATTTTCAAAAATAATCCAGCTAATTGATTGAAAACACACAGTGAAAACGTAATGGGAAGGGAGCAATGGAGACAGGAAGACAAAATAGGAGGCCTTTTAAATTCAGTGTCATCACTGATTAACAATTCTTTAATGAAAAGAAAATTGGACTAATTCGCGTTGCAAGTTCTTCTGCCTGATCCAGTGTCAATTATGCAAGAATCTCTAATCATTTAAATGGCTAGAATTCTATTTTTTCAAGTAAAGAAATAGATCTTTAAAATGTTTCCCATAAATACTCAGCCAGTCAACACTTGGGATTAAGAGTACTGGAGACAATCAAAGGCAATTGTGCCATGACTTGTTCAGCCAAGCTGGCATCGTCCCTTTATTTCTGATGCTCCCTGCTCATCACAGAACGACACAACATAAAGCAAGGGTCACCAAATCAAAAACTCTAGCAAGTGGCAAGAAAAAGGGGACATGGTTTGGGAGCCGTGGGAATTGACAGCTCAACATCAACAATGTGATAAGCATACATACCAACAGAGGGTCATCCTGATCCTAGCAGTAACTGATGATCACAGTGGGCACACCCACACTCACGGGCCTCCTCACTTTGCACCCCTTACACACCCATAAAAAATTGTGCCTGTACACATCCAGGAGGCTACAATAGCCTTCTTGACTGTTTCCGTCATTTTTAGCTGATTCTGTTGGTCGTCTCAAACCTGATCGGAGAGAACAAGTCAGGAACACATCTGTTGAACTTGTCATGGGCATTGATGCCTAAAATATCTCTTACTTGCTGCCTTGGATGCTAACATTTCTGGATAAATATCTAGGCATTTTTCAGTGACCTACAATCCATTTTTCTCTATCAAACGTGGTTGGCATAGAGGTTCTAAGTCTTTGATCTACAAAGCTGTGCTCCTCTCTACAAATCCACAATCAATTGCATCCCAAGTAATCCAGCATATGCTCATGTCTTTTCTTCAGTCCAGCTTCTTTCACCATTGGCGGCCATAATCCATAACATATTAAGCCCATCCAAACAGTTTCTAGAACCATAGCAGAGGAGCCCAGTCTCACGGGCAAGGGGAGGTTGTTTGGAAGCTTCACCAACGACAAGGAGTCACCAAGCCTGAACTTTCTTGCCCTGGTGAGAGATGCGGTGAGCAAAAGGACCTGAAAACAGGGCCTGTGCTGTAGCAGCCCAAGTGGGGGAGCCTGTTTTCCATAGGTGTGTGAGGCTCTCCTGTATTAAGAGACACCATGATAGTAAGAGTGGCAGGATGGGATTGGAGCTTACCATGTTAAACCACTGTTCTCTCTAAGAGGAATATCAGGTGCCTCGGCCTGGGGAAATCCCTTCCGTTTCCCCGGACTACACAGAGCTGGTATTGGAGAGAGAGCATCAGGAGTAGCAGGTAAAATAACCTCACCAAAGCATCACAAAGTACCCTGTCATGGAAACTACAGCCCAGCAAAATAGATCAAGACCCATACGGCGACTGGACCAATGTCATAAAAGACTCAACTCAATCCCCGATGATAGGCATGCTGTCAGATGCATTTTGATAATTAAATTTTTGTAAGTACACATATCAAAACAACACAAAGTATAACAAAGTATGTACAATCTTTGTTCATCAAGTCCAGCTCAGTAAAAAAGGTCTAACATTATAGGTAAATATCTAGGTTATTATTTTTAAAAAAATCACTCAGTAAACCAGGAATCAAGGCATTTACTCGGACAAAATGGAATAATCAATTGATAACGACAGTGAGATGAATCAGAAGTTGGAATTTTTGCTGAGTATTCTGAAATCAATCAGAGAGGAACAACCTAAGCATGTTAAACATTAATTCAAATGAAAGCAAATTTCTCAACTTGAACTAGGGAAACCAGAAGCAATTGCCACATCATTTTCAAGTGATAGGTGAGAAAGTGTATTTCTAGTAAAATTTTCCATCCCCAATGAAGGTGAAATTTAAAAAAATATAGAAAAACTAAAGCTTGAATGACATGTTGCTATGACGCCTTTCCTAAAATGTTTACGAAAGGAAGTTCTTCAACAAAAGATGGGAGGGGATGAGCCATCTGAAATGAACATAGACCAACAGAGAGAAAAGAAATACGGAGACGGTCACAGACTATCTTCTTCTTTCGAGTTTAAAAACCAGAAATGATAGAAATAAAAATATTAATAGCATCCTTGGATACAGGGATCTAAATGGAAATCATACGTGTGCATTTCCATCTCCGTAGCAAAATGCTGATAGGGTCAACCGCTATAAATTACATTTGGAGGCTACTGTACTCCGTGGAGTTGCTTCTAAACATAAGAAAAGCCACGTAGGAAAACACTATGCATGGGTCAAGAGCGTAGAACGAAGACAGCGCAAAAAAACAAAACAAAACGGAAGTCTTAAGCCTTCACATAGCGATACTCACCCTCAGTATGCATGTTGTCAATGCATGAATCGGAAGAGAAGGGATTTCACACACTGGTAAAACTGTGTCGCACAGCAGTTAAGGAGACACACTCATGAATTTGTATAGCTTGTGCAGTAATGGCCTTGTGAGAAAGTGCGAACAGTGTACTTCTCTGAATCTCAGTTTATTCACCTCTAAAATAAAGGCTGTGACACCTAACGTGCTGGGGGACCCTTAGAAAATAACGGGCATATTTAGGAGTAAATACTGGTGATGCAAATTGATGCTACTTCCAAAATGCTCAGCTTGATAGTGCATAGAGGAGAAATAGACAGCTGAACCATGAAACAAGTTACGACAGCCGCTAAGTGAGGGGCAAGTGGTGGATCTTACTCTTGACAAGAGCTGATCTTGCCGTTGGGGATGTAAGTGAAGAAAACAGAATCCACTCCAATGATTTAACACAGAATGAGGCTTTATTTTCCCAAGGAGAAGGACGTTTAATTCTTTCTTTTCTGCTCTACAGCGGTGAAGGGATTGGACACCAGTGCAAAGCAGGTCTGAGATTCAGTGCAGGAGCAGGTCTGAGATTCAGGCGCCACCGAAGCATCCGTCCTTGGCTCTCCCTGGCTGCTGACAGCTGTCAATCACCCTTGGCACGCCTTGATGTGTGGATGTACCAATCTCATTTCTGCCTATCCGTCACGGTTTCCATCCCTGTACATCTGCTTACAAGTCTCTCTCTCTTAAGAACATCAGTTTAACATTTACAGCCACTTCAACACAATTACTGATCACTTATATCCGCAAAGACTGTATTCCTAATCAAGGCAAACGTTCCTAGTCCCAGAAGTTGAGACTTCAACTTTTCTTTCTGAAATGTGTAATCCACTCCAATCAAAACCCAAGAGAAATGGATGGCAAAAGGATGTTTACCAGATTTAGAGTTTTAACTACATTTTTTTTTTCCATTGAATGCCTTCACATCCAGAAAAGCACCTGTCACTGCAGACTTCAATGAATCTACTTTATCCAGGTATATCTATAGAATCCATGGCTACTGTTCATCAGAGAAAAAAAAACAGTTTTCATTTGTTTTTGTTTTAATCAAACTGGGGGGTGATGTTGTGGTGTAGTGGGAAAAGCTGCTGCTCTTGAAGCTGGCCTTTTGCAAGGGTTCCTGTCCTGGCTGCTCCACTTTCTATCTATTCCCTTCTAACAGCTCAAGAAAAGCAGTGGAAAATTCCCCAAGTACTTCAGCTCCTGCATTCATGTAGGCAATCCAAATAAACCTGTGGACCTCAGCCTGATCCAGCCCTGGCCATTGTGACCATCTGTGAAGCGAACCAGAGGATGGAAGATTCTCTCGCTTTCTCCTCTCTCTCTCTCTCTCTTTCTTCCTGTCAAATAAATCAGTAATCTTTTCAAAACAAAATCAACTAAAAATGGGACATCTCCTATAACATCACCCAGCCATGCTCCCCTCAAGCATAAGTGTTCCAACTATAATCTGCCTGTTTTGACATATTCATTCTTAGGTCTAAGCTCTTTAGCCAAATGTTATAGTTGCAAGATCATATTTGATTTTCCAAGTAGCAGACCCTCTGACAATGACTCATAATGCACCAGCACAGGGGAGTGCTCATTAAGTCTAAAGAAATCACTAGAGGGGCCCGGCGGCGTGGCCTAGCAGCTAAAGTCCTCGCCTTGAAAGCCCCGGGATCCCATATGGGTGCCAGTTCTAATCCCGACAGCTCCACTTCCCATCCAGCTCCCTGCTTGTGGCCTGGGAAAGCAGTCGAGGACGGCCCAATGCATTGGGACCTCGCACCCACGTGGGAGACCTGGAAGAGGTTCCAGGTTCCCGGCTTCGGATTGGCGCGCACCAGCCCGGTGCGGCTCACTTGGGGAGTGAATCATCGGACGGAAGATCTTCCTCTCTGTCTCTCCTCCTCTGTGTATATCTGGCTGTAATAAAATGAATAAATCTTTTTTAAAAAAAAAGAAATCACTAGAGAAATATCTTGGAATTTAAAAAGGCTGGCAGAGCAATTAATGCAATCAGCATTAATGCCACCTTGGTCCATCCTGCACATCCAGGAAGAAAGATGACCAGACACGGCAACACTCACAAGAAAATTAATTTTTTTAAGATTTATTTCTTTTTATTGCAAAGTCAGATATACAGAGAGGAGGAAAGACAGAGAGGAAGAATTTTCATCTGCTAATGCACTTCCCAAGTTGCCACAATGGCCGGAGCTGAGCTGACTTGAGCCAGGTGGCCAGGAACTCCTTCTGGGTCTCCCACATGGATGCAGGGTCCCAAGGCTTTAGTCTTTGGGCCTGCTTTCCCAAGTCACAGCAAGGAGCTGGATGGGAAGTGTGGTCACAGGGACATGAACCAGCATCCATATGGGATCCAGACTAGGGCTTCAACGGCTTGTCCCTCAACCGACAATTCATACAGCTCCATCTAAACAAGCCTCAAAACCTGAGAGCCTGCTTCAGGGATGCAAAGGAGTCTGGGAAATGTAGCTTCAGTTTCCTATTCTCTGCAACTCCAGAAATGGAGCAAGGCAGACAGTCAGCAGCCACGGTGGCCAACGGCAAAACAAGCAGAAGGGAGCCGAGGCTTGCACTGCATTCTCAATGGTGTGAGGGCACCAGCCGACAGGACATCCAATAAAACACATTTTTGAAAAGCAATCCTGATTTCTATGGAAAACGTTAGTCACAGTTGAAGTGATTGTGATTACTAAGATACACAGGGAAAGGCATTTTTTATTTGACGTTTGCTTTTTCTCTTAAGGGGTGTTGTATCTGTAAAAGTTTTACATTTTCGCATAGCAAAGCGCACAACGCTTGTACAAGAACAGCCTTCTTAATGCTTTGCAGCCTGCCACCTCTCCGCTTTTCCCTCCCAGAGGTCATTTCTTCAGAGAATCTAATGCATCTACAAGCGTTTCAGTGTGCCTTGCTCAAGTACCTTTGCATCCCTGTAACACACAAAAGGAGAGTACAGTCTATTTTATCCTGCAGCTGAGTTCTGGCATAGAAGTATTTTTAATGGCCCCAAACTCTACCTCATTTTGAGAAGCAGTTAGGTAGCACTTTATTAAACAACTAGTATGCATGCATGATAGGATCCAGCCGTGGATTTTTTTTTCTAATTGTCTCTTTCCCTGTGAATGAGACAGAGATGTGGACTGCAGTAGTTTGACATTTCATTAAATAATGCATCTCAAGGTATTTTATCAGCCATCAATTGATGACCGTTTAAGCTGTTTGTGTAACTCTGCCTATGCTTGAGATGTGGATAGAGATTATAAATAGAATAGCATAGAATAGAATAGAATAGAATAGAATAGAATAGAATAGAATAGAATAGAATAGAATAGAGTAGAGTAGAATAGAGTAGAATAGAGTAGAATAGAATAGGCTACCACTACCATACCCATATTACTATACACCTATAGATATTGTGCTCTTTCTGAAGAATAAATTCTTCCGAGATCAGATGAGATCGGGCGCGTTCCAGGTGGTATGGCCGTAGACTCTGAAGAATAAATTCTAAAGAGAGGGGTTGGCACAGTAGACAAGACCAACACTTTTGAGGCCCATACACCATATCAGAGTTCTTGGCTCCAGTCCTTGTGCCTACCTCTTTTTTTTCAGTTTCCCACTGATGTGTCTGAGAGGCAGTGGATTTATTTGGGTTTCTGACACCCACAGGTGAGATCTGGGTGGAGTTCCTGGATCCCTTTTTTCAGCCGACTCTGCTCAAGCTGTTGTGGGCATTTGGGAAATACACCAGCGGATGGAAGAGCCATCTGCCTCTTCCTCCATCTCTCTCCTCACTCTTCCTCTTTATCTCTTCCCCTTCCCTCTCTGTCTTCCCAAAAGTAAATAAATAATTAAATAGAGTTTTTACGGGATAAAAATACGTGGTTTTTAATTTTGATGTGCGTAGCCAATTCTTCTTCCAAAGAGGCCATTACCTTTTTGCTTATAACCACACTGCCTCAGAGTATCTGTTTTTCTACAAACATATCCACAAAATTAACCTTCTCCAAGATAAACTGCCTGGATTGTCAAGATTCAACAAGTCGTGTGAAGTAGATTGATTGCATTTTAATTAGAATTTGTATCAGTATAAGTGATGTGTACCTGAGCAAATTGACTGTTAGAAAGATCCCTTAGAATTGTGTCATGGACCCAGGTCGAGTTGGAATTGGAAGAGTAGGGGATCGCTTTCTATGACGCGAACACAAATGATGAAATTGTTTGGAAGTAGATGGGGTTTTGATTGGAGGATGTTAGAAGGGATCAAAATGAGTATTCATTGGCTTCTGCTAAAAACGTTCAGTTTAAATGGGTTTAAGGAGGGCGTTCCAATTTCCCCTTTAAAAGGATAATCACTTCTGGTAACATGTTGAAATTTAGCTCTGATCACATACTAAAGAACTAGTTCAGAATCCTGATGTCCTTTCCCAATGTAAAAAGGTTTTGTTCCTAACAGTAGCTCGTGATACAAAGCAGAGATGTTGCTAGGAAGCTATCCACTGGGCTTGATACTGTAAATAATAGCGTTTTAAGAATTTTTCCAAAAACACTAGAAATAGAGACATGATTTAGCAATAAGAAACACTGAGCACCAAAAGACAGTAACTGCTGATAGTTTGGCAGGAAAAGCATACAGACAAACCTACTTGAAAATAACCCCAGTTAATGTTCCAATGTGGAATGAGGCTGTTTTTAAACAAAATGGACTTTGGGGAAGATTATTTAATTTTCTCTTTTTGGCAAATTCAGGAGTTTGCTTTTCAACTCCCAAAATGCTACAATGAGACACATTGGAGAATTCAAATGTTTGGAGGGACTTGAAAGCTAACCTCTACTGATTGTTTCTTTTGTAGATTAGAAAAATGCTGTGAGTGGGAAGAGTGTTAACATTTCATAAAACTGAAGGTACGAATAACTGGGGCCAGCCAATTACTACAACTCATAAACTGGCACGCTTAGATCCATTATTGATTATCATACTGTGTTTTAATTTAAAAATGGCAGAGGAGTTTAGAAATGCTCAATATGTCTAAAAACAAACAGCCATTGTGGCTATGTTGACTGCATCCTAAGTGGGCGATCAGGTGGCAAATGCTCTTAAATGATTAGCTCATGACAGTGTAGATCCAGGCTGCTAAATGCTACATGAGACGGTTTTTCAAACATAAAACAAAGCACACAGGTTATTTTTCCTCTAAGTAGGATCACCCACTGGCAGTTGAAATCATAAGATATAGTGAACATACATTGTATTGCCTTTCTCCCCTTTTACTGTTTTGATTTCAGTTCTTGCCTTCCTGTAAGAGACAAAGAATGAAACTGGACATGAAGTGAAGTACTATACAGACTTATACGCAAAACAGAACCTCGATATTCCTAACTCTGCAATACTTGCCTGATATGCCTTGATTATTGTTGTTATTAATTCATTGAAAGGCCGAGAGAGAAAAACAGAAACACAGATGCAAAAAAAAAAAAAAAAAAAAAAAAAAAAAAAGAGGAAGACAGAGAGGGAGCTGTATCTTTTTTTAGAGATTATTTTCATTGTGAAGCCAGATTTACAGAGGAGAGACAGAAAAATCTTCCATTCTCTGGTTCACTCCCCAAGTGGCTGCAAAGGCCAGAGCTGAGACGATCTGAAGCCAGGAGCCAGGAGCCACATCTCCATCTCCCACACGGGTGCAGGATCCCAAGACTTTTGGCCATCCTCCACTACTTTCCCAGGACACAAGGAGGGAGCTGGTTGGGAAGTGGGGCAACCAGCCAACAGACCAATGCCCATATGGTGTATAGGAGCTCCCAGGCAAAGGATTAGCCAAGTGAGCCACCCTTGAGAGATATGTTGTATCTGGTTTATTTTCTTAATCCCATGATGGTTATGCCTGGGCAAGAGAGGAAGCCAAGAGATGGAAACTCAGGTCTCCCAGGTGAGTGGCACAAGCCCAAGTATTTGCTTTATCATCTGCTACTTCCAAAGGTCTGTGTTAGTGGGAAACTGGAACCAGGATAAAACCCAAACTGAGGCAGCCTGTTAGATTTAAATGCCTATTGGCCTACTGCTAACCCTTTCATGACCTTTGTAAGATAGAAATTCTGTTACTGCCGTAGTAGAGATGAATCAGTGGAGAACTTAATGTCCAGACTAACAAGTCAAAAACTTAAAGAAGTGCTTCTACGTGACCAGCAAAGTAGCATTGCAGGCTAATCCTCTAACTGCAGTTCTGTTTGCTCATAAAGACGAGGGCTTTTTTCTATGGCTGTTTCCGTTCCAATCCAGCTTCCCTGTCTGAGAAAACAATGAAAAATAACTCAAATATTTGGTCCCTGAGCCCTCATCTGAGACCTGGAAAAAGCTCCTGACTCCTGGCTTTAAACCGTGTTAACTCTGACCGTGGCAGCCACTGGGGAGTGAACCAGCAGATGGAACAGCTCTCTTTGTTTCGCTTTTCCTTTCTGTAAGGTCTGCCTTTCAAATAAAAAATAAATCATTTACAGAAAAAATATGTTTATTTATGCATTTGTTTGTAATAAATATTTATCTATAGATGTATAGAAATACTATCTATATATACTTGAATTGCATTATTCCTATTACAGAAATGAATAAATGGAGACCTATGTCACAAAGTGAATAGAAAGAAACTAAAGACACATGTATGCATTTGTGCAAGGACAGATGTTTATCTTACACAAACATAAACATATATATTATATATATGTGTGTATATATATATATAGGAGAATTCTTGGTTTCATTGCCTTCCTTGGTTTTGATCTCTTCTAATATTTCTTCTGTATTATATGATTAACTGAGAAAAATTCATTGAACCCCTAATTAACTTAGCTTTCTTTCAATAATTTAGAACAACTTACATTTTCACAAGAAAATGTAAGGTTCAGTTGGCATTGACTTTATCACTGTTTTAATCATGTTCTGCTTTAACAATGTACTTCTTAATATTTAATCTCTGGTTTAGACTTTAAGTTGTAAAGGGAGCAAGGCTGGAGGGCCTGGCGCAGTAGCCTTACTTGCACCAGGATCCCATATAAGTGCCAGATCTTGTCCCAGCTGTTCCACTTCCCATCCAGCTCCCTGCTTGTGGCCTGGGAAAGCTGTAAAGGATGGCTCAAAGTCTTGGGACCTTGCATCAGTGTGGGAGACATGGAAGAGGCTCCTGACTCCTGGCTTCAGATCAGCTCTGGCTATTGCAGCCACTTGGGGAGTGAACCAACAGATAGGAATGTTTTCGCTCTGTTTCCCCTTCTCTGTAAACCTGACTTTCCAATAAAAATAAATAATATATATATTTTTTAAGGGGGACTGGTACAAGGCTGTCTTTAACACTTGTTTTCCTATTCGTATATCTTGCATTAAACCCAGTGTCTGCACTTAGCGTCTGTAGCAGTAATGCCAGTTTCCAGGGTGAATGAGGTCTTTCCTAATGTCCAGTGCCAAAGTGATGCTCACCTCACATGAGTCATTGGCTTGAGTTCAACTTGTCTTTTCAGTCAAATTCCTGACCCTGACGGACCCTTTCTGTCTTCATTTTGTCCATTAATGAGAAGTTAAAAAAAAAAAAAAAGACAAAGGAAGACATACTTAAAAACCTAAAGAAAATGCTTCTCCATATGCGTTCGAAGAGCACCCAGGCAACTGACATTTACAGAGCACTCCAAATTAGACAGTAGGACACCTTTGCCTAGGCAGGTTCAATTCTTAATACCCATGTGCCTGGCTTCTCCAACAGTTACCTCGGCTCCTAAAGGCTCCTAATAAAGGATCTTACCCCAGAATCAGTGGGAGCAGTGAGTGAATTAGCAGGTTCTGTGAAGAACACAACAATACAGACACAGAGTCACCAAGAGGGTATTCAGAGCATTGCATCTGCCGGATGACTCTCCAGTGGAGCAGTAGGCAGGGCTGGGAAAGGACAAAGCTAGAAGCCAGAAACTGTCCCAGTCTCCCACATCAGTGTTAGGCACTTGGGTATCTTCAGGCACGTTAACAGGGAGCTGGATCAAAAGCGGAGCAGCCAGGACTCAAACGGGTGCTTACACGGGATGCCAGGTTTACACTGAACAACATAACAAGCTGTAGCAAGACACACATTTCTGCTACTATTATGGGTGCCACACAAATCAGTTTTTAGAGTCCGATGAGGGTTGTTAACATTCTTTATAATTTCCCAAATAAAATTTTATAAGCCAGGTTCTATAACAACAACAAAAAATTCTATAACATAACAGAAGGATGTGCATGTATATGAGCAGCAAAGGAGGGGAGAGTGTCCTGTTCATCTTTTCCAAAAATCCATAAAAAATTTACCTCTATATTCTAACCCACTCTTTGAACAAAATACATTATAACCATGTTATAAAGGCATACTTATGAAGTTATGTACTCCTTATTTTATCAATATTGTGTTTATAAAGAGAGAGAGATTTGATGATATTTGGAATGAATTTAATATATTGCATCTTGAATTTATCAAATCTGAACACTTTTCATGTATTCAACTTTTTTAGACTCCTGGTGTCTGCAACCATTTCAGTATAATAACCATTTACAGTTACAGTATTGGCTTTAAAATGCTTAAGATCCCTGGTATCCAGATCTGATATGCAAATCCTAGATGATGTACTTCATTTTTTTTCTTTTTTACTCCTTTTTTTACTCTTCCCCAAGCACTGACACATCTCATTAAACACACACATTAGGCAGTAATGATCAAGTATTGTACAAGTGCAGCCACTATGTTTGGATCTGCCCAGTGAGTTCCAGGTCAAGGGAGCTGACAGAGATTAGAGAGTTTATAAAGGCTCAGTCCAACAAGCAGGAATTACCGTCAATCCTTCCCACAGAGTGCTTGCTTGTCAAAACGAAAATGCTTCAGTCATGAGCTACAACAGTCAGATGATTTCTCAGGGAGCTTCCGTCTGAGGCACATACCCAGGCAGCAGGTGCAGAGAGTAGCTGGGTCAGCACAGCAGCTCAGCATGACAATAAAATGAAAATGGTCTAACTTCTGCGCGGATGGAGCATAGAACTGTGCAGTGCTGTGGACTCAGCTTTAATTACCCCTGGTTGATGCTGACTGAGACTATTTGCAGTAAGTGACCTTAGGATATGTCATATTGCTCTGAGTAACTTACACCAAACCCAGAACAGCCCTAATGGTCATCACTGTGGTGATACTACCTTACGGCACTTGCGAGTTTGGGATCTTCTCTTTTCTCTCCTTCTTTATACGTAGGGAGTCAACTTCATCACAATTTCTGTTCTTGGCATACCAGATGATATTTTTGTATTTGATCTTGTCTGTCCTGTTCTCTGTCACTATCCCACCATCGTTCCTTGGGTTTACATATGAAGAAATCCCTGAATGTAAGGGTGGGGTTTTGACCTGGCTATTACGATAGCCTTTAAAACCTCCGTGTTCTATGCTGCAGACCCCAGGGTCAGGACTGCACTCACGGAAGATCTGAGCTTCCTGCTAGAGCAAACCCTGGGAAGAATCATTGAAGTTTCGGTGGATTGAGTTCCGTTATCAAATTGGGGAACCTCGTCCCTGGCTTCCCCCTTCCCCTTTCACATCCATCACCGGGATGTGGGCAGTGAATCAACACACGGGATTCTTTTCTCTCTCCAATCAGCAAGAAGTATCAATTCCTTTTAGAAATTGGTAGAAATAGGAAATTAAAGCACAGGTTGATGTTGGTACAAACGTTTTGACACCCAATAACTTTTTTTTCATAAAGAACATCTCTATACATCTTTTTAATATCCTGCATAGGCATCCATTTCAAAACTTTTCCAATAAAAATTAATATATTCACTAATTCTGGAAGTAACCTTACATAACTAAGGACCCATACCTTCAATGTAAAATGAATAGTGCTCTTTTATTATTTAATGAATTAATTGATTGATTGATTGTTTTTTGAAAAGCAGATCCACAGAGAAAAGGAGATACAGAGGCAAAGATCTTCCATCCACTTGTTCATATGGGACCCTAGGATGTTCAACGTGAGGATTTAGCCACTAGGCTACTACACTGGGCCCTATACTTTAACTTCTCCAAATGATGGTGATGACCGAATGTCTGTTGTTCCTCACTTTTTCATCAACCATGATTGAAGAACGATTTCACCATGTAAATCCGCATTATTATTTCTTTTTTTATTTGTTTGTTTTAATTGGAAAGTCAGGTTTACAGAGAGAAGACGAGACAGGGAAGGATTTTCCATTCACTGGTTGACTCCTCAAGTGGCCGCAACAGCCAGAGCTGAGCTGGTCTGAAGCCAGGAGCCAGGAGCTTCTTCGGGGTCTGCCATGTGGGTGCTGGGGCCCAAGACCTTGGACCATTCTCAACTGCTTTCCCAGGCTACAAGCAGGGAACTGGGAACTGGATGGAAAGTGGAGCAGCTGAGATATGAACTGAAATCCATACGAGATCCTGCTGTTTATAAGGTGAGGACTTAGCCATTGAGCCGTTGCACAAGGCCATACAATGCTATTTCTAAATGCCTCATGATATTCTGGTTTCCTTTTCTACTACCAGATAGTCATTATCACCTTTCTGGATTGGCCTCCACTCTCCACAAAGCAATGTTTTAATAAGAATATTCCTTAATATTTTTCATAGTCTTCTTGTGCATAATTGGGACTTAGTTTCAAGAAATAAAATTGTTGGATGATAGGCTATGGGCATGAATTAGAAAAAAACTTTCCTTAGCATGTTTTAACCCAAACTTTTCTCCCAGCATCATTACACACATGTTCTCTCACCTTGAAAGTCGCCGGCCTGACTGACTTTCTAAATCTTGTTAATCTTGTAGCGTGTGGCATCTTATTGTATCTGTCTGCTTGCCTCTTATTCCCAGTTATTTATAGAAGAAAGAAAAAGATCAAGATAATCAACTGTGTGTGGTTGTTCTATAGGTAGATTTTCTTGAAAATACTACTGCAAGTTTCTGCTTTAAGTTATGTGTTGTAGTTTTTCCTTAAAGCGTAGGAAAAACAATTACATGTTTCATCATTTACCATTGTAAATGTGCTTACCAACATCTCTTTTGGATCAGCCATTTACTAACACTTTCTGACATGCATGTTTGCACTAGCCATGTATGTGGGTCTGTTTTTTTTTAATTCTTTATTTTTCATGATTCAGTTCCTTAGGCTCTGGGATTTCTCCTCCCCACCCCCAACTGTTTTATCCTGTATTGTAACAATAGTTCATTCTTTCAACAGCAGTCATAGTCCACGATTCTGCTAATTAAGCATATCCTAACATTGTAAGTATAGACAATTGTGTGAATTTTAGGATTCTAGTGTCAAGATATATTTAACATTTTCATTGGGAGTTCATCTTTTATTCAGAAGTAAAGATGCATGCAGGGCCCGGCGGCGTGGCTTAGCGGCTAGAGTCCTCGCCTTGAACTCCCCGGAATCTCATATGGGTGCCGGTTCTAATCCCGGCAGCTCCACTTCCCATCCAGCTCCCTGCTTGTGGCCTGGGAAAGCAGTTGAGGACGGCCCAATGCATTGGGACCCTGCACCCGCGTGGGAGACCCGGAGGAGGTTCCAGGTTCCCGGCTTTGGATCGGCGCGCATCGGCCCGTTGCGGCTCACTTGGGGAGTGAATCATCGGACAGAAGATCCTCCTCTCTGTCTCTCCTCTCTGTATATCTGACTTTGTAATAAAATAAATAAATCTTTAAAAAAAAAAAGATGCATGCATACATCAATGTATACCCACTTCATGGTATACCTGCCTCCATTATACAGATCCTCTAGATAAATATGTGTATATATCTGCTTGCCTATATATCTATTAAGCGTATATTTTGCATGAAACTTGCCTTATATCAAAGAGAACATATGATATTTGCCCTTTTGGGATTGACTTCACTGATCACAATAATCTCTAGTTGGGACTTCTTAATCTACTTGTTTTGTATGGTATTTTCCACTGTGAACTCAGAGTAAATAATTTCAAAAAGTTTTTGGGAAATAGAATTAAAAGATCAGAGCTGACTTTGCTGCAAAAGCACTTTTGAAATTCATGCATATTCTTTCACTATACATTTCCATAAACTGTGTGACAATCCCTCTTGTTTGTTTGTTTTTTGTTGTTGTTGTTTTTTTTACTGTTTTCAGTTCTTTTATTTGGTCTGTGTAGTGAATAAGTCTCTAGTTAAGTAAGTATGCATATTGGTTTCCTCTGGTTAGACATAAGAAGCTTAGTTGTTCTTTAATGCAGTAATGTGTAAGAAATGCATCAAATTTCACTATATTTGATAATCTCACAATTTTAAGATTACTTTTAGGCTGACCTGCTGACTCTGCCCTCAGACCAGAGAGGGTCTACCCAATAAGTAGTTAGACTTGACTGGACTATAAGATGTTGGACTCTATGCTTGGCAAATACTTGCAGGGAGGGAATTTCAACTGAACTTGAACTATGGTTATGCAGCGGGGTGGAGGAACCCACCATGGGGGGAGGGTGGTGGGGAGAATCCCAGATTCTATGTAATTACAACACAATGTAATTAATGAATAAATTTAATTAAAAAAAATGTTAGGTCAGCCTCTTGTTTGTTTAAGCCCACCTGCTTTGTTTCTCTCTAAATGCCGAGCCTTCAGCTGAGTCCTTGTGCTGGAGGAAGTGCACATCTGTAGATCCATTCGCTTTCTTGGCGTACATATTAACAACTATCCAGTAGATTAAAAGGCTGCAAAGACGTATCCATTGTTGCTTATCTATCCCTTTGTAAACGAGGCTAAGTCAAGTGAAATCCATAGAAGAAAATTCCTTCTGTATGGGAACTTTCATTGTAATCTGTAGAGAGGGCTCCTGCATTAGGAATCAGACCTTCTGGAGCCAGTGAGATCTGTAGATCAAGAGAGATCATATTTGACAGTGTGTGCAAGGTGAGATCTTCATTGAACTGCCTTCCAACCTCACTGGCAATGCCTCAGCTGGCTTCCCTGGAACAGCCTGTATCCAACAGCCACATGAATGAACGAATAATGCATAATTCCTTCCTTCACTAAAGTGTGAATTCAAGTCTTATGTTTAATTTACTGTGTCTATTGCAGGTATGTCTTCATTCATTCATTCTATATTTAACTTACATTTACCCTTTGTAGAAGGAAACTATCATTCAACTAAAAGATATATCTATAGATATAGATATAGATATAGATATAGATATAGATACAGCTATAGATATAGATAGATATAGATATAGATATAGATATAGATATAGATATAGATATAGATACAGCTATAGATATAGATATAGATATATACAAATATATGGAAAGAGAGAATTCAACATAAGGTCACAGGTACCGCTACATAAATCGTGACTATCTATTACTTCTCACAAACAGAAATTCATCATGATCACAATAATAAAATATTGACAGCACAAGAAGTAGATTCTAGAATGCAGGAATATGGAACTAAGTTTTCGTGATTGTCATTCTTGTGTGCATGCATCCATCTTTCCATTAATTTCTGATGTCCTAGGCCACTTTTGCACAACTCCTATTTCCTAAGTTTAGAACTCAGCACATGTGTATGTGTTTTAGCAAAGCATCATCTGAAAGATCAAGCCGTGAATATGCTGAGATTCTAACCCTATCCCCTGACTGCAGGATCACATCTTAGTGAAGAATTTATTTCTGAAATCAGGTTGCCTGAGTTTTTTTTTTCAAGATACTCTATTGAATAGATTTTGGCTTAGACAATCTAATTCCTTGTCTCTAAGCCTCAATCATATTAGATATTGTTTTTGTTACTGCTGCACAAACACCACCATCTTCACACTCTTCATTGTGCTGTCCTAAGAAAGGAAGAGAGACTGAGGTATGTTAAGAACTGATTTGCAAAAATTACAAATTCTAGACCATTTCTGGTGGACTGCCTGCTTTGGTCTTCTTCTGCCTTTGTGGTAACTCCAAATAACAAATTCATCTTTATTAGGAAAACTAGCAGACTCCTAAGTCATATACTTTTTTAATGTTTCTATACTAACGGACTTTGGCTTTGTCTGCAATGAGTGAAGAATGGTCCAAGAATCCTCTGGAAGTCTGCTTTACCCTAAAGCCAGCTTCCCCATTCTGAGTCCATTTATGCTTATTCTAGCATTCCAATGTTCACAGACTTCTCAGAGATTTAGCACATTAAGACAAATCAGGGAATGTATCAGAAAGTTTTTCCTCCCCAAATCAATGTGCTTCCCAACTGCTAATCCTTATACACTCCTTGATATTCACCAATTTGATGTGTAGAAACTTAAATTCTTGATTATTATGGATAGATCAATTGCCATGCCCAAAAGCTGTGTTTGCAGCAAGTGAGGCATGCCCTCCCACCACCATGCAGACAGGAAATGAAAGCTGGAGATTACTGTTGATTTTACATTTCAGAAATTTTGTATTAATGAGCTGTACTGGGCAAAAATAAGCACAGTGGTACTTAACTAATTAAAGATTCATTTTTCAAGGAAAAGAATCAGAATTGTCATAATAATGCCATGTTTGACTGCTTAGTATTCCCCATGCTCTGCCTATGATATGAAAGAACAAAAGGGATTGTACTCTGTTAAAGTTTATTGAGCATGGGAAATGTAAAACTACCTCCATAATGCATGTTTTTGCTTCAATTTAGGGTCATCTTGAAGGTGCACAGCTTCAGATACCTGTAAAGATAGATCCATCTGGATGTGCCAACCATCTTTTAGGGTGGCAGAGAAGACAGCTAAAGCCTGCTACACACAGTAGGATGTTCCCTGGCTACACACAGTAGGATGTTCCCTGGCTAGAGCACACATTGACTTAGCTGTTCTCCAAGGTCCAGAGAACACCTTAGAGAACTTAAAATGGCCCTGGATGGCAAGATAGATCTGCTCTGATTACACCAACGATAGTATGAAATCGTTTGCTAGCCCATTGTGGGGCACAATCTCTTATCCTGAAGGACCGTCAAATTAATTCTTTATAGCAATAGGATACCATTGTTGTGCTGGCCCTGTTTTCAAAGGAGGTCAGGAAGGATTTCTACCTACTAAGTAGCAGAGTCTTCTTCTCAGAGAGGAAGTCATCTCTGAGACAATCAGCATCCATGGGAGATTTGAGTTTAGGATCTCCTCTGTACCACACACTTAGTGACCTAATTCATGACTTTCTCTCCTTTGGATGGCTTTGGAGGAACATACAGAGCTAGTGAGGAAATGGTGGGGTACACAGAGAAACGGTTCCTGGGGAACGTGATTGCCTGTGGTTGAAATTGATACTTGGGGGAATACTGATTATCATTCAAGGATACAAATTGGGAAAAGTTAATAAAAACGTAACTCTAACCAGGTACAATTATACTAGAAGATTGATTGATTGATTGATTTTTGATTATGCTTACTTAGTTGATTAGGGTGGGAAGGGTCCAGAATTAGGGGAAAGTGGGTGAGACCACTGTTTTCAAATTTTGTTTTTATTCTTTCTGTATCTGGAGGAAAGAGGGCAGATTAGAGGAGAGGCTGCACCCAGCATCCCAACCACCTCAGTGCCTGGGGATGGGGAAAACCACCCAACGTCATCCCAGGGTCCTCAATGTGAAACATGCTCTGAGGGTTCTGCTCAAGTGGCTTAATAGTTCTGAAATGCTGTCAATCTCACCACTCCCAGGATGTAGAAATCCTTCCAAGGTCCATTGGCTGACACAGTCCACCTTAGAGTCTCCATTCACCCAGATATTTGCTGTCAGCACTTGACTGAAGTAGTTGAGCAATTTGTTCTGCCATTCCCCCTCTGCTATGGCACCAGATGTGCTCTGAGAGCTTCATGTCTTGTCTTCTTTAAGACTTATTTTTATTGAAAAGGTATATTTACAGAGAGAAAGAAAGACAGATTTCTTTCATCTACTGGTACACTACCTAAGAGACTACAACAGCCAGAGCTGAGCCAGTCAGGAGCCAGGGAATTCTTCCAGGTCTCCCATGCAGATGCAAGGTTCCAAGGCTTCGGGCCATCCTCAGCTGCTTTCCCAAGCCTCAATCAGGGAGCCTGATGGGAACAGAACAACCAGGACATGAACCAGCACCCATATGGGATCCCAGCGTGTTCAAGATAAGGATTTAGCCACGGAGCCACCACCCTGGGCCCATATGGTACATTTTAAACATTTACGTAGATGACTACCAAGAAAGGACAAGAAACAAACTAAATATGGGAATAATTAAAGCTGACTGCCTTGGAAATGTCATCCTGTAGGGAAACGTGTTTTCAATCTGATATTCTAGAAGCCATGGACAGGTGAAGGTTCTAGATAATGTATGATTTTTTTTTCTCACAGCTTAACAGCTACATTTTATCAGTCTCTTAGCTTAAGCTGATACTGTAACAAACTTTACAATAATTACACACATTCGATCTGTTTGCTTTTTAAAATTTATTTATTTTTATCGGAAAGTCAGATATACAGAGAGGAGGAGAGACAGAGAGGAAGATCTTCCATTCGATGATTCTCTCCCCAGGTGGCCTCAACGGCCGGGCTGAAGCAATCCGAAGCCAGGAGCCAGGAGTCAGGAGCTTCTTCCGGGTCTCCACTCAGGTGCAGGGTCCCAAGGCCTTGGGCCATCCTCCACTGCTTTCCCAGGCCACAAGCAGGGAGCTGGATGGGAAGTGGAGCTGCCAGGACAGGAACCCGTGCCCATAGGGTATGCTGACATGTGCAAGGTGAGGACTTTAGCCACTAGACTACAGCACCAAGCCCTCATGCTGGTTTCTATTATTTTTAAATTTACATTAAGCTCAAAGTCTTAATGCTCCATTAATAAAGAGTTAAAGAGTTCAGCATCCAACAAACCAAATTTTAAAAAAATACAGAACACTGTTCATCAGGAAACCCTCACGTAAAGGCCACAAGCAACAATCAAATGACAAGATGTCAGATTCACCAATACACGACAAGGGTCCAGGGAGTGAGACAACAGAGCCTTGCCTTCCATTATATATACATTTCCATCTACGTATGTACCTGTCCATCTGCCTATCCATCTACGTTTCGGGAGTGGAGGAGACCAGACATTGAGGACTTTGACATTTAAACCACCCTTGTTGAGCGAGCACACTTTAAAGACAAAGGTGACTGATGAAGCCCAACATCGCTTTTCCTATCTCTGTGTCCTTTTCACAACACACAAAGCCTCCCAGTGTATTGGTAATATAGTATTTTGGGACGTGACCCAAATGCTTTTGATGTGCACGGCTAACATTTAAAATAATAATGCCAACTCATGTTGTAACTCCTGAGCCCCTGACCCTTCCTCACACACTTTGGCCCCCAGGCACAGGGAGACCTGGGTTTGCAGAGCCAGTGTGTGAGGACAGAGGAAGCGCTGTGTCCTGTTTGTTCAGTGTATACAGTGACTGTTACGCTCGTTAATTCTGAGCACAGTCTATTTTAACGCCTCGAAGACACCCTGGCATTTTAGTCCCCTCTACTTCCAAGCTGACATTTACCTCCCGCCCAAATTAATGAAGACTCAAGGGAGAGTTCGAGGAATGCAAAAAGCCCCTGAAAACAGGAAGCGCCTTAGGGGAAAGTGACGGGCTACATCGTTTTTGGCACAGTGCATCCAGCTGATGTAATCTGTGCTTGCCAAACGAATGGCAGCCTCTCACACCACCGTTTGTCAGCCTATTTTCTTGGGGTAAGGCTCTGCCCCTTTCCCAAATCTAGGTTTTTCTTTATGCAATATTTATTTAAAGTCAGAGTGACAGAGAGAGAAGCAGACCCTTACCGTCTTTTGATTCACTAACAAAACGGTCACTTTGGCTGCGACTCAGCCGGACATAATCTTGGGGCCCAGAACTCTACTGGGATCCCCCATGTGCGACACAAGAACTGGCACCACCTTCCTCGGCCTTCCCAGGCACATCTGCAGGAAGCTGGACCACAAGCCGGGGAGCCATGGCTACAGGAAGGGATGTGGATGTCCCAAGTGGTGACACCACAGTGCAGAACCTTGCAGACTTTGTTAGATCGTAGGGTCTCACACAAGAATCATGATATCTCACTCTCGAGGAGCACTCGCTCTTTCTTGCATAACTTGCATACAAAAATCAATGTCAAAACTGGAATTTGGATTGCAATAGCTGTGTTCAAAATGTAGTTGGGCTGACAGCCCGGCACAGTAGCCTAGTGGCTAAAGTCCACACCTTGCATGCATCAGCATCTCCTAGGGGCCCCGCTTCCCATCCAGCTCCCTGCTTATGGCCTGGGAAAGAAGTCAAGGACAGCCCGAAGCCTTAGGACCCTACACCCACATGGGAAACCACGAAGAAACTCCTGGCTCCTGGCTTCGGATCAGCATAGCTCCAGCCATCGCAGCCACTTGGGGAGTGAAATAATGGATGGAAACTCTTCCTCTCTGTATATTTGACTTTCCAGTGAAAATAAAATGAATCTTTAAAAAAAATTTAGTTGGGCCGAAATTCAGCATTCAGAAACATATTTCCAAGTGAATTTGTATTTTGCACAGATCTTAATATTTAACGTCTTATCTCTTTTGGAACCCTGTTATAATGTTGCAAACTCACCAGGAAAGATCGCTTTATAGTCCTTTAAAGTGCTTTATTAAAACACCACAACTTCAGTAGTTTGTAAATAACAGAAATTTACTCCCCTCTGTTGCGGGAGTTGGGACTTGGAATCTGGTAAAGCGGATTCCTGCTGTATAATCCATCTTCCTCCTGTATCCTCACAGATGAAGACAATGTTATTGGTTGTGCTTACCACATGCTCTTGTATCATTGAGGTATTTTCTTAAAATTTTTTTGTTTTTTCATGTTAGATGAAGAGCTAGGTTAAAGGAGATTTCTTGTGATTTTGCTATGAGAGTACTAAGCCTACAGACTTGGGTTGTCAGGGTTACTTTCCTATTCAGGCATTTTTATGGGTGAACTAGTCATGATTTATCTTGTCTCTCGTCTGTGTTATACAGAATTCAATCAAGATATACTAAGATAATTATGCAATACCATACGAGAAAAATTGCATGTGGAAAAGTGTAGAAATGTATTGTTACTAGTAACTGTTTTGCCTATTTGAGTGATATAATATCAACTTTCCTATAATATCAGCTTTTCCTATTAAATTCTGCAATTCCTTTCTGGCTTCAATAGTATTTGTTCATGATGTGCCAAAATTCAATTAAAACTGTTATTTACTTAGGTTATTTTCTTATCCAAAAACGAGATTGGTTGATAAGATCTGGTGGATATTTTTTTTCTTAGAATTGTCATTGTAGCCATGATTAAATATACAGAATAAATTTTTAAGCTCTGCATGTCCATATGATAAAATAGCTTATTTTACATCTATCCCTAGAAAGTCTGAAAGAATTTCACGGAAATCTTTAATAATATGGCAGTCATATTTTATTTAGTGATTATATAAGGAAAATATGGACAGAACTCATTGCTTAATTTTTTTTTCTGATGTGAAATTTTCACATTTTTCTGTTTTTCAACATCAAGTGCATGTTTACTACCTGGATGAATCTGTAAATTTCCTGAACCTCCATCAAACTCCAGATGAATAAAGCTGCAAGACCTTCAACTGTCATCTAATCTCCAAGCTGAAATAAACACTCGCTCCTTCCAGGAGATTCTCTTCCAGTATTTTTAAATCAAAAAGGCTGACTAATACATGTACTTAACTAAGGGACACACCTTTATTTCTTTTCTGTGGACTTTAATATTTATTTTTATACATCCTTTCAAAGCAAAAGGATAAAACTTCTTTGTACAGATTTTTTCCTCTTTGATATTGGAGACTCCTATCACTGTGACTTTTTATTTATTCAGTAACTTATTTATGACTTGACATCCAAACTTGCATCCTGCCTGATGAATATCTTCATGGTTTTAACTTAAGATATGAAAACTTGGGCCTGGCGCAACAGCTTAGCAATTAAATTCTCACTTCGCATGTGCTGTGATCACATAAGGGTGCCAGTTTGTGCCCCAGCTGTTCCACTTCCCATCCAGCACCCTGCCTGTGACCCAGGAAAGCAGTCGAGGATGACCCAAAGCCTTGGGATCCTATGCCCACATGGGAGACTCAGAAGAAGTTCCTGGCTCCTGGCGTCGGACCAGCTCAGTTCTGGCTGTTGTGGCCACTTGGGAAATAAACCAGTGGATGGAGGCTGTTTCATTTCACTCTGTATCTCTCTGTAGATCGGTTTTTCCAAGAAAACTAATTGAATCTTTTTAAAAAGACATAAAAACTTTTTATTATTGTTCTCTTATATATCTTCTTTCAACAGCTGGAGCTGGCCCGATCCGAAGCGAGGAACCTGGAGCCTCTTCCAGGTCTCCCACACAGGTGCAGGGTCCCAAGGCCTTGAGCCATCCCCGTCCACCTTCCTAGGCCACAAGCAGGGAGCTGGATGGGAAGCAGGGCCACTGGGGTTAGAACCGGCACCCCTGTGAGATCCCAGTGCATGCAAGGTGAATACTTTATTTATTAATTAGTATTATTATTTTATTTTGATTGATTTTCCATAGTTGATTAGGGCACAGAGGGTCAAGGGTTACAGGAAAGTAAGACCATTGTTTCCTCTCTCTCTCTCTCTCTCTCTCACTCTCTCTCTCACTCTCTCTCTGCATCTGGGTAAAGGGGGGAGATAAAGGGAAAAGCCCCATCCAGCCTCCCAACCACCCTAGAGTCCCCAATGTGGGGCATGTTCCAAGCACACAAGGTGAGGAGTTTAGCCACTAGGCTACCGCGCCATGCCCCCTCCTGTCTATTTTCAAATAACCCTTCTTTGAACTCATGGATTCTTCTTCTTAAATGACCTATTCCGTTCTTGATGTTTTCTATAATGTTTGGTGTTGTGAGGGGACCCATTCTATCCCAAAAATGAGTTTGAGTTGGACTCTTTGAAGCTCAGGAGTCTTTGCTCCCTGGCCAGCGCCAGCTGGAGAACTCTCCCATAGCATTGCAAGCAGAAGAGGCAAGCAGCTCTGATTAACCCTGTTCAGAAAAATTTAAGCAAGGATCATCCGATCAACTGAGAGAGCACGGGAACATGATACAAATCACACAGTCAACCATGATAGCATCAGCGCACAATACAAACTATCCAATTAACTGTAGTGGCATCAAAGAGACACCCAACCTGTTTAAGCAGTGTGCACTTTTCAACTATCCAATCAGTAAGAGCTACATCCTGTCGAGTCGCAGACAACAAAGCCAAGCAAACAGATCCTTTCAATTCCATGTGCGGAAACCAATTTGGGGTAATCAGCTTATCACATGAACTGTAAGAGAAAAGTAAGATCTCATCCTGGAATGAGATGTTTTCTTGTGACAAATACTGCCCACTCCCTTTTGGGGACTTTACGAGAACCCAAAGTTGTGGCAAAGGTTGGGTCATGCACATATCCCATAAAACTGTCAGGAGATCTAGTTTATTGTCCCCATTTTTTATTGTCTGAGCTGTCACATTCCTGGGACTTTCTGAGAACCAAAGGTTGTGACAAAGTTTGGGTTATGGACATGTCCCCAGAACAGTTTCAGGATATCTAGCTTACTGTCACCATTTTCTATTGTCTGGGCTGTCACATCCTGCCAGGGAGAGGTCTGTCAGACTCCCCTTATTAATAAAAACGTTTGCTTGAACTAAAAGCACCTCTCTCTCTCTCTCTCCTTTGAGCCTATAGCATGGAGAATAATGGCAATTATTTTTCTTACCAAAAAGCATGTCTCACAATCAGCTGCTGATGCCTGCCTGCCTGTCAGGAATGCAGGCTCAGTTATCCAATTCAACTTGATTGATTTCAAAGAGCTCAGCAGTAGTCTGCAGTTTTGTTCTGTTAACCCCATTGTGGCTTCAGCAATTCACCATAAAAGACACTGTTCCCTCATTAAGGTACTGATCAAGGTAAAGAGAAGTCCAGAGAACCAGGAACCAGAACACAGTCTCACTGCTTCCACTGAAATGCACCTGCTGTATAAACTTAGGCAAGATAATATTTTTTTCCACATACTAGTAAAAGTGAACTCATCAGATTTAGTTATCAGAAGATTTCTTTCTTCCCTCCACCCAGACTAATATGATTAAAGTTCTCGGTTTTAACAGCAATACTTCTCAACAATTTAATAATATTTAACAAATATTTCATTGTTTGATCATATGTAAAATCAATGATCACCTAGTTTCCTTAAAGCTTCTAAAGCTGGTGTCCAAAGCATAGATGATACAGTATTTAGTTAATTAACAGGTGTTGAAATTGGGACATGGTTAAAGAAAGACATACCTGTGTGAGGCAGGTGAAATACAGGAAGAAACCTGAGAGACAAAGGGAGAAAGAAAAGTTTGCAAAACATGAGATCTTGCAGAATTACTTTTTTGGGGAAACATTACAATGTTTCCAAAACATATCCAATGTAACTTTCAGTGATAGATTCCTATGTGTAGACACCTATTGTGCTTGGAATGTGGTACGCCCTCAAAAAGCTCATGCGTTGGACTTCCGGTTCTGTCTGATGACGTTGACGTGTGGTGGTGATCTTCAACAGCAGGGCTTGGTACAAGGTAATTTTCTCATTTTGGGTGCTACAATGGGAAGTGATTTAATTCTTGTGAGGCTCTGGGTAAGTCTAATGGGAGGCTTGGTAGAGAAGATCAAGTGTGGCCACTCCCAGGGTCTTAGATCTTTAGCTTCTGTCGTTGTATGCGAAGTCAACTTATTTTCTTGATCAAATATTCAGCCTCAGATATTTCTAACAACGGTGAGTCAGGAAAGGAGCTCACGCTGGTAGAGCTCACTCTGCCCATGTTGATGCTTCGTTTCCAGGAGTCAGCTCTGAAAGTGTCTGTCCCTTCTTGTATTCCTCATGAAGCAAAACATCATCCAGGGATTCTATTTATGTTGAAATCTTTGACATAAATAGAATCCTAACCATGCATACCTACAAAGATGCAGATAAGGACTTGCTCCCAACAGCACTCCTGTCTCCTAATGTTCACAGTCTAATGATTCCAGTGATTTTGGTAAAGTTATTTACGCTCTCTGGAATATTAGCAGCATAGCATTTCAGAGTTTTTAAAATAATTGAATGATAATAGAGGCACAACGTGAGTGCTGAATAAATCCTAAAAATGTATGTGTGAAACTATACACATCAGCAGAGCATCTTCTAGAAGTTAATGCTTCGACAAAGAACCCTGCAAGTGCACATGGAATGACTGGGAAGAAAACAGTGTCCACATTCCTGGACTGAAATTCAGTAGCTTCCCCCGTTATTGTCCAGTGTCCCTGCCTCTTTAGTATGTGTGGCTGCTAAGGAATTCGTCCCGGGGAAAGACTCCAAGGTGTCAGAATGCTCAGCATTCACACCTCCTGAAATCTATACTTACCGTTTCATTTTCGCATGCTGCTCAGCTCTGGTCACTTTCAACACAGATATCTATATGTTAGTCATTGCATAGGAAGAAGGGAATTCTGGGAAGTGTGAGGTCCCTGTCTCTCTCCAGTCCCTGCATTAGAAGCTGTTTCTTCTATTAAGCAAAAATGAATAAAGAATCCTACTCCCCACCCCAAGAAATTATGCAATCCTTTGCAGCCTTCCTTCACTCCTGTCTGGTTCATTTTTCGGGTTCACAGTTCAGCTATTTGCATTTGGCTTTGCGTTAATTTACAGTCCATTCCCTTCCCAATCTCTAATCTTTCCTTGTTGTTTTTTCATTGGCTGCACCTCACTTTTGTAAATCACTTTTTTTTTGCCTATTTCTGCCACCAATATCTGCCCCCCTAATGTTAATTCTCATTTTGCTGGGGAAAAAAATATATAACCATGCCCCCTCACTCCGCACTGCCTCCCATTTTAAATCAAAGAAGAGGACTGAGAAAAAGCGCACAATTACTGGAAAGAAATGTCTGTAAGAGTCATCATTTCTCAATGTGCTGTGAGTCTAACTTACAGAGGCAGCATCCTGTGCTTACTGTCATCGGGAGTGTGTTGTTTTAAGAAGGACACAACCTACTTTGAAGGTATTTTTGTAGCTAGAGTTGCTAAACAGTGAGTACTTTTCACCTGTTCAGTCATGCAAGGAGCATTGAAATATTTAAAACATGAGGCATTCAGGCACTGAACCTAATATTTACTCTCTGAATCACTTAGCTGTATTTTATCAGCTCGCCCAGTCTTCTGAATTTTCATCAACAGAACATATATCATAAAATCCTGCAGTTCTGGGGAAGGTCATAACAGGACTGTCCAATGACTTCCATGGTGATGACATTAAAATCTAAAGATATATTCATTTTCTGAGATATGCCATTCTCTTGCAAAATGAAGACAGACCAAGGGTTCATCTGGGAGAAAATTAGACCCATCTTTTTTCTCTGCTCTTAAATCAAGACGAGCTTGTCACTGCTTTCTGCATTCACTTTGCATAATGCTATTTTTTTTTTTTTTTTGCTGCTTGCACACTTCTTTTCGCCATGTTGCTTCACTCTGTACTGTGCAGTCAACATAGGGAGTTCAAATATTTACCTTAACAAAAATCATGACTCCATTAATTCCATAAAAGCCCTGTGTTTGTGTTTAGCAATGGGTGGCTTACCTAAAGGAGAAAGCCTTATGTGTTTATGTTCTAGTGGTCATAAACAGAAGTGATACCTAGGGTGGCCCCTGAAAAGCAGGCTCATGGTGAGTGGCTGAATGGGACATCAGCTCTGCCCTTTTGCAACTGAGGGATGTTTCCAAGCTATCTCACTCATCAGTCTAATATGTAAATGGATAACTTTTAGAAATGAAAGCATTTGATCATGCAGTTAAGATAACTGAAGTGAGCAGTATGATCATTATGTCAGGCACACACTTTGGTGTTAAGATAGTTTGCCATTAAACAGTATATTACTGAATATAGGCAAGCAAATATGAACATAGAAAATGTGTATCTAGACTCTGAGTCAAAAGTTTGATGTCACAACAATATAACATCAAACAGAACTAAGCTTCCTCTGTAGGAACACAGTATCTGTGATCAAGCGACATGTCAACGTTAAAATGGAAGCCACAGGAAAACTCCATTAATGTACCTGTGAAACCACCAATTCAAGTCCACGTGTTGTTTTCCTTGTAGATAATACAGTAATGCCCACCCTTGGCTTTGCCCCTGGCTCCCACGTTCAATTCCAACAGTTACAACTCAGAAAACTTCACTCTTGCTTTTCACTCATTGACTTTTCCCTGTTGACACAAATTCCCCAGCAGCAATCCTCTGTATACACTCCTCTCCATGGATCATCCCCTGCCCCGCTTGCTCTCTTACTTTGTTTTCATCTTTGCCTCGCTCTACTCCTTCTTTCCCATCTTCTATATTTCCTTCTTTTTGATTATAATAGTATTCAGCCGTATTTGTCATTGAGCTGCATATTCTTTTCTTAGCTGTCTTATTTTTCAGCCTGATCCATAAAGTTAGGAAAATTCTCTATTTCACCAGTGAGTTCCATGCTCTCATTGTACAGTAGATATTCATATAACCACTGTGGAAAATAAATTGTGTTGGCCAAAGATCAAAATGTGACAGTACTTGGCATAACCATGAACACACTCTTGGGATGCTACAGCATCTGGGTTGGAGTTCTACTCTTGGCTTACCCTCTGCACCCCCTGGGAGGTTGTGAGGGCTCCAGTCCTTAAATATTTAAAATCTGCATGAAAGAGCTGGATGTGACTGCAAACTCAGAGCATTTCAATCAGAATGAACAAAAAATTCTATTTAACCATTTAATGGGGCAGGCTTGTCCTACCCCAATAATCAACAAGATTGTAGCAGAATTGTCAGAGTGACGAGCAGCCCAGGTTTTGATCTTTGGCATCAAAGCCAACCCATCTAGTCTAGTCACACACTTAGAACTCTCCAATAAAAGTCTGTTAATTCAAATAGTATGATAAGCATAACATGATGTTAAAATAAATAAAATAATTCTCAGTCCCCATCTTTAGCCAGAGCCTTGCCCTAATCATCCTGGACTTATGGAGAGTGAACCAGCAAACAGGAACTCTCTTAGTCTCTACCATGCTCTCTCTTACTGATTTGGTAAATAATTAGGGAAGTCTTTGTCCTCTAGCTGCCAATATTACCTTTCACCCGTTGGTGTTGCTCATTTAGCCCGTCTCAAAGTACGAAAGAAAGCAGGATGTTTCCAAAGTGGATGTTTCCCAACACTACACCAGATGGCAGGTTTTAGCACGTAATGTTCAAGTTAAACAGCAATTTGACAAAACAGAATAATGAAGACTCTCTATGAACCATCTATGTAACGGGATAAAAGTCTACATAAATCAGATATCAAATAGCTGAAGAATGCGCACTACTAGGACATATAGAAAATATTGTACCTGCCTTGTAAATTATCCAATAAAAACTTGGGAATATTTTGAAATTAAATTCTAAAACCTTAAAGCATGTTTAACAAAACAAGTATGACTGAGAGTGACCTGGAAGTTGAGTCAAAGAAATACCTTTATAGAATGTACAAATACAGACTAAAATGTGATATTTTTGAAGGTGTATTTATAAAGATCAAAGTCTAAAAGATTATATGGCTATAATAATAAAATTCATACAGCTTAATTTTTCATGAAATTTAACATTTAGTTGAGAGAATAAAACTAAAACACAGAAAACAAAACCATTGGAAAATTTTGGAAGGACTTAAATTCTTTAGACCAGAAAAAATGATAGTGAGAAAATGCTAAGAATCTTCGAAAGAAACGACTTCTCAGAATGCCTACATGATTTGAGAATGCAAAGGAAACATTTTCTCTTCATAGGACTCCATCTATTACGTGCACCTTGACACTGTGTGTTTCTGTAAAATCCTTTTCCTATCCCACAAGCCCAAAACCTGTCTCTATTTGCAGTTACCTATAGGAATGCACGCTGAATTCATGGGTTTGAAATGATGCTACTCTGTTGGAGATAAAGTGAGCAGGATAGGAACAGCAGAGGGAAATGCTGAACATACCTTCATCCCAGGATGAGACTCTTCCTCTCAGGGGGCTCTAAGCAAGGCTCACCAGGGTAAGGCTGCTGCTTTCCGCACAGCTTCCATCAGAATGCAGACCCCCCAGCCACAGTAGTTGGCTCTTGATGTGTAATCCTGTGAATTCGCCAAGCTAAATGTCACCTGCTGCGTCTGATTTCTATAACTCACAGCAGTCTCTTTGAGGACTTTAATGCCTACGAAGTGGGAAGATCCTTTCCAGCTGGTGATCTGAGCTTCTACATTCCAGAAATCACAAGATGACAACTTCAAAGGATCTGTATTAGAGAAGAAAGCTAGCTCTTAGAATACTTGAACAGTACCTGAGCCAGTTAATGGACAATTCCCTCTATCGCTCTGGGTTGGTTTTTTTTGGGTTTGTGTGTGTGTGTGTGTGTGTGTGTGTGTGTGTGTGTGTGTGTGCAGACCTTGTTCATTAAACACCACGAAGATACGCAGTAGCTCCTGGAGAGATGAAAAGTGTGCATTTTGCAGGAAAGAAAGTCATTGAGAAGAGAGCTGTGTCTGTATCCAGGTAAGCTGGGAGACACCACGTGTGGTTAGGCACCTGTATCCTCATTCAGTTCGCAATTTGGCTGTTAAGAACTTTTATAAACTCATGTGGATGAAATAATTCACAGACATGCTAAACACCCACCTTAAACACAGCTGAGATCAAGGAGCTGGGAGAGGCAGGTACATGGGGAAACTTGCATTCTTGGGAGCCTTCATATAATTTAATATATGAAATTATTAGTCCCTATTATGCAATTATTTTTTCCTCCCTATGTTGCCACAGCCTGGTATGTTCCATCTTGTGTCAGGCACATATTTACCTATGGGGTAAGGACACCAACAGAAAAACCAATCATCTTTGTTTATGTTACTATGGATTTTTAATATGAACATAGTTGGAAATTCATTGGGAATCTAAAACTTGCTCTATTGAGTTTTTTTTTCAGACAACGAATAAGAGATGTGTTATTTTCTGATGCCTAAAGCATATTGCAAATCCTAAACTTTGAAGAGCAGCATGATTTGGTGTGCAGGGGAGGTGATACTAGAATTTGATCAGCTCTTGTTTCTTTTGAAACTTAATTCTTTGTCCTTAGATCATATCAGTAAGCCTCTATCTCAGTTTTGGGATGCAAGGATACCTTTCTAACAAGGCACATAAAAGAAGCCCAGCACAATGAGCTTTGCACAGTCAATAAGAAATCACTAATACTATGGCAGTAGGGGTGAGAGCAGCTCTAACATTTATACCCATGGCGACTTACTCTAATAGAATAAAATATATCCAACTCTTCTCCTAAATTTGACTCCAAATTTTAACTATGGTGGGAAAAAGATGCTGTGAACATTTTTGTTTAAGACTTGATGTGGATGTATCACACTTTCAGCTCATAACTATGAGTGTGATTGCTAGGCTATGGAATACGTAAATGTTGCATTTTACTAAACATTGCTAAAATAGTTACCCAAGAGATTGTAGCATTTTATTTCCATAGTAAAGTTGTCACAAGTTTCTACCAATGATGTGCATTGATATTTATTAATTTGTGACTCTAGTGATTAAATGGTGATGGTTATACTACATTATGTATTAATTTGCATTTCCCTGATGACTGGTTATGCTACGTATTTTTTTCATGTGTCTATTGATTTTTTTATATCTTTCTGTTTAGTACCTTAACTTTTGGCTCATCTTATTAAGTGTTTTTAACTTTACAGCAAGTGAGATTAATTTAAATTTTAGTGAAGTGTTCCGAGTTTTAACACAAGATTAGATTCATGCATAATATAGAATCACATTACTACCAGAGCTTATTTCCAGGACTATATTTCTTCAGTTTTAAATCCTGCCAACACTTTTTTTATCCCTAAGCTCTTTTTCTCCAGAATTAAATGAAAATAAGATCATTCCGTATCCAATGTTTGACTGTATTTCTTACACTCAGAACTATGATTGCATCAAAGTTATTATTTATTTCACAGTTCAGCCCTTATTATTAGTGAAGAATGTTAAATTGTAGGGCTGTGCCACAATTTGCTTCTCCACCCCTTGAAGTACATTGGTTAAATATGTTTGGTCAAAAAATCTGTTATAGATTTTTTTTTAAAGAAACTTTAAAAAAAAGATGTTTTCATTTGTATTGGAAAGGCAGATTTACAGATAGGAGACAAAGACAGAAAGATCTTCCATCCACTGTTTCATTCCCCAGATGACCACAATGGCCAGAGCTGAGCCTATCTGAGGCTAGAAGCCTCTTCCAGGTCAACCCATGTGGGCACAGTGTCCCAAGGACTTGAGTCATCATTCACTGCTTTCCCAGGCCAAAGACAGAGAGTTGGATTGGAAGTGGAGCAGTCAGGACACGAACTGATATCTGTATGAGATGCTAGTGCTTCCACATAGAGGATTAACCTATTGAGCCACTATACCGCTCCCTATTGTAAACATTCATATTCATTTTTGTGTGAACAAAATTTTCCATTCTCTGAGGTGAACTCTTTGTACTGGACAGAAGTCCTTATAACATGGGCTAGCTAAATAAAGCCCCCTTCCAAAAGATCTCCATACACTCTTTCCTAGAAGCTGTGAATCCTGCATTATGGGGAAAAGCAGATCTGTCACTGTGCCTTTCAAAAAAAATGTGTATCTCTTAGAAAAAAGATGTGACGGAGGGAGACAGGTGGCGGGACAAAGGGGAGAGAAAGAGATCTGAATTGTTCCATCCACTCTCTTGCCCAGTTCATGCTCCACAAAGTGGCTCGAAGTAGGAGGCTGAATACATACACTATCAGTGATTGAGAGGGAGAACTCACATTAGACTGTTGAGATTGACATTAAATCTAATCATGTATTTTCATCATGAATGACTGTTGTATCTCATGCTTTTCAACATCTATAAATTTATACTGTTATTTTACTTCTTCATGAATGTACTATCCTGATTTCTATCCAATTCATAAAGCACTCGTGTTTCTGGGATAATCCCATTTTTGCTAAATAATTTCTTCTTTCAACATAGACGACACGTTCAATTTGCTAATATTGATAAGGCTGTATCTTTGTTACTGACTCGCATTGAATTTTCCGAATAATTTGATAGGAGAAAGTCCCAATGTTGACATCCGTGCCTGTAGTTTTCTTTGCAGAAACATTGTAAATGATAAATTCAATTTTTAGTTTAATACAGGATGGCTTCATTTTATTTTCTTCTTTCCTTGAATACTTTCAATTTAGTTTGTTTTCAAGAAATCAGTCTGCTTCGTCTAAGTTAGCAAATGTTTTATTAGACAGTTATTTATAAAATTTCTTCTGTGATGATGCACGTTATTTTCCTTCTCTCATTTCTAATGTTGAGAATTATCTCATCTCTGATTTTTTTAACTCTGTAGGTTGGCACTTATGTTTGACAATCATGTTTGCTTTCTAAAAACCAAATGTTTTTCAACATGTTGGTTACTCATTACTACGTCAATTAATTCCATAATGATGTAAATTTTTGCTGATGGTATGATGGAGCTTTCAATTGACTGGGATAATACTCTGCTAGCTCTGTCTTCAGACCAGAGAGGGTATACCTAAGAAGACGTTGAACTTGACTGGACAATAAGATGCTGGACTCTATGTTTGGTGTATGCTTGCAATGGGGGAATCTCAACTGAACTTGAGCTGTGGTTATGCAACAAGGTGGAGGAATCCACCATGGTGGGAGGGTTTGGGGAGGGGTGGGAAAACCCAAGTATCTATGTAACTGTGTCACATAATACAATGTAATTAATGAAGTTAAATAATTAAAAAAAATAAATTAAAAAAAAAAAACCAAATGTTTGATTCTTCCTATTGATTTGTATAATATAGTATTAATTTTTATTCCTTGATTCAATGTTCTCTTTTTAGCTGAACTTTTTTCTTAATTTTACTGGCTTCTTCAGGCAGAAATATTGATTTTAGGCAATTCTTTTTAATTCACTAAGTTAATGATCAAAATTCTATTTAATTGTAGCCCACTGATTTTGACGTATGCTGCTTTTCTTTCACTTCAAGGTTATTTCCTTATGGCCTTCATAATTTCCTCATTAAATACTATTAATAAATGTGTTGCTTAGTTTTTCAGTATTTGAGGAATTTGAAGATCCTTTCTTTCTCTTAATGGCTTCTAGTTAGAATGTTAAGACACAGGTTCAGCATGTCTCCAACACTATTTAAATTGTTGAAACTTGTTTTATGACAGGAAGTTGCATCTACACTCTTTTCAATTTGAAATGCATTCTGTTGGATTGAGAACCTCATAAATACCAATCAGAGTCAGTTGCTGTATGGTCTCATTCAAGCCTTTCCTAGTTTATTGATTTTCTGTCAAGTTACTCCAACCATTACTGAGAAAAAAAAATGTTAAGTTTTTCCAAGTATGGTCATTGTTTTACTTCTTCTTTTCATTCTGTCAAGTTTGCTTCAATTACCTTCAAGTTCCATTATTCAGTGTCTGAACACTGAAGACTGTTACATTTCCTTGATAAATTGGTTGTCTATCATGGCAAGAAATCTCCCTTAATTTCTGATAATACTCGTGATTCTAAACTGTTTTCTTAGCAGGTTCTGGTAAATTTCTTTCATCCTTTTCTTCTGTTAAGGTGTTATCTTTGTTCATTTATGTATAAAAGCATCTTTGAAGATTTAGTCATTGAATTTCAGGCATTTGAATACGATGCACATTTCTTTTTCTCATTTTATGTTTTCATTCTGCTTAATTTCACTGAACTTCCTGTGTATTTATGATTTTCATCAGCTTTGATAAATATTCAACCATTCTTCAATTATTTCTGCCTCCCCTTCTCACTTCCCTTTTTGCATGTTTAATTATCATATTGATTTTGTTGATACTTAACAGGTAATAGAAACTTTTTGGGGGTGCGGAATGATAACCTAGTGGCTAAATCCTTGACTTGCATGCACTGAGATCCCAAATGGGCACCAGTTCATATCCTGGCTGCCCCATTTCTCATTCATCCCACTGTTTGTGGCCTAGGAAAGCAGTTGAGAATAGTCCAAAGTCTTAGAACCTTGCACTCACGTGGGAGACCTGGAAGAAGCTCCTAGCTCCTAGCTTCAGATCAGCTCAGCTCTGCCCATTGGAGCCACTTGGGGAGTGAATCATTGGGCGGAAGATCTTTCTCTCTGTCTCTCCTCTCTATATATCTGCCTTTCCAATAAAAAAAAAAAAGCAAAAGAAACTTTGTTCATTTTGTTGGTTTTTCCTTTCTTTCTGGACTTCAATTGAACTATTTCATTGCAATGTGTTTAACTTGATAAAATTTTCTGCAACATTTACTTATTTATTAATCACCTCTGGTGAGTTTTTAATTTCTTTAACTGTTATTTGACAGACGAGAGAGAAAAAGAGAGAAAGAGAGAGAGATGAACAGAGAAAGAAAACAAATCCTCCCCAGCCCTAATAAATGGTCCACATGGTTATACATCCTTTTCAACTATGTAAACATCATCAGAAATAAAATATATTTTAAAGGAACAAACAAGAATCCTCAACCTGCTGGTTTACTTTGTTAATTGTTTCCTTTGCTGTACAGAAGCTTTTTAGTTTGATGTAATCCCATTTGTTCATTCATTCTTGTTCATTCTTTAGAAGCCTGACTGTGGCAGGTCACTCAAGTCCTGCACTTGTGGTAACTTGTGAGAAACACAGTGGATTTCATATTGACGTGCAAGCTCTCTTGCTGTGTTTCTCCCTTCTGTCCCAACTCATACTGTCATGAAGGTTTTAGCTCCATTTAATTCTTTCTTCCTGCTCTACCTGAAGATTGCTATGAGGTGGACAATTTGGGCAATCTCATTTGTTTTCTCAGGTGGGGGCTGGGGAAGTGGAGGTGAGGACAGGAGAATGCAGCCCTGGATAGCCATGTTGCCAAAATCTAACACGCAACATTTCTCCCTCTATTTTGTCTGTATTTCTTTAGGTGTTGTATTAATCTGCTCTTCACTGTTTTAATAAAAAATACCTTAAAGTAGCTTCCTGGGGAAGAAAAGATTTCTTTCCTGTAATAGTTTATCAGTCCCATGGTCCAACACCCAGCAGAGGTTGGGCTTGGCAGGTGCAGAGGCAGACTCATGCGATGAGCCAGGAAGGAGAGAACCTAGACTGTACTGGAGCTCAAATAATCACCCCTGTCATGAGAACCACCCTCCCAGGATATTCTCCTATCTCTCTAAAGACCCAAAGTGTTCTCCTTGTCTCTCGTTCACACCATCGAGTGATAAGGTCTCACCCTTATTCTGTCAACAACTGATATTAAGATATCAGAGTTGCTACAGCTACACAAGTGCAAGGGGGAGAAGTCTGCATTAACCTCAGTAGGTGTTTACAATGAGAAGATAGTATGACCTTCCTATTTCTTCAAGCACAGATTCAAAATCTTAAGCTCCAAGTTTGGAAAGATTCACAGCTTTGGTTTTTCTCCCAGTACTTCAGAAAGTCATTCCATCATATCCAGCCTTAAATGAGTGTTTACTATATATGACTTACTGTTAGGCACTGTCTCTTAATCTTTAGTTACTAGCAATTGACTTGCTCTGTCTAGGCATTGTGTTTCAATCTACTTTTTAGTAACCATATTCATTACATTTTACCAAGTATGTTTATTGTGTCTATGGACATCTTTCATAAATTTGGGGAAATACTCATCAAATCTTACATGCTGTCTTCTCCTCCGTTACTTCTTTTCTCGTATGCACACAGAAAGACACTTGTGACTTGGATGCTGTATGCCTGGAAATGGGCTGGAGACTGAATCACAATGTCACAGTAGCATTTCTGGCCTCTGAAACCGTTCCCACCTAAGTAACTCCTCACTTGCTGTCGTTATGACGGAGGTCTGGCTTGATCTTTTCATCCACTACAAACCAAAGCACTTGAAATTATCAAAACCAGGCCCAGCATAGTGGCAGCCTAGCAGCTAAAGTCCTTGCCTTGAATGCACTGGGATTGCAAATGGGCCCCAGTTATAATCCCGGCAGCCCTGCTTCCCATCCAGCTCCCTGCTTGTGGCCTGGGAAAGCAGTGAAGGACGGCCCAAAGCACTGGGACCTTGCACCCGTGTGGGAGACCTGGAAAAGCTATGGCTCCTGACTTCGAATTGACACACCTCTGGCCACTGTGATCGTTTGGGGAGTGAATCATCAAATGGAAGATCATCCTCTCTGTCTCTCCTCCTCTCTGTATATCTGACTTTGCAATAAAAATATGTAAATCTTTTTTTTAAAAAAAAAAAAAAAGAAATTACCAAAACCTTTGTGGGAAATATAAAGGGAGCTTCCTGGCTCCAAAGGTCTGATTGCTCTACAGGTGTTCCTTGCTGAGCACCTCCTGAAAACATGTCTAAATCTGCAGTCTAAGTCTTCACATTGAGCCAGCTTGCCATTAATCAACCCTGTTTAATCACTTTCTTCAAATTAGGAAATTAAATTTGGCATGGGAATAGTAAAGGCAATGAAGCATAAGGGAAAGAAATAGAGGCAGATCGGGTAACAGGTCCCAAGACAGCATCAAGGAACAGCCATCATATCACACGGTGTCCATTTCTCAACCTGTGGTCTCTGTTAACCGTCATGTATCACAAAAAGCATGTGATATTTGTCTTATTGGAAATAGCTTCATTCACTGAGCACAGTGGTTTCCGGTGGCATCCATTTTGTTGCAAAAGACAGGATTTTGTGCTTTTACTATGACGGAGTAGCATTCCATAGGTTTAAGTATTTGCCAGACTGTCTCAGTCATCCTTCTTCATACTGCCTTGGAATATGCTGGATTAAAGTTGTGTCATTGCAATTGTGTCATTGCATAACTTAAAGAAAAAAAGAGAGAGAAAAGGAGCAGGAAGAAAGTACGGAAGTGTGGTTATCTCCTTAGAATTGTACCTGTGAAAAACAGTAAATTAGATGGATAAAGATCAAAATTTTAAAAATGGTAGCCCTCGGGTACCATAGCGCAGCGTGTGGCTATAGTCATGATACTTGTTTTATACTTTGGGGAGGACAGAGAGAGTAGTTGATAGGCTTCAAACATAAACAAAAGCCAAAGGATAGAACAGCAAACTGCTTGATTTCATCAGTTTAAGCTGCATTCATGTGATTAACAATCTCCCATACTTCATAGAAATGTGCAAATATGTGGTATGCATCAAAAGTAAATATTTGAAAAAAAAAGGAATTAATCCATAGGGAAATATCCTCATGCAAAAGTAATATTTTTAGGCAAGATCACCTATAGAACACATCACAGTTTTTACAGAAGTTTAGTATCAAAACAAGTTATCATGGTTATGATTGGGAGCCTTTGGGGTAAAATGACTCTTATGTTAATGTGCCTCAGAGTTATAATTATCTGATTTCCCCAAACTCAGTGCTGTTTGATGACAATCCACCTGCACAGACCCATCCCTTCCACCCAGAGCCAAGTGAAATATGCACCCTGCCTCACCCAGGCTTACCCTGGCCTCTGCATCAACTGAATTCTGTAGAACTCCAAATATGCCAGTCCAGTCCCAGAGCTACTCATCCAAATCTCAAGGGGGTGGAGTCAGACACTTCGTACTTTCATACAAGGGAGCCCAACTAGCGTCCTATACTGGGTCCATCATAGCAGATAACACCAAGGTATATCCTCAGACCTTGCCTGGAACCTGAACTCAGAGATGGCCCATTTCAACTTAAGTCAGTCCATCTGATGTCAGGAAGGTAACTTTAAAACGACCCATCTGCTTTTTGTTCTTCTCTCCTTTTTCAACCCTTTGCTTCCTCTTCTGCCCAGCTCTTTGGAGCACAGGCTGTGTATCATAACACAAAACACTGAAGTTAAAGTAATTGATCCTTTTAATACAACACATTCTAATTTTGTCTTTGAAACCACTGAAAATTGATAACCACTCAATTAAAATGTGGAAATGGTCTATGAAGCTTTAGAGTACATGGAGGTGTATTAGAGAGCAGGTGTGGACCCCTGCTGGTAAAATCGGGAAGTTTTCTGAGAGATCAGGATGTGGGAGCAAATTCTGAAAGAGCAGAAGGACAGAACTGTTTGAATTATGTGGTACAATTTCGTATAGGCTGGGATTCCCCGCCCAAGCTCCCACCCCCAACAGATTTTCCCCATTTTACTACAATGGTGTAGTCCTTTATAAGGAATCATTATTTAAGTGTACCCTTATTTAAATGTACCCCACAATAGTTGGTACAGACCATGTCAGACAGTCCAGCATCCCATTGTCTACACAAGGACAGAACTTTCTAGAAGAGAGAAGATACATGCAAAGCGATTGAGAACTTGATGTGCAATTCATGAACCTGTGCTTCTACACACATGTTGGTCCCCATGCATGGAAAAGAGGGGATGGGACTGGGCGGAACCATTATCCATTGCTGAAGTTGTAACCCATGGGCTGCATTCTACAATACCAGAGACTAATGCCATAAACTGAAAGATCAAGTGCATCTTAAACAGCTGGAAATAAAATTCAGGAACCAATGGCATATCAATCCTCTCTGCTGAGCCAGTATATGTGTATATGTGCAGACTTTGTGTTTTGTTGTTGTTGTTGTTTACTGTGTCACACAGAGTGGCTATTCATCATTGGACACTGGCTCAGGGGAAAAGGGAGAGAACAATATTCCATCAACAGGTTCAAGAACCGGTGCCCAACATGATTGCCATAGTTGCAGGCAATGGTTTTACCCAATATGCCACAATGCCAGCCCCTGAAAATTCCACCAGTGCTGCATATAACCCCCCAGGTTCCTCTCTTCTTTGAATCCCTAAAAATTACTATGCTTTACAACCATTAACAGAGTTTGTCTTTCCTTTTTTATTTATTTTTTAAATATTTTTTTTTATTGAAAGAGCAGGTGCACAGAGAAGGAAATACAGAAGGAAAGATGCTCCATTCACTGGTTCACTAACCAGCTGGCTGCCACAGCTGGGCAAGAGCCAATCTGAAGCCAAGATCCAGGAGCTTTCCTGGGTCTCCCATGTGGTTGCAGAAGCCCAAACCTTTGGGCCATCCTCTACTGCTCTCCCAGGCCATAAGCAGGAAAGAGGAAGAAAAGTGGGGCAGCTGGGATATGAACCAGCACCCATGTGGGATCTCGGCACATGCAAGCCAAGGATTTAACCACTAGGCTGTTGTGCCAAACCCTTTTTTTTTTTCTTTTTTAGATTTTCATATAATTTGAATCTGATGGGATTATTGTCTTTATGCTTGCTTTTTAAAAAGTTAACAAAATACACTTTTCGAACCAAGAAATGCAAATAACTGTTCACTGAATTGGTTTTTTTTTCTGATCACACTCACAACCAACACTCAAAGTCAGAAAAAAAAAATCACAAGGGGATTGATTGCCTCCGTGGTTCTTTGTTACTTTCGGTTTTGACCCACGAAACAAGACCATATTGTCATTTACAGGGTCTGACTCAGTGAAGCAGTGTTTATAACTAGATTCCAAATGACTTGACAGAAGTACAATCTCATCATCTCTCCATAGATTCACTTCCGCCAAGAAGACATGCTCAGTATCCTCACCTTGGTGATCCCAAGTCTGAACCAAGAGCACCAAGATTTCTCTAAACATTGAACTGTGTTGACTGTAGTGGCTTACGTTAGAACTCTAATGTTCAATGATTCCCAGTTACCAAGCTGTAGCAACTATATAGATATAGATATAGATATAGATATAGATAGAGATAGAGATAGAGATAGAGATAGAGATAGAGATAGAGATAGAGATAGATATAATCTCCCATCTTATCTTCCTTTCACTGCCTTTCTTTTTTCTTTTCCTGGCATGTTCCTCATCCTTTATGTATGTGAGTGACTTGCTTCTCGAGCAGCCTGATTCTATAGATAGAAACTCTTTTACAGGACCACGCTTCAACAGTAGAAAAACACTATATTGGTGCTTTCATATAGCATCTCTCACCCTAACAACACTCTCTTCTCTTTCCCAGCTTCGTAGCAAACCACAACCCGGAATCCAAATTACACCAGCGCTTCTCATTAGTTTGATAATTCAGGGGTAGTGTATAAAATCTAAAATTTTTTACTTCTTCTGAAAGAGGAAAATGGTATGCGTTTTATAAGATTTGATGAAAGTCAGTTATATGAATATTTTAATGAGTGCCTGAAAGAATCATTTAAAAATAATGTTTCTTTCTCATTTGCTCTCCTCCCCGTGGATTTTTGCTTTTCCTTGTTCCTACAGTGGATTTGAAATAACTTGCTAATAACAATCACAAGTCCATAGTTCTTCTACTTAAGTGTATCAAAGCATTGTAGGTATAGACAATAGTACGAAGTCCAGCATCCTATTGTCAAGATGCATTTAGCAGTTTTTTCATTGGATGTGCAACTTTTAGTCAGAAGTAGAGACGCATACCACAAGGCATCTTCACTTCATGCTATGCTCACTCCATTATAGGATGTTCTAGATACATATGTGTGTATACATGTCTACCTATATAATTTATTCATCTTGTGTTTTGTATAAAGGTTTCCACGTATCAGAGAAAACATATGACATTTGTCCTTTTGGGGATTGGACTATTTCACTGAGCATAATGATATTTAGTTCTACCATTTTGTTGCAAATGGTACAATTCCATTCTTCTTAATGGCTGCGTACTATTGCATAGAGTAGATGTACAACTTCTTTATTCATTCCTCTTTTAATGAGCATCTGGATAGTTTTCATGCCTTTGCTATTACAGATTGTGCTGCTGTAAATATAGGATTGTGGGCCACTTTCTCATATGCAGATTTCATTTTCTTTGGATATATTCCCAGAATGGAGTAGCTGGGTCATATGGTATATGAATTTTTAGTTTTGTTACCACTCTCCATACTGATATCTATAGCAGATGTAATTGCCTACACTCCCACCAACAGTGAAGTAGAGTATCATTCTCCCATATCCACGCCAGCAGGTGTTGTTCATAGAGTTCTGAATGGAGGCCAATCCCACTGGAGTTAGGTAGAATTTCAGCATAGTTTTTATTTGTTTTTCCCTAACAGCTAGGGAACCTGAGCATATTTTCATATATCTACTATCCATATGAACTTGTTCATTCGAAAAATTTCTCTTCATTTCCTTTACCCATGTCTTCACAAGGTTGTTTGATTTGCTGTCATTGAGTTTCTGAAGCTCTTTGTACATCCTTGATATTAGTTCCCTATTGGTTGTGTAGAGTGCAGATTTGTTCCCATTCTGCCAGTTACTTCTTCACTTTGTTGTTTCTTTGTTGTACAGAAGCTTCTTAGTTTGCTTATTTTGTCTTTGACCGTCTGTGCTTTCGAAAACTTTTCTTAGAAGTCTTGACCAATGCCTGTATCTTGTAGAATGCTTTCTATGTCTTCTTCTAATTGTTTGATGGTTTCTGTGTGTGGATTTAGGATCTGGTTCCACTTAGGGCTGATTTTTTTTATAAGGTGAGAAGTGGGAGTCTTGATTCTTCCATCTGCAGGCTGCCATCCAGTGGGGAGAAGGAAGGGAGGGGAAATCCCTGAGCCTAAAGAATTATTTCATGAGAAATAAACATTGATAAGATTTTTTAAGTTAAAAATAAATAAATTTTAAATGAGAAAAAAAAAAAAGAAGAGTTAACCAAATACCCAGAGAGAAGTGAGGACCACAGAGGACCAGGGAGGGTTTCACAGAGATGACCTTTGCCCTGCACCTTGGAAAACGCTTATGCCCATAGGTAGAAATATGAAGCAGAAGATTCTGGGAACTTGGAGTTTGTTCTTGCTTATTCACTTACCGGCTTTCCAATGACTATAGTATTAATATCTACTTTAAAAGTAATGAAAACTACCCCCCACAGACAAGATCATGACTCACTCATTCAATAAACAGACACAGGACCCAATATTTAGTGGCAATAGTAAAAACTAACATTTTGACATAAATCCCTATTTTAAAGGCATTTTAATAGAAAACTGTAATTATGAAAAAATATAACTTGCTGGAATGTTGAGATACCTTGCTTTGTCACAAGGAGGCTTTCATTGACACGTAAGATCTTTTGCTTTCCTTTATTTTTTAAGATGTATTTTATTTTTATCACAAAGTCAGATATACAAAGAGGAGGAGAGACAGAGAGGAAGATCTTCCATTTGATGATTCATTCCCAAAGCGTCCACAACGGCCAGTGCGCGCCGATCCAAACCCAGGAACCAGGAACTTCCTCCAGGTCTCCCACACGGGTGCAGGGTCCCAATGCTTTGGGCCGTCCTTGATTGCTTTCCCAGGCCACAAGCAGGGAGCTGGATGGGAAGTGGAGCTGCCGGGATTAGAACTAGTGCCCTTCTGGAATCCTGGTGCATTCAAGGCGAGGACTTTAGCTGCTAGGTTGCCACCATGCCAGGCCCGGTTTTTTGCTTTCTTTATGCTTCCTATTATACAAAAGTTCCACAAGTCATTAATGTTCAGAAATATATTAAGCAACATATATTGCAAAGCCACCTTTATGCTGAGTACTTTAACTTGTGGTGCTCACTTAATGGCTGGTGATGTCAATGACACCTGTTTGACACTAGGACTCTGTGCCATCCCAATTGCAAAATATTGAAACACATGGCAAAAGTTTTGTTTGTGGATGAGTTAAGAGTGGTGGTAACACATCTGCATGAGAATGAGGATTAAGAAGAAATGCCACCTGGGACACCTGCATCTCACAGGAAATAGAATTTGAGTCCTGATTCCGCTTCCAGCTCCAGTTCACATCTTAGAGACAGCAGATGATGACAGGGCGGAGTGTCCAGCTGTTCATGCCAGAGAATCGGACGAGTGTTAAACATCTACTCCAACCCAGCCTAACCACTGCTGTTGCAGCCATTTTGAGAATGAATGAATGAACGAGAGCCTGCAAGATCTCTCTTTCTGTCTACCTTTTTTTTCTTCTCTAAATGAATACATGTAGATTTTTTTAAAAAGAATGGAAAGAATTTGCTAACTGCCCTTTCTTCTGAAGAAACCTGAGTTTCTTGAGTCAGGTGGAATTCTTGTAGAACTGTTGTCATCCTGGTCTAGGCCTTGCATAAGCACTTTCTTAAATTTGCATGTAGATAAAAATCCCCTCTTTTCATCCTGTGATTATATCATGTTAATATTGAAGCTACTGATTAGCAACCTTCACGATACAAACCTTAGTACTGGAGCATGGGCTATGTCACTTGCATGTATCACCTTTGAAATCTGATCCTGTTTGAATATCATATTCACAGTCACATTAAATAGAAACACACATGGTAATACGGGGTAGGGATTGAGTCCAGTTCTCTCTTTAAGTGCAAATCTGAATTATGCAGAAGTTCTCAGGGCAGAAGAGAGAGGACAGAAGTATTTATAATTTCCTTGACATCTCAAAGCCTTATTTCTTTAGCTTCTCGTGGGAAAGCAGCTGATAATGGCACAAATGCTGTGGCCCATGCCACCCATGAGGGAGACCAGGACAGAGTTCAGGCTCTTGGCTTCAACTTGTCCCTGCAATAGTTGTGGTAGCCATTTAGGAAGATAACTAGATGTAAGGCTTTTTTTTCTATATTTCACTTTTTGTGTGTCACTTCGCCTTTCGAGCAAGTAAATAAATAAATGTGCTATGAAACAGTTAACATGGGAAAATGAAGTCTGTTCATTTCAGAACAATGACCAGTAAGTCTGGTCACTGTAAATCTTTGCATCTTTACAAAGATGTCCTGCCTTAGCTGCTACTTAAGAATGTCAATCCGCACAATGAAATCAGGATGTTTCTGTAAAAATAGAAATGGTAAAAAGCCTGCTTATATTCCTGGTGCCAGCAGCAGTGTGGAAAATCAAGATAGCATGAATGTGGTAAGAGTGTGAATTGGTGCAATGGTGTGATAGGCAATGCTTTTTAAAGTGCACAGAAATTATACTCTGCAATTTAATTCTTAGCGTTTTTTTCCAATTTGCTTTTCACAATTGTATCAATTTGTGAGGTATTCCTTTTTGCATCATGCGTAACAGTAAAATCTGGGAACAATTTTGATCAAGAGGCTGGTAAAATTTTAAGCATGAAGAAATACTAGTACATAGTTCCACTTTAGCCAATATATGAGATCTCATAAAGAAATAAATTCTATTTCAAAATCAGCAAGCAATGTTGATGAGATGCTTTCAAAAATTTGTGGAAAACTGGAAAAAAAAAGTAAGATTATTTTGGTGAAAAACTTGAAAGCCATGCAACATATGAGTTCCTTTGTTCTAAGAAAAGTTCGAACAAGCCAATGCTTTCCTATTTTCCCTCCACATGCAGAAAGCACCATCTGTGGTTTGACTGTTCTAGTCACCAATTCCTGCTAAACTGAGGTTGTAAACATCAATCAACAAGAACTGGATGAACATCACTAGGGCAGTTTAAGGTGACTCCAAGCACTGTGGAACTGGGAAGTAGATGCTGATTGCCTGCTGACCGCTTTGAAAGACAACCCTTGTGCCAATTGTAACCCAGCACAATGAAAAGAAAGCAGAAGGAGGCGTTCATTGCATCAGGCTTATTCTCAATCCCTTGCCTGAGCAGAACCAGACCCTGGCTGCGAATGAACTGCTAAGACCTCTGTTGACTTTGAAGAAGAAAGAATAAATAAGAGAATGATTGCTTTGAAATACATCCTGGAATTTAACTGATAGACGTCAATAGTGAAGCAAATTAAAATCTAAAATATGTTTCAAAATATTCAGCAAGAATTGCAGTGTCGGGGTGAAAGTGAAATTTGATGTAGGGGTTGTGGTATGGGGTTCTGAGCTATCACTTGGAATTGTGGCATACTGTGGCAAAGTGCTAGTTGGAGCCTGGGCTGCAGTTACCTATGGAGCTTCCTGTTGACACATCTGAAGGTTCGAGATGTTGAAGGCTGCTTAGTTGAAGCAGCAGGTGGAAAATTTTTCTCTCTCTCTCTCTTTCACTCTGCCTTTCAAATAAACAGATATACCTTTTCTTAAAATGTGAATTAGAAAACATGCTTTTAAGTAGCAGAAGTATCTAAGAAAAAGGATGACTGTTGTTATTAGTTTATGATATTTAAACTGTTAATAAATGTCCAAATAATTTCGTCACGGACTTCTTCATTCATACACATGAATGAGGGAAATGAAATACCAGGAACTCAGGAACCATACTCACAATTGACTCCTTTCTTTTCAATTTCTTCTCCTTTCTTCATAATTTCTTCCCCTTAAAAAAAACACTTATTTTCCCCCAGAGAATTATTCTGAAATGGGGATGGAAAATAATTTAGATGATAATGTGTTCTGCAAAACTGCTTCTTTCTCAGCTACATCTATGGGAAGATTGCTCACCCAAAGGCTGCATTGTGCTCTCAACCCTCATTAATGGAGCCCCATTCCACTGGGAGAGCTCCACAGCAACATTGCTAGCAGGTTTCAGCAGGTTTTCTTGGTGACACTTTGATCGAGGAAGCAGAATTTTTATATTATTTTTACCAGCTTCAACCTTCAATTTGGATCCGCAAATTATACCTGGGAAGACTGGTTGAAATGAGCTGGGATTTCTAGTAGCTTGATCAAGGTCATATGGAAATTCAGAGGGTAAACATGAGGCTGAAATAAGCTCCCTCTGACTCCCCCTGCTCAGAGACATCCATAGCACAGTCATTTGTGTCTCCAAATCCATGGCATGTCTTGTATTAAAAAATACAGTTTTAATTATTTGATAAGTCAAAGTTCTGACCTGTTGAATAAAACAGATGAAGCCTGAAAGTGAGATATGTTTAGTAGGGGGAGGTTTCCATGCCTGCTGCTACAGGTAGGTGAAGCTGTGAGAGTGTGGAGCATAAATACACAAGGGTGACAGGAGAGGGAAATAGAATTTTGTTTGAAAATTTCACCAGGAAAAGACAATAGAATAGAAGGACTCACACGATAAGAATAATGCAATCAAATCCCTCTTTATCATCATATACCACCCCCCTCCACACCAAGGGCAAGCTTTTGGTTAAATTTCACGTTTATAGATTATAGTATTTTTTACAGTGCAATCACATCCACAGCACTGTAAGAGAAGTGATTAAGGAAACATATTTCCCTTTGCAGAGATTTCTTGAGCATCAGCTTTGAGCAATCCATTTCAGATTGTCAAATCTCTTTCTACTTGGTGCAGAAATATGATTCATATCACATTATATAAAGTGTATTGTGTTATAAATGGATCAGTGTTTTCAATATGGCTTTTTTTTTTCCAGGTATGAGAGTAAACGGAGAAGCCTTTCCTATTGAGTCTGAAATGTGTTCTCAGTAAAGAAAGGTGAGGAAAATAGTTTAATCTTATGAAGGGAAAGCATAAGCTCATTTTTCTTATACCTCATGAGACGGATATTGTAAACGACCGAAATGGGCTCAGCTACCTGTTTATCAATAATCTTCCAGGGGAGAATACAGGGTGAATGAGGGAGAGAAATTGGGGCAGTGCTGGCAGCCACACCACCCAAGTCCCCCAAAAGAAGCAGTGTCATGGGCTACAGCCATTTCCAATGCCTCTCCCAGAATCCCAGCCTAGCCTTGACTACTTCTGCCATTAAGGTATTTATTTCCCAGTGTTAAGACAATAAGATGAGTGTGGAATCCTTGAGGACAAATAAGATGATGATGAAAGAACATACTCTGTTTTGGCAAAGTATCCGAAGGAATGATTTAACCAAGAATCACTACGTTGAAGCAAATTAAGACGTGTCTCCCACCTCCTTCCCTGAGTCATGGTAATGACACATTCAAATGCTATTATCCTTCAGCACACACATCACAGCTGTCAAAGGTAGCTGCCGCCTTTCCTCTTAATTTGTCTTCTACACTCAGTGACATTCCCCAACCACAGCATGCCCTTTCCAGCTGAAAGTGATTCCTAGATGTAACCAACCATCAGAAGTCCTTGTGTCACTTAATTGCACTTTTACAGTGATCACTAAAAATCTGTGTTCATGTCAGAAAGAAGTCACTGAGGAAAAGAACTATTACACCTTTCATAACGCCGATATACAGATTATTAATGTTAACATTTTGTTAATAAAAGCTTCAGGAAGAATTCATAAACAAAACAAATACATAGTATAAATCATGCACATTTTAATACTACCAATAATTGTAATTTTCATTCAAAAGTTGAGATCAGCATTGAGATCAAACAAGTCTTCTGTATATTCCAGTTAAATTTTATTTCTTATAGATTAAAACTTTAATGATATTCTTATTTTTATATTTTATGGAAGTGATGATGTAACTTTCCATAATAACCTGCTCTGAAAATAAGAGCCTGATAACTGATTACTCCCAGCACGTAGCACTTACAGGAATGTATTTGCTGTGTGAACGAGATATTCAAAGATATGATTTGACTAGATTCACAACTAAGTTTATCCAACAAAGATTTTTTAAAGCCCTAACCTCCATTCATCCATTCATTATTTGTACGTTTATTGAGCATTTATACATTGTTAGGAGTTTAAGATTATAAATAAGACGCAGGTCCTGCATTGAACTCCTGGGTGAGTAGGGACTAGATGGACAAATCAGTGTGACAATAGTTTGTCACCATCTCTGAGTGGTTCACCTGTGGGCACTCTGGATTCCTAGCACTGTGTATTAAGGGACACATGTGGAGGCATTGAACAAATTCATGTGAGGAGCCACAGAGTCTTGGAACTCTTGGATTCACAACTAAGATGGAGCAAAACAAAGATGTAGAACTATCCTAGCCAGGATGAACCCAAGGCAGCGATGCTCATACGGAGTTGCCATGGAGATGCTGAGTCTAACCTTGGAGCTCAAGACAGTTCTGCAAGGAAAGTGGCCATTTCCCTGAGAAGAGCCTTGTCTGTGGAGCAGTGGAGAAATGATGTCTTACCTATGGAATTACAGTTAAAGCACAAGGAGCCTACATGGGTGTCATACTGAGACGGCATCACTTCTCCAGCAGGATGGGAAGACCTTGTGCATGTGGAGTTTGCTAGGGGTGGAGAAGTGTTTCCTGAGGCAGCAGGCAATTCATCCCATTGTCAATGTCCCTGCCTAGCGTGTGAGCAGAAGGTAGCAGGAGTCAGTGCATGGGATTCCAGTTTCCCATTCAGAGTAGTCTTGGACAATGTGGGCAGTCTCTCCCTTTTGTTCCATTATTTGTTATTGGTTTGTTCTAAAGGGCACCACCTTGGCTCCAACTGAATGGCCTCATTCCATTCACTGTTACCTAATATCCGTGCACTTTTCTTCATCTTCAAATCCAACACAATATTCAGTCCCTAATCCTCGTCTTTGTCCTAGAAATCCCATTCCTCAGCTTTATTGACACTCCCGCAAACAATCTAATTGACCTGCTCCTTCTGTCCAGCCAGGACCAATCCAAATGTTATTTTCCCAAGAGGTCCTCCTAAAAGAAAAAAATACCTCCTAGGTATTGCCATGTGAAATCACTTGATTCATTGATTGATTTGCATCTTTCTGCCATGCCAATCTATGTATAGACCCTCTGTGAATATGGATATCAATCTTAACCACATTCCTGACTCAGGTGAAACACAGAACTACCAGCCCAGAGATGTATGCTAGATGAGTAAATCAACCACAACAGTGGCTCGAGTTGCCTCAAATGTTACCTTCTCACTGACCAGGGATTCTGGACCCATAGAATCTCCCCTGTTCTACCAGACCCTGAGGGTATAAAAATAAATCAGCAACTATTACTGAAACACTTTGTCATGTGCTATATGATTGAAAGGGACAGAAGCATGAAGAGTGAGTTCAAGCTCTTCCTCGGCCAAATGACTTGCAGTAGACATCCGTACAGTCTGTGCTCTGAGCCACATGTGCACCCACTGGGGCAAGGCACACATTACCCGGAAAATCATCAGCTTGTCTTGTCACAGAATTGCTGGGTGAATTTAGTGACCAGATCTTTCTTTCAGATGCAAGAGGACAGTGGATTTTGGGAGAAAGATCATGGCCTGCTTATAAGCACTCCTTGAATCAGCAGACTTGGCCTCTGGGGTCGCTGGAGTCACACTTCGGGATGGATGAAGGCCAATATTGGTCACATTTGCCTTTACTCTTTTTCTGGGGAATAATAGGAGTTATACAAGTGGGTGATCCTGGAGGCTGTCTCCTTTTCACTCTCTTTTTTATTTTTTATTTTTTTAGTAAAGAAACCTCAAGTCATTAGTATTACAGCAGAAACTTGGATGTTCCCTGTGGGTGGAGTGTTCAAGAGAGACTGCAGTGAATGATGAAAGCATGAGAGACTGGGGCATTCCTAGGGGAAGCATTTGTATCTCATCTATGCCCATACACCTGCATCTATGCAAACATCTATCTATATCTACAAATGTATTTGTGATTCTCTCCCTCTCTGTCACACACACACACACACACACACTGACAAAATGAGAAATAAAAATGATAGCCATTTGCAATGAGCATGGAGAATGTCCATTTACTTCCATGTGCAGCGACCTCCAGCATGACACAAGCAGTGCCCATTTCCATCGTGATAACGTAGACCTCAGCTATCTGTTACTTCCCCAGTGTTAATGTATCTGTTCTTCCTGCATGCTGTCCATAGTTGGTGATTCTTTTTCAGGCTCAGTGAGTTGCCATGCCATCAGGCAGATGTTGCTCTAGCTTGTTTCAGACATGTCGTTGGGAGGTCACTGAAGGTGCCACTCATAGTGCTCCTTTGATCCAAACAGGGCCACAATGCCATGCCTTCTCTCCTTTCTCTTCAAATGAAATGCGATATTCTGATTTACACTGTAAAACATGTCTGCATTTCTGGGCCTTTTCATTATATCTGAATTAAATTTTAATGATGTGGTGCAGGTATAGGAAAGAACCCTGGAGTCAGAGAGTGGCACATTCAAATTCTACGTGGCAATTTAACTGGCATGAAGGTGAGTTTCCCAAACTCAGGAATGAGGAGACTCCCTGCTGAATCACACTGCTTTTTGTCCACCATTAAGAAATGATGTATCTCATGCAGAATGATAAATATCATTTATATTTAGTATTATTAATAATAGTGGACTCATAGCTGTATTTCATTAGCCTCCCTATCAGAATAGAAATTGAGATCAGAGATTTTATATTCAGCTTCAAAGCTGAACTCATCCTAGCTCATACCTAACAGCCAGCCCTGGGGAATACTTGTTTATGTTCAGGGTAGAGATAGTTATAGGAGATTTGCAGATAAAGACAGACCTTCCTCTTACTAACAAAGGCATGTATGGAATAGCACCAGAGCCCAGGGGAACTGAATGTTCCGAGCATAAGCAAGAATAATGAAGACAACTTAACTTACTGCACAAGCAGATTGTAGACGACTCCTGCAGCTAAGGTGAGGAAGGCTATATGTGAAACCCACATCCAACACTGGGTAGTGAAAGACAGCGGATTTCCTAAGGGTGTGGCTCTGGGTCTTCTAGTTAAGGGATAAGAATGTGAATATATCATTTTGTCTCCTACTTGCCCCTCCAAATCTGTCACCCATTATCCTACCCGTCTATCTGCCCAACAGGCAAGTCCTGAGGTCTTTAGAAATATAGTTCTGTGGGTTGCACCCCAGAATCCCAAGAGGTCAAAGGATAAAGGCACATGGCATCAGTATATCCATGGTGGTTGAGTTCCTGATGTATTAAACTCTCTCCAAGTCCCACTAGCTGTTTCTAACTGTGGATTTCTACATTCGCTTTTGTGATTCTTCCACATTACATCGATAGCTTTATAAATTACTCCTCTGCAACCAAACCTCTGCAGTAATCCTAATTGGTGAGTCCCACTGTTTCTGGTAGGGATGAGGTGAGCAGACATAAGGAGCATGCTGTGAACAGAGCTGCTAGGGGCAGAGGACTTTCTGTAGAGGCCAGGATAAAGGAGGCACCCATCAGCTTACTGGCAGAAGATCAATAGGTCAGATCAATGATTAGAAGAAGATTCTGCACAGACTACGATTAAAGAAGACCCATGTGTATGTACACCCCCAAGAGGAATTTGAGCACAAAATATATTTAAAATACCGGTAGCATGTGTGTAGAAGCAACACCTAGAGACATGGCTGGTGGGGCTTGTCTTTGATTTGCCCTTTGGAAGCACATCCATTCCAGGGTTGCTGTTGGGTGAAGTTGTGCTTAAAGTGAAGAATTTCAGAAGAGCCAACATTCTAGGCTCACCTTTGCTTTAACTGCCAAAAAAGACTCAGAGACTGTCTGGGGAGAAACACCTTAACCTTGACCCTGGGCCAGCCACTTCCCCCTCTGAACCATAGACACAATGAAATTAATTAGGCCTACATTACCAGGACACTGGATCTATAAAGATTCCAACATGGGATCCCCTCCCAATGACCTCTTTGTGGTCCCCAAGAATTCTCGTTTCTCTGAGTAATTCAGAAAGCATTCACAAGCTCACTCCAGCAGGGGAACTGAAATGTTGCTAGGCATCCATATCCCTTCTTCTCTATCAGTGCTGGCTAAGGACAGAAAACATTGAAAAACTCCCTCTGCCTCTCATCCTACAGAGCAACAGAGCAATTACAAGATTTTTTTCTCCTCACAGTGATAAATCCTTAGGAGACCAATGTTTTAGGTAGTAAAAACTTCACATTGATTTGAAATGTAATAGTGGCTAATGAAGAAGAGTGGAAGTGCCCAAGCGGAGGGAGTACTCCATCTGGAACACACAGAATCCAAACAAGAACAAATGGGAGGTATAATGAACTCAAACTTCTCTATATCACTTGCTTTCTCATGCAGTGGGAAGATACAACACCAGAACCCAATGCCGAGGCTTGGACCACATGAAACACGTTCTCCTGGTGGGTACCCACTGGTGGTATCTGTCATCGTCTGATATTCACCCATGCCTATCCAGCAGGCTGTCAGCTAATGCAGAAGAAGAATGATGGAGGTTGCAGGAATTTGTACAATTTATTATTGATGTCACACCATATTAGGTTAGCCAACACTTAGCGAAAACTTGCTTAGCACAGTTATGTCTTTGAGCAAAGGGTTATAAATATCAAGTGTCTTTTCAAATACAAACTTCAACTATAAGGGTCACACTGGCCATAGGTCAGCCTGGCTCACATTTATTGGAGAAAATGATTGCTTAAGAAACATATATATACAGTTTTGAGTAGGATGTTTTTATTAATGTTAAAGCAAATACATCTTTGACTTTTTAAAATTTTCACACTATATAAGTAGAGTTACCTATATCATCTGGAGATGAATTTAGAAGACTTACTCTTTCCCTTTTATGGGTCTGAGTGAGAGGTTCAGTAATCTTCCACATGGCATGCAGTGCCAGCCCCTGGCACATAGAAAAAGGTGAAAGACAGGATACCCAACTGACACAGAATGTTCATTGTAAAGCTGGTGATTTAGGCTGCAAACCATGCAGAGTAAAGAGAAAGCTTACAATGATAAATTCAGAAGCAGAATGTGACCTCCTTCACCAGATGAGTTACACACCACAAGGGTGGGATTTTGCTTATCTATTCTCACCAGATCACTGTTATCACAAGGTTATATGGCACATCAAGGACATGAAGCAATGCCTCTTCTCTTCCACTCACAGCTCGTGGATTGTAAAGCACCCCTGTCAGACGGGCGATATCATGCCTTCTCTCTGAAACAGTGGAAGACAGCTGCGCAGGACGCGGATAGCCTGGGCTCTCCTCTGTGCAGAGAACTGAGCAGGAGATGCAGTCCTGAAAAGTCACCATGTGTTATGTTCATAATGAGACACTTGGCTGCTCTGGCTGTGAGGCCAGGGGACACGTACTCTCTCATGCAAGCCCCCACCACTACACAGTCACTCCACCTGTTTGGGATGGGCCAGCTTGTAGCTGATTACTCTTTGAGATCAGCAAACGCTTTCTCTTGAGGACCAGATGGCAAGTGTTTGAGGTCGTGCTAAGCAACCACAGAAAATACACCGAAAATGGGCATGGCATACTCCAATGAAACTGTATTTGCCCAATGTACCCAGATGAATGAAGTGATGCAACTGGAGTCTTGCTGTCTACAAACCACTACAGGTTTGTGGGTTTTGTCTTTATAAACCATGTTGTTCTGTACTTGGGCTTTGGAAGGTTCTTAGGGCATGAGCCCTCTCCACCATGGGCAATGAAAGACTTACAAAAGACAGAGAGGAAGATCTTTCCTCTGCTGATTCACTTCCCAAGTGGCCACAATGGCCACAACTGAGCCAATCTGATCCTTGGCAGTATGTATCTAAGTCCTTCTCCAAGCATTTTTGCATTTTTTGTCACTTACAATGATTTTATACTTGCTTTTTCCAATAAAGCATAATTGAACCTTTCATTAACAAAAAACTAACATACAACAGAAAGGCAACATATTAAAAAATTGCTATAATGTTCTGACTGCCAAACACATACAAGGATAGAGGAAGGTGAGGGCATAAATGTGAGACTTTAAATTTATGTATGTATTTATTTGAGAGGCAAGGATCAGATATCAGAGCTTAATGTTCTGTTTGGGCTCATGGATCACAAAAACATGGACTTTTTTTCTACATTAATATATTTGCAGTGTACTGACAGTGGTACAACTGACAGTTTTCTCATTTTGAACTTCTGTCTTTAATATTTTTCTGTTTGTTTTCCTTTTCATTGAAAGGAAGAGGCACAGAGATAGAGTTTCCATGTTGTGGTTCATTCTCAAATGTCCACAAAAGCCAGGGCAGGGCTAGACTAAAGCGAGAAGCCAGAAACTCAAGTTGAATCTCTAACATGGATGACTGGGATTCAAATACCTGTGTCACTGGGCACTCAACAGCAGGAAGCTGAGCTAGAATCAGTGTTGGAATTTGATCTACTATGGTTTAGAATGCAGCATCTTAACATCTGAGCCAAACAGCCTCCTTATTAAAAAAAATTAAGATCTATTTTATTTTTATTGGAAATGCAGATACACAGAGAGAAGGAGATACAGAGAGAAAAATATTCCACCCACTAGTTCACTCCCCAAATGGCCACAGAAGTCAGACATAAGCCAATCCAAAACCAGGGACTAGGAGTTTCTTCTGGGTCTCCCATATGGGTACAGGATCCCAAGGACTTAAGACATTCTCTACTGCTTCCCCAGGCCACAGCAGGGAGCCAGGTGGGAAGCAGAACAGCCAAAACATGAATACAAACCCATTTGGGATCCTGACACATGCAAGGTGAGGATTTGGCCACTAGGCTATTGCATTCAACCCAGCCTCCCGTATTTTTAACATAATGTAAGGAAAATAGAATGTCAAACAAGTAGAAATCATATGACTAGCCACCTGTCAGCATCTGAAATCATTGGGATGCATGCACCTGAAACATTAACAGTTAATTTAAACAAGTGAAATTTAAGCTTTTCTTAGTACCTATACTTATACAAGCACTCGGCCTACCTTTACAGTAGTAAAGTGCAATGAATAAATAGGTTTAAGTACCTCCTAAATGTCAGGTATAATCAGAGGCGGTCTCTTGTGAGCTACTCTGCCTAATCCTCACAGTAGCTCATCATGCCATATCTTGCAGGCAAGCAGAGAGCAGATCAAGGAAATGCCACTCTGTCAGTACACAGTGCATTGCCACCAAAGGAATTCAAGAAAGGTAGGCCCAAGGCTCATATCCTTACTAATCCACCACATGACATCACATCTTAGTCGGCTTTGAACTACTCTGCTTGAATGTTAGATAAACTCCTAAAAAAACTGCTGAATATATCTTGACAGTAGGATGCTGGACTTTCTGCCATTGTCTGTAGCTACTATATCAGGATACACTTAAATAGCAGAATGATGGACTTGTGACCTCTTTTGAAGAACTATATTATTTGCAATAACGTAGGGGAAATCAGTGGGGGGAGGAGATACGGAGAAGGGGAGAAGAAATCCCAGAGCCTGTGGAACTGTGTCATAAAAAATTGAAAATAGTCAATAATAATAATAATAATAATAATAATAAAAGTTAGAGGGAGCTTTCTAACACAAATTCCACGAGTAAGACATACACTTTGCTTTAAAAAAACAAGGAGTTTAGAAGCAAAGAATGACGAATTCTACAGAATGAACAGTGTTTACCTCATGCCATCATTTAAAGGAAGATCTAATGTAAAAACTGAGGTCATAAATTCAATTGTTCTCAGAGCAGGACAGGGTCAGGGCACTTTCTTTGATATACAAAGCACATCTGGCTAAGTAAAAATCGATTTGAGATTTTTGTGTTTCCTTAAAGCATCCTGGTCCAAGTGGCTGTCTCTTTCCACGTTGCCCCACACCCCCACATTTGCCCATTGGCCATCATTTACATGGGCATCCCCAGGAGGAACAGGTGTCCCTGACCTCGCTGTCACACTGTGGGTGCTTCTGTGCCCACCAGGGTAAAATATGCACCCTCAGACAATACACCCAGCAGTTCAGCTTCATTCCATGGGTTTATTCTAAGGAGTTCTTAACGGCTGAAATGTCAGAGGATGGGGCAATTTTTTTCTCGTTGCCTTTTTTTTTTCTTTTTAATTAGGTTATTGAAGCAATGAAATCCTCTCAACCATTTGCATACTCATTGTAATAAAACAGGCAGCAATCAAATCCGTTAGAAAGCTGCTCATTAGAGAAACACAATCCCCAATTCCTAAGTACAAGCCCAATTGTGGCATACACAATGAACTTAATCTGATTTATTCGTTTTTACATCTTTCTAATAATGCTTATGGGTAAGCACATCATGAGAACTGAGTCACTCAATTGTCCCCAAAGCCTTGTTCCTGCAGTGGTCCTACCACATCATCCGTTGCACAGATGAAAAGAATTGAGTCACCAAGCAGTAAGTGACCCGCCTAAGATTACATGTGCCTAAGTAAGGGCAAGCATTGGAAACCAGGTAGTCTTTTCCGTATCACTCCCCTCACCCCTCATTTATTCTGTAATATCAGCATCAGTGGCCAAATATGTGTTCTACCTTTCAACCTTCCAACACCTGAGTCCCAAGCCTCTTCTACTTTGATAGGGCTAACAGAAAACAGGCAAACCAGCAAGAGAGAAAACATAAATAATTGCTTATATATGCTGCCCCACGCTGAAAATTGTGTGGTGCCAGATCTAATTCTACCCCAAAAAAAAAGCTTCTGATTCACATGAGTGAAGGGTGACAAAAAATAGAGAGAGCAGGATTAGGAAGAAGACCCTGGGACTGGCATTGTGGCACTACTGATAAGCAGCTGTCTGTGATGTCAGCATCCCATGAGTGCAGGTTGTAGTCCCAGCTGCTCAGGCCCTGACTTAGCTTTCTGTTAATGCACCTGGGAAAGCAGATGAAGATGATAATGTACTTGAACCTTGCCACCCATAAGGCCAACCCATATCCAGTCACCTGGTTTCAGCCTGGCCCAGCCCTAGCTATTGAAGCCACTGGAGAGTGAATCAGTGGATGGAAGAAGCCTCTCTATGTCTGTCTCCCTCTTTCTATAACTCTGCCTTTCAAATAAATAAGTAAATCTTCACTTAAAACCTAAAGAGAACACCTTTTTTTTTTTTTTGGCACCTATATTGGACAACTGTGGTAAAGGCGACCGACTTTTGGCAGTGAAAGTTATCACATCGTGGTCTGGATCCTTTCCCTGCTGACGAATCAACTTTTTTTCTCTCCACTAAAGCAGTGAGCCAGGGTAGCATTCCATCCATTTCAGAGCACTGCAGCAAGCAATATTCCACCGGCCTCACATCATGTAGATTCACTGAGCCTTAGCGGTAGGATGTTGATTGCACACCAAGTTTGAAAAAAGATGGAAACCCACATTTGAGTAGGAATTTTTCAAATAGATTCCTTGGGAGCAAATCCTGTAATGAGAGGGTCCTTTGATGCAGGGAGTCTGGATACAGGCCACCTTTGCTTTACATTATTTGATTATTCCTTTGATATCTACAATGAGGCAAATAAATGCATTATGTTTACGATTGGATTCCGGCCAATAACTAGCATTTTTCTACTTCCGTGTGGCTCTGAATTACCCTGCAGGAAGGGTAGGTCAAAAGAACAAATTTCCCCTCCAAAGTCTTGCAATTTAATTATGAGTATGGTTTTCAACACAACTACTGTTTTAAAAAGCACTTTTTTGATACACTCTCTCCCTCTGACCCCAACATCCTTCCGTGCCTACAGCTGGACTATAAACTATACAAAAACCCTTGGTCCTGAGTAGTGAGAAGATCACATCTAGAATGTTCACTTAGGTCTGTCTCTACATCACAACTGCTCAACAGGTGCTGCAAGCAACATCATCTTGATTAGAAAATAAATTACAGCCATTTAAGTTATATAAAGTTGGGTATACCTATAGGTTTTTCCTGAGTAGATTTGAATGTTTTAAACATGCAGGATCTGAATGCTATAAAATATTTAATATTAAGAGATTTACATTCACTTGTTAAACCTTTCCAATACGGAAGCAGAATAGAAACAACAAGCGGTAAATAAAAGGAAACTAAAATTGCTCTAGAATTTGTCTTTTAGAGTAACATTAATCTCCACTATGCTGATATTTATTTTTAAAAATATTGGCCCAGAAAAACATATTGCCAATCCTGCCATTCATTTTAAATGAAACCTATTTGTTTTGTTTGCATTTCAATCCGCCTGAAGGAGCCACAAATAAAATATATTATATCATAAGGTGCTAGGATGAACGAGCATCTTAGCACCGGCATTTTATGGAGCCATAAAGAAGATATATAATACAGTCCAAAGAAAGGTTCACTCCGCCTTTGTTTCTTCTGGAAAAGAACTTTGATAGGTTTGGTCCATCTGGAAAGAAGCATGAGAACCGCAGAGGTTTGAAAGAAGACAAAGAGAGGAGGTTCAGTGCAGTAGCCTAGTGGCTCAAGTCCTCGCCTTGCATACACCAGGATCCTATATGGGCACCGTTCTAATCCCCGCTGCCGTGGCCTGGAAAAGCAGTCGAGGATGCCCCAAAGCCTTAGGACCCTGTACCTGTGTGGGACATCCAGAAGAGGTTCCTGGCTGTTGGCTTTGGATCGGCTCAGCTCTGGCCATTGCAGTCACTTGAGGAGTGAATCAGCAGATGGAAAATCTTCCTCTATATCTCTCCTAATCTCTGTATATCTTGACTTTCTAATAAAAATAATAAGTAAATCTTTTTTTAAAAAAAAGACAAAGAAGGGGTAAAGAAAATATATAAGGATGACTTTGCTTCAGAGCGTGGATGTCCATGGTTGTGTGCCAAAAAGTGAGAGATGTCTTTATAAATGACATCAATACAATAAGAAATAATAATTTGCACAATAGTTGGTGCTTCTAAGAAATCAATGTGAGCCGGGCCCGGCGATATGGCCTCGCGGCTGAAGTCCTTGCCTTGAACGCACCGGGATCTCACATGGGCGCCGGTTCTAATCCCGGCTGCTCCACTTCCCATCCAGCTCTCTGCTTGTGGCCTGGGAAAGCAGTCAAGGACGGCCCAAAGCTTTGGGACCCTGCACCCGCGTGGGAGACCCGGAAGAGGTTCCAGGTTCCCGGCATCGGATCGGCGCAGCACCGGCCCGTTGCGGCTCACTTGGGGAGTGAAACATCGGATGGAAAATCTTCCTCTCTGTCTCTCCTCCTCTCTGTATATCCGGCTTTCCAATAATAATAAAATCTTTAAAAAAAGAAAAAAAGAAAAGAAATCAATGTGAGCCACATTTCTAAAATCAGTGACCACACTCAGCTAGCGCTTGTAACTCCATACACCTGCAAATCAGGCATGTCTAGAACCTGCCAGAGAGGATGACGGGCGTGTGTTCTGCAACAACTTGGCTGTCCTGCTACAGGTGTGGCCGATGCAGGTGTGTGGCTCAAAGACAACAATCAGCCCCAGGCTCTGACTTGGTGGTTAGGGCGCTAAAGTGAGATCAGACGGTGGGAGCAGTGGGGAAGGCCAGTTGTCCATGGAGTGAAGCTCCAGGACTCAGGACTTGAGCGTTTGAAGCAGGTGCTGTCCTTGACGCCAATGTGCAAGGCCTCTGAAGTCCTCATGCTACATTTCACAATATTGTTTACAAGTTCCATGTCACCAAAAAGCAACTGTCGCTTTTCTAGCGGATGGCAATCTCGGGCTCTGAACAAGTGCCTCACTGTAAAACAAGCACTTTTTCTACTGAATTAATGCATCTCGGACATTTGATTTCAATAGTAGTAAACTAAGATTTAACACACCCCAGCATCCGACCCCACCACGTTAGCAGCAGAGTGTCTAGATAGGTTCTCCAGGTGTTTCTCATTGGATTGCACATCGGTATCCTCTTCCACTAGAAAGGTATAACTTGACTAATGTCTGCTGATTGGAAGGCTCAGCGTTAGAAGACCTGACGTGCTCTTCAGACATCTCAAGGACCCCGCTGTCTTTCAGAAACACTAAGGAGATACATTGGACCCCACGGAAGCATGGAACAGGGCCTTCCAAGCAGAGAGGAGAAAATGAATGGAGATGGATTGAATGCAAGTCAACAGTGCGGAAGGTCAAGCTCTACTCCGTGGCACAGGTCACGTGTTCTGTGACTGGCTACACTCTCAGGATGTACGCTGTTTAACTTTTAAAACTTATTGTCTGAGGGAAATGAGCCAATCCCAAAAGGTTAAATACCACATGTTTGCCTTAATTTAAGGTGATATGATCTTATGTATAACATGTTATGTTTTGAATGTTATAGGTTGTGTATAAACTAAAATTGAAATGTCAATGAGGTGGTCACAGAAGGTGGCATTTACTTTTAACATATTGGTTACTCATTACTATGTCAATTAATTCCATGGTGATGTAAATTTTTGTTGATGGTATGTTGGAGCTTTCAATTGATCGGGATGATACTCTGCTGGCTCTGTCTTCAGACCAGAGAGTGTATACCTAAGAAGCTGTTGAACTTGACTGGACAATACGATGCTGGACTCTATGTTTGGTATATGCTTGCAATGGGGGAATCTCAACTGAACTTGAACTGTGGTTATGCAACAAGGTGGAGGAATCCACCATGGTGGGAGGGTTTGGGGAGGGGTGGGGAGAATCCCAGTACCTATGAAACTGTGTCACATAATACAATGTAATTAATGAATTTAAAATAAAATTAAAAAAAAAACTTATTGTCTGAAAGGCAAAGAGACAAAACGAGAGAGAAAAATCCAAGAGAGAGAGAGATCCCTCCCATCTGCTAACTCTGTCCAAGACAGAAGCCTTGAATTTCATCCAGGTCTCCGACACGTGGGTTGCAGGGAGCCCAGCACTGGAACATCTTCACTGCCTCCCAGGGGATGCACTAGCAGGAAGCTAGAATTCGGAATGGAGTCAGCACTTGTGCCCGGACACTCTGAGCTGGAATGCTGATTCCTCAGGCAGGTGCAGGCATCCCCCTTGGAGCCTTCACCGGCTACACCACACTTCCACGTGAAAGCTAGATTTTAATTATTTCCCGATTTTCTAAAACTTGCTTTAACATCCTTAATGAAGACCATGTGAGTGACAATTACAGTGGTGAGCCAGCTGCAATTCTGATGTATCGCAGGCCACTCTCAGCGCTGGAAAAGATAGCAGTATTTCTCACACATCTGCGAATTCCGCGTGAGGCCCTTGAGGCCACTGATACACACATCTCTCGACAGAAACTCATTCATTACCCAATGGACTTGGCTGTTAGACTGATACTGCAAACACTGACTATGTTAATTATTTTTCGGAAGAATCTTTCTACTAAGCACTAGAGCTGAAAAAATTCTTTTGGCTAAATGCCACATCAGAATGGGGAAAAGCGAGCTGAACTTCTAGGTTTTGGTGTCATAATTATTTTTTCCCTAAGTGTAGATTTCTTACTGGAAAATGAAGAGTTCTGCTTTTCAAATTCCCTCATATGAACCCTAGTATCTTCCTATGCAAGAATCTGGTTTTCCCAACACCTGTCACCATCAACATTGCATTTCTAATAGGGGAATAGGTTATCAACATGTTCTTCACTTTTTTAATGTATGCAATTTACTCAAAAGGCATTAGTCATAGATTTCTCTATACCTTCTTCCAACATGCACTTTCACACTATTTGTATTACAGTCTCCGTTTTCTTTTTCTTTTAAAAAAAAACTTATTTTATTTTTATTGCAAAGTCAGATATGCAGAGAGGAGGAGAGACAGAGAGGAAGATCTTCCATACCATGATTCACTCCCCAAGTGACCTCAATGGCCAAAACTGAGCCAATCTGAAGCCAGGATCCCAGAGTGTCTTCTGGGTCTCCCGTATGGGTGCAGGGATCCATCCTCAACTGCTTTCCCAGGCCACAAGCAGGGAGCCAGGATTAGAACCTGCACCCATATGGGATCCTGGCATGTGCAAGGAAAGGACTTCAGCCACTAGGCTACCGCACCGGCCCCTCATTTTCTTTTTTCCACCCAGGCTTCTCTGACTGTTTGAGTTCTCCCCAACATCAGCACATTTTGTACACTGGTACTGAAACCCTACAGTTTACTATTTTTCTAAAAGATCTATTTTTTTTTTTAAAGAAAGGTTACAAAAAGAGAAGGAAACAGGAAGAGACAGAGCAGGAAGTCTTCCTTCCACTGATTCTGTTCCCAGTTTGCCACAAGGTCCAGGGTTGGACCAAGCTAAGAGCAGAAAGTCATTCAGGTCTCCCGCGAGGCTCCAGCAGCCTGAGCACTCAGACACCTGCTGCTTTGCCGGGTACATAATGTGGAGCTGGAGCAGAACTGTAGCACCTGCAGTGCTAGCCCAGTTCAGACTGAAAGTTATTTTATTTTTTAACGTTTACTTGTACAAGGTGAACTACTTTTATGTGTTTCATATAGACAGATTTAAGAGCATAGCAATACTTTCCCCTACCTCCCACCTGCTTTTTTATTTTTTTCTATCAATTTTTACCCTGATGCCTTCTTAGTCTATTTTATTATAAAAAGCTTAATCCTTCACTATATAAAGAATTCAAGAAGCAGTAGGTAGAAAAGCCTCAAGCGTATAAGGGTTATTGTTTTTAAATGTCAGATCTCAAAATGTGAAGTTTATTCACATACATTACATTTTTGTACTATATATATGTGTGTATATATATATATATATATAATTAGTCATTAAAACCCAAGAAAAATATGATATTTGTATTTTGGGGATAGGCTTATTATCCTAAGCATAGTGGTCTCAGTTTATTTCAATTTTTGTGTGAAACACAGTATTTCGTCCTTTTTTGCACCTGAGTGATAGTCTATAATTTTTATACACTGCATTTTTTGCACCCACTCATCAGTTAATAAGCACCCGAGCCTGTTTGATATCTTAGCTATTGTGAATTGAGCCACAATCAACACGGAGGTACAGATAACTCTCACATCTGTTGATTTTATTTTCTTTGAGTAAATTCCAAGGCACGGGGTGGCTGAGTCCTGTGGTAGATCCGTTTTCCGGTTCTGAGACTGTCCACACTGTCTTCCACGTGGTTGTCATAATTTACACCCCCATCAACAGCGTTTTCAGGACACCTTTTCCCCACATCTTCATCAGCAGTTTTTGTGTGTTTATTTGCTTGGTTTTGGTGGTAGATATTCTAACCACGGAGAGATGAAACTTGATGTGTGTTTAGCCGATGGCTAGTTCTGAGCAATTTTTCATCTGTCCGTAAGCCCTTTGAATTGCATCCCTCGAAAGATGCCTTTCATTTCTTAATTGTATTGCTTGGCTCGTTATCGTTGAGTTTTTGAGCTCGTTACAGGTTTTGTATATCAGTCCTTTATCAGATTCATACTTTGCCTTTATTTTTCTGTAGCACTGGCCTTTTTGTCAAGTGATGCCTTTGCTATGTAGAAGCTTCTTAGCTCGATGCAATGTCATCTGTCTGTTTTGGGTTTGTTGCCTTTGCTTCCGGGATCTCTTGCAAAAATTATTTTCCTAGGCCAAAGCTTTGCAGAGTTTTTTTCAATGTTTTTTTTCTCTCATAACGTAATGGTATCTGGTTATATATTTAGATCTTCCATCCATTTAAAGTTGAATCGTGTATAAGGTGTAAGGTCGGGGGAAGTGTTTTCAACCTTCTTCATGCATAAGTCTGGTTTTTCCAGCACCGTGTATTGAAGGGACTGGTTTTTTCTACAGAATTAGGTTTCAGCTCATTTGTCAAAGATCAGTGGACTGTAGATGTATGTGTTAATTTCCCAGGTTTCTGTTCTGTCCTGTTGGCCTACAAGTCTACTTTTGTGCCAATTCCAGGCTGTTTGATCACAGTTTCCCTGTGGTATGTCTTAAAGACTGGTATTGTAATGCCTCCAGCTTTCTTTCTATTGAGATTGCTTTAACTTTTCAGGAATTTTGGGTGTGTGTGTGTGTGTGTGCTTCCATATAACTTTTAGCATTGCTTTTCTAAATCTGAGATTAATGTTTTGGTTGAAATTTTGGTTGAAATGATATTGAATCTGTGGATTGCTTCAGGCAGTATCAACATTTTGATTATATTAATTCTGTCCATCTATGAACACGGAATATTTTTTTCCATTTTCTGTGTGTACTTCTATTTACCTCTTTATCCTTTTATCATTTTCATTGTTGTGATCTTTCACATCCATGGTTAAATTTATTCCAAGGTACTTAAAAATGTTTATAGCTATTGTGAAAATGACTGATACTTCACGTTTTTCTCAGCCATGACATTTTCTATGTATAGATAGGCTGTTGATGTTTCTGTTTATTTTATAGTGCAAATTCACCAAGCTCTCTTATGAGTTCCAATAAGTGCAGTGTGATTGGTGTCCCTTTTTATAAGACCTTGCCATTTGCAAACAGGGATGACTTTACTTCTTTCTGTCCAATTTGTGTCCCTTTGATTTCTCTCTGTTGCCTAGAGGCCATGGATAGAACTTCCAGAACTGCAATAAATAGCCATGGGGAGGGTGAGCATCCTTGTCTGATTCTGGCTCTTAGTGGGTGTGCATCCAGCCTTTCCCAAATCAGAATGCTGTTTGGCTGCACTTTTGTCACATATTATCTTCATTGTACAAAGGAATGTTTCTTCTATACCCAATTCACTTTGGATTTTTATAGAGAAAGATGTTGTGTTTTATCAAATGTTTTACTGCATCTATTGAGATAATTTATATTTTTTCAATGTATTAATGTATCACATCTATTAATTTGGTATGCTGAAACTTCTCTAACGTTAGGAGTAAATCCCATTTGTTCTGGGTGAATGATATTGATGTTTATTAGATTGTATCAGCTAGCATTTTTTGGAGGATTTTTGCGTGTTTGCTCATCAGTACTGGTCCATAGTTCTCTGGTATCTTTTCCTGATTTGGGAATTAAAATGATTGTGGCCCCTTAGGAGTTTGGGAGGATCCTTTCCCTTTTACATCATTTTGAGCAGTTTTAGAAGGTGCTAGCTATGTAAAAATGTGGTAGAATTAAGCAATGGGACTGTCCCATTCTGGGTTTTTCCTTGTTTAAGGAGCTGAGTCAATAAACCTAATCACATCAGAATCTTAAGCGTGTTAAAGCTCATCTCTTCCTTTAAAGTGTATCACATGAGAAATGTACTCAGTGACAGATGACTGTCACTTTCCCCTGGTTGAGTTCCAGAATAAAATTGACAACCTGCTATTTCAATTCAAATTTGGTTTTGTCAAAGAATTGCCATTTTAATAAGCTGTTTCTTCACTTATTTATGATCAGATTTTACTTACATATGCTCATCAAAGTAGCCATCCATCCAAAGGCCCATCGACACCTTAGAGACACAGTGTGCTCTTCAAAGGTAGTAGAATCAAGCTTAACGTGGAAAAAGCTGGCCTCCCTGTTCCCAAAACTAAACCTTTGTAATGAGGACAGATTTCGCTCTGTGGAAAATTCTAACTTGCAGAGACATTAAAACTATATCCTCGAACTTCAGATTCTGTTTCATCTTTTGTACATGTCCTAAAGAAATGTGGAGTTACACGTTGTTACCCCTTTCATATTATAGTCTCCTGTGCTTTTCTCATGGCCTGCCAGATGGCCCATGACGGTGGTGACGTCATAACTGTCCATGTGCCCTTTTGCTTTAAACGAGTCCATGGGCTCATTCACAAGCTGAGTCTCAGATCTTCACCCAGCATTCTAAACCTGGGGAATAACATGGCAAACGACACCAAAGCACTTCAGACTAATGTCAACAGATCAGTCGATTTCTGTTTAAAGTCGAGTGTGCCTCCCACTGCCTCTGCGCCATGACAGACTTGGTAAAATGCCTCCTCATTGTCAGAAATCACAGTTGACGTCCTAGAGGAAGAGGATTATAAACCTGGACACTGGTCTGGCACGTTGGCATCATTTAGATGCAGATCTGAGTCTTGCCTAACTATCTGTTTAATCTTAAACCTACATGAACAGTTGTATCTGTGAATAATTGTTAATATCGTGTCTATTTTCAGGAGCTATTGAGAAAAGCAGATTAAATGATTGCAATAAGTTATTTCATCCAATAAATGTTTGTGGAACATCTACATACTTGTAAGGATGGTAGTAAGTAAACTCTGCTTTAACAGGGAAGTAAGACAACAACCAAAAGTGTAAAGAGGCACATAAATGTAATGTTATAAGGATATATAAATTATATTAGGGAACTAAAAGTCCTAGGAAGAAAATACTGGTGAGTAACAGTTATAAAGGGTGGGATCTTCGACGGCCTTGCCAGGGAAACCTTTATGTTCAATGTCACACTTGAGACACAAGCGATATAAGTGAGCCTGAAGTGGTGAACTTTCTAATCTCTTAAAGAAATGATAAAAAGTTCAATGTAGCTGAAAATAATGACTGGAGGGAGAAACATTCCAAGACTTCATCAAATTGTTGGCATACGTTGAACGTGTAAACGATACAATGTGGCCCAGAGATATCTCTGGATGTTGCAAGGAAGAAATCTCTTGGGATCACACGCAAAGAAAAACAAGATTAATCAAATGCTTTTCTATTTAAGAGAAAGGACAGTGTTTGCACAAATGATGAGTGTTAGGGAAAATATGTCTGATAATTACAGTGACAAGTTACGCTTAGCATGTGTTACATGTGCTTGGTAAGTAGTGTTGCGTTGGTAAATGTGGCACAAAGGACTCCTTGGAGATGAAAAAGTGCTGATAATTAGAATTTGCCAGATTTACTGGTGTGCATACTGTCAGTATGACTAATATTAAAGGATCCATGGTCAGTAGCTGAATAAAGAAAGAGTGAGTGATGGTGGGTGTTTGAAGAGTTATCAGTATTGTCAAATGGTCTTTTAGAACCAATGTTTTCAGAAGTGATACATGTCTGGCTTATTGGACGATCTCAGACTCCACTTCAGTTATTTCAGCGAATATTTAATGAGGTAACATGCAGCATGTTTGTGACTGGACTTTAGTTTGCCAAATTTGATCAGGTTCATCATAGGAGACACAAAGCGGAGAGAAGACTCCACAAAAGGTGATTGCCCATAAGATAATGAAAGAAAATATCACCAAGGTATAGGAACAGAGGGTTATGGGTATACGTGCAGTTTAAGCATTGGGAAGGTGTGCCTGACTTCTGAGGATGGCAGGAAAGGTAGCATCCCAGACCTCGTGCAAATCTTCCTTCGAAAGAGGCAGTGATGACATTAAGTCATAAGACTCTTTTGAAAACAAGAATATTGTAAAGGTTGAAGAGACGGGTACTATGATTCTTAATGAACTGCAAAGCTCTTGAACACAATACTAAAAAAAAGAAACTAAAGAAATAGGGATTGAGGCATCCTAGAAGCCAACACAACCATCCATGCGTAACGAAGCAGCATTCGTCGACTGTAGTTCGAACAATGATGAAGAGAGTGAAAGTGTTGATCCTGATGCTATCTGCATGTGTATCTTCAATACAACACATGAGTGCATATTTATGCTTGTTTGTGTTGGGTGAGGAATGCTGAGGGTGGAAGGTGGGCCACAGTAACTTAAAATGTTATTTTTCTGCTGGGGTCTGTGTACAGGGGACAGGCTGGGAGACTAGACCCTAATGAGGAAGGCAGAGATGTGTAGCCCTCTTCCAACTGAGACATGTAGTGTTGTATATTTATAATGTTGTAAGGGGTGGTTGATACTGTGAACTTCTCATCCCAAAAAAAAAAGTGCCTCTCAAACAAGAGTAATATGAAGAATTGAGGGGTGGGAAGCTTTCAACAATCTTTGAAAGAACTCTACCTAATTCTAATTTATGTAACAAGTTTACAAGTTTAACTTACTTGAAAAGATGGGATGGAGGCAGGACTTATAGCATAACTGGCCCGCGAGGAGTCCAGTATCCCATATTAATGTGCCAGTTCAGGTCCCAGCCACTGCGCTTCCAACCCAGCTTCCTGCTTAAGGCACCTGGAAAGGCATAGATTATGCACTGAGTGCCTGAGCCCTGCCACCAACATGAGAGGTCAGTCCAGATGTTCCGACTCCAACATAGGATGTTGGTGTCTCAAGCAGAAGGCTTCATCCCTGAGCTAAACATGTGCACCATGAATCTACTTAATTCTTGATGGAGACAGAAGGCTAAACCAGGGGCCCAGACTGTCCATTTTAATGTGGATGATGGGGGCTCAGCACGATAGCCTAGCAGCTAAAGTCCTCGCCTTAAAAGTGCCAGGATCCCATATGGCCACCGTTCTAATCCCGGTGGCCCCACTTCCCATCGAGCTCCCTGTTTGTGGCCTGGGAAAGCAGTACAGAGGATGGCAAAGCCTTGGAACTCAGCATCCACGTGGGAGACCTGGAAGAAGCTCCTGGCTCCTGGCTCCTGGCTTTGGATTGGCTGAGCTCCAGCCATCATGGTCACTTGGGGAGTGAACCATTGATCAGAAGATCTTCCTCTCTATCTCTCCTCACCTCTCTTTATCTGCCTTTCCAATAAAATTAAGCAAATCTTAAAAAAAAAAAAAAAGACTGTAGATTGCTGAAGATTCTTGAGCAACGTCCTCCAGCTAATGTTGTTTACAAGGTAGTAAGACGATACAGGAGCCTCCTAATGCCTTTCCCCACATTTGACTCTGATGCAAGTATAATAAACAAAGCACAAAGCATGTTGAAAATGTTATCAGGTTTCCATCATCTCACTAATATTCCATAATCTTCTCTTTTTGGCAGTTTAATTTAGTTCATGTTTCTAATTTACATAGAGACAACATTTTAATTGATTGAATCCCAACTTCTATGTTTCCAGAAAGTCAATTGGTATTTACTTATTGTGTCAATATGTACAGCCCTTAGGTTTCTGCTTTGCCAGTCAAAAGGTCTCTTGTTGGGTCATGGCTCCCTTTACATCAGATCTTAACAATTTTTTCTGTGTGTCTGTCCCTGGCAACTGAATTCATTACTGATTAACTCATTTATTGAAAATTTTTATTGAGTATTTACTGACTCCTGAGAAAAAATACCGAGTTTCGTTGATGAGAGGAAATAACATCAGCTGTCAAGGAAGACTCAGTGGTAAATGGGTTAAAATAGTACTTGGCATCTCTGTGCCTCTAATCCAGCTTCCTGCTAATGCACATAAGACTCAGCAGAAGAAATTCCAAGAACAACGCTCCAGCCACCTTTGAGGCAAACCAGCATCCAAGTTCTTGGCCCCTGCCTGGACTAAACCCAACTGTTACAGATGAGCTCAAAGTGTGGCCAGCCCATTGCCTTGGAAAGAAATTGTTGGAAGTTGGTAGATGCCGGGGAGGAGATGCAGAGGACCGTGGCAGTTGTCAGAGACCTGGGCAATGGAACTGCTATGAGCATGCATGTGTTTAATATAGGAGACTTGGGGTCCTTCACATCTGCTTAGGAGACCCCGCTTCGACGCTTGCTTTGGCACAAGGTCTTCTTAATGATTTGATCTTTGGCTTTGCTATCTACAGAACAGGAACGGTGATTTCTCATGTTATGCCCTGAATAACTGTGTGCATTGTATAGAATGCAGCATGAAGCTGGCACCAAGAAGATATTCAACACGAACTTTCTTCAATTTGGTGAAGATGTCACTGTTTCGATCAGCATAGTTCTAGCTTTGTAAGAACATATACAGGATTGGTGCATAAAGACATTTTATTTCATTCATGGAGGACAAAATGTCACTCATCCCATTTTGAAGACTTTTCAGATCAGTAAACATGTAGAGAAATACGAACAAAGGCAACTATTCTTTTTCCATAAAAAGTTAATTTCAGGAAAATATACCTAAAAAGATAAAACAGACCCTTCACATCAAAGCAAATCCCCCATTTCCCTTAAAAGAAAAAAAAAAGCCTTTCCCTGCTTCATAAAATAGGTCTTTGGAAATCTTTTCTTTTTGCTTTTGTAAAATATTACATGAATGAAATCACATGATGCACAATAATTTTAAGAGTATCCAACTGACAGGATGCCAGAGTAAGGGGCAAAATATAAAACAGAGAGATGTCTTTTATCCATTGGTTCACTCCCCAGATAGCTACAAGACCCAGAACTGAGCCAAGTGGAAGTCAAAAGCCTGAAACTCCATTTGGGTCTTCCCTGTGTTTAGCATGGATTCACCCTCTTGGGCCATCTTCCACTGCCTTCCCAGGTACATTATCAGGGAACTGGGAAGTGGAGCTGGGACTCAGACCACTGTTCTGATAGATTCTAGTGTTGCAAGCAGCTTCTTAACCCACTGCACCACAATCTAGAAGTCAATATGCTTTCTCTTGTGTCAAACCCATTTCACTTAGCATTATGCTTTTGAATTTTTTTGGTGTTTTGTGGGTGTCCACATGCACTCAGTTTTTTAAATTTCTCACAATTTTATACTGTATGTATATATCACAATTCTGTGTATCCATTGACATTGGGGTTGTTTCCTATCCAAGAATTCAAACTGTTTTCAGCCATTTTGAATGAAGCTTCTCTTACCATCTGTGCATAAATCTATGCAGAGACATAGGTCAATTTATTTGGTATGATTCAGACTTAAAGCGATTCCATAGCTAACTTTGTAAGAAAACAATCCAACCATTTGCCAAAGTGGCCATTTCATTTGGGAGTCACAACAGCAATGCAGAAAAGCTCAAATGCCTCATTTACTGGCTACATTTGACACTTGATTATCTTAGACCAACAGGAGACCTAATCTCAGAGAACACCCCAAGGACATATGTTCCTACCGTGAAGCACATGTTGTGAGAGCAGGCTATCCCATCGCTAATTCTAGGGAAAGGATGAAGAGAATACCCGGAAGTATATTAAAGACAACTGGACCCTGTAATCCAATGGAAGACTACAAGTACATCTTTGAAGGATGGACAGAAAAACAAGCAGCACAAGACTTCAGGCAAAGTTCTACAGAAAGCACCTAAGCCTGTGGACACCCTAAGGCCAACACAGACAACCAACAGGCTTCAGAACTTACACGAAGAGAACCAAGAAGGGTTCTTTTGAGGACACTTGGAATGGGTTACCTCTTATACAACAGCCACTCAACACTCCCAGGGCTGTGTCTCCCACTTGGAGATCCCTAAAGCAATGTCAATAGACCATTGTCCATCAATAGACCATTGTCCATCAATAGACCATTCTCCACTGCTGTTGTGATCTGACAGCTATGAGCAGTGCACCCCTCCTGTCCAATGTGGACACATGTCACCCAACCTCCTTCTTTCTCTGACCCTCTCCACCCCTACCAAAAGCCTACATGGGTCTATAATCTCCATTCCTTCACCTCTTATAGTGAACATTAAGAAATGAATGATTTCGTTGTGAAATAAGCAAACAAATTTCTAAAAAAAGGATGTGACAACTGCTTGACAGAACCCAAAGAGAGTTGCCTAATTTAGGCCAAGCTGAGTCTCAAACATTGGGAAAGAGCTTGCCAAGAGACTTAAGAGGATGAAAGACTTGAATCAGATGAGAGGCAACATATGAATGCCTCAACTGCAGTGATGTTTTTAAAATTATATATGATTACAGTAAACATACAGCAGAGTATATTTTACTAATTGGTGACTTGAAATACACTTGGCAAGCACAGCTGAGCGTTCACTAATAATGGGAATAAAGTGCACACAATATCGTTGTAACATATGAGGACCCATTCATGGAAAACAGAATGAAAAGCTAATGAGCATTTTCCACAAACTTTGACAAGACCTATGTGTGTGTGTATGTGTGTGTGTTTGCAAGTTACATATATATGATTTGTGTCTATTTGTTAGCTGATGGCTAATATGGCTGATACTCTTTTCACAATAACAATCACCATTTGAAAGACTCCACAATTACCTATACATCCCTTACATTCCAAAATTTGTTATTTGAGACACAGACAACAGAAAACCGTACTCTTACCCCAAAACAGGAAAAGTCATTTTCTGTTCTCACACAAGTGACTTCCGCTGACCTGTCCAGAGAATTACTAAACAGTATCCAAGCCTGGTAACACCACCACTGCCAACCACCTGTCTGCATGAAGATATACAAACCTTGTGGCTTTTAGTATTCTTCAGACATATGACTTAATGCATTGATTCAATTGGTATATTATGGGTTTTTTAGTTATTCTTGAAACATAATCTTTAGATCAGTAATGTAAAGGAAATTCAGCATTGTTGAGGAAGGAGTCTTAAATTTGGAGTCAGATAAAAATTGAGTTTTCTAATAATGTAAGCCTCAGAAAGTCCCTACATTACTCAGTGTGCCGTCTATGAAAGTGCAGTACAAATGTCTAATTATAAGCCTTTGTTATGTATTTTTGGTGAGCGTGGTGATAGGCTCATGTTCTCTGAGTGATTATTCAGTCAAACCTGAAGGTAGGCAAATGGAGTTCATAATTTTCCTCTTGTGCAGGGCCTATTAATATAATAGCAACCTATTAATTGAAATTAGATATGAGAATAAGAATCAACGAAGCCCATTAATTTCTCAACACTTAAAGTATATGCATTTGCAAGCATACACTAAATTTAACATTGTCTTTCATCGCAATCAATTAAATCCATGGAGAAAATGGTAGCACCGAAATTTTTCCTCAACCTATCTCTAAAAGAGTTACCAAACTAGCTACAGTGAGTTCCCACAGGCACGGGTGCTGGGTCACTCCAATGCTGCTGGAGGAACTTCAACATTTCACCTGTAGCTAAGTGCTCAGCTACACCAGGAGCTCTGCACCACACTGTTTTCATTCATTATTCAAAGGCATGGCTGGGGATATCATGGAAGAAAAAGAAAAAAAGAATTCTGATGGCTTCAAAAACATCTGCTCAGAAATACACCGAGAAACTTCCTAGACTAGGGCTGCTGCTGTGCCATTAGGACAATGCCAGCAGCCCACGTGGGTGCCGGTTTCAAATCCCAGCTGCTTTAATGCCCAATCCAGTTCCTGACTAATGCTTCTAGTGCAATGGAAGATGACCCAAGTGCCTGGGACCCTGCACCCAAGTGGGAGACCCAGGTGAAGCTCCTGGATCCTGAATGCTATCTACTGTGTGACCCGACCCCGGCCACCGCAGTGTTTTGGGGACTGAACAAACAGAAAGAAGCCCTTTCTTTCTCTCTCTTCCTCTACTTCTTCCATGCCCACTTCGTTTCTTTAGCTTTTCCTATCAGGTAAACACAATAAACCCTTAAAAAGTCACTGGACTAGAATTATGATCACATAATCGGTCAAAGAAAGTGAAATATGTCATCAGAGAAAGTAATTTGGCATGATGATCACCTTAAGAAAAAACAACAGTAAATGTAAGAATTGAATGCAGTGACGCAAATGTATTCTCAAGGTACAAAACTTTTTTTTTTATATGGTGGAGATGGATCTAAACTGAAAGAAAATTTTAGGATCCTTTTTATTGATTGTTTTTCATTAGAGCAAAAGGTCCTAAAATCCTAAGACACAAAGAAATGCGGAAAAATAAATGTTCATTACCTTTAATTTAGACAGGTAAGGAAAGAACACCAGCAATAAATGAATTTTGGTGATACTGATAACATTACAATTGGAACGGAGGATCGCAAGTTTGAGACACATTGATTTTTTAAAAGATAATTTTTCTCAACACAAATTTATCTTCTGAAAGTTCTGGAAATTATAAAATCTACATTCCTTGGGCCATACTGGGGCTGCATTTTTTTGATGGGGGCTCCAGAACAGACTGTTTCTTATACTATTGACCTTACAGAGGGAAATATCCTGATCTAAAGCTCTCAGATCAAGAAGTGAGGGTAGAAATTGAGTGGGTGAGTCGTTCTGTATTTAGAGTCACGTTCAAACCATGGCAGCTCAGGAAACTCTCCCCACGTCACTCAACAGAAAACCTTCCAGGGAATGGGCTTTCAAGCAAACCAAAGACACACGCAGGGAACCAAACTCCCTGTGAAATAACCCATGAACCAGTAGCATCCTTTATCTTACAAGTTAATAGCACAAGCCTAAGTTATCTAGATCTCTCCACTGAATTCACAATTGAACAAATCTATTAAGACTCAGTAAAAGGGGATAGGGGCTCTAAGATGCTTTCAAAAATTATCTTAGGGGAAACAGGAAAATAGGAAAAACTTCAAATAGAGTGTACAAGTGGTATTAAAAGATGAGCTTCCTTTAGCGCAAAAGGGTCCCAAAAGCTTTGGGCCATCCTGCACTATTCTCCCAGGCCACAAGCAGGGAGATTGATGAGAAGGGAGCAGCCGGGATTAAAACCAGGGCCCGTAAGGGACCCTGGAGCAGCAAGGCGAGGACTTCAGCCACTAGGCAATGGCTTGGGCCCCTGATTAGAGGATTTTTAAACTATAATAAGCATACATTAATTCCATTTCTCCACGAACTTTTTCAGATATGTTTATGGCAGATTCTGTTGTGTTTCGGACAATGGGGAGCTTCAACCAAAACATGAGTATACTCCTTAGTCAGGAATTTTACAACATAAAACAATGAAAAACAAAGGCATCATGACAGAGACAGATGAGAAGGACCCAGTACAATGAATTCCACACACCAGAGCAACAGTTTCCAGAACTACTTTGCATAGAGAAATATGATCTGGATGATTAACGACAGAGCGCAACAACAAACCGTGATGAATTTGAAGCCAGCTGAACTGAGAAAAACAAAAGTTAAGGGAATAATACAGGTATAAAATTGACAGCAACCTGAAAAAAAAATGTCAAGTGCTGGAACTACCTGATGGGGACCCCAGTCACAGATGTGGGGAAGGAAGTAGTGAGAAAAAAAGAAAAAGTCCAATCCTAAACTCTAAGTCCAAGTGAAAATCAACAAAAGAAGAAAGGTATGTCTTCATGTCTGCCTTGGCCTGTGCAAGTCTAACTCCAAGTCTAGGGCTCTACCAGAAGCTTTTCTGACTCTATTTCTTGGCATACTGAAAAGGAACATAACCTAAAAACCAGAGAGGTACCTGGAAAATACTGTCAGGGTAGCATCTTGCAAAGCACAATCCAATTAAGAAGGGACAGAAGGCGTGAGCAGCATCAAATGAGAACCTCGAAGATTCTGCAGTATTGTAATAGAAGCTGATGCATTCCAAAGATCTAAACGGATCAGGAGCTGCAGTCTCCATTTAGAACAGTCTGTCTTTGCCTTGTACAGAACTTCCAGGAATGTGTTACGATTCAAGAGACACTCTGGGAACCCCAAGGAGGTTTGGAAATACCCTGAGTATAAGTTGTGTGTAGTAGTCACAGGAACTTGCATGCAGTCGGGATGCCTGCGAGCCATATCAGAGCACCTGGTCCCCTGTTTCAGCTCTGCTTCTGATCTAACGTCCAGCTAATGTGTGTCCTGGGAAGCAACAGGTGGTGACCCCAGTGGTTTCATTTCTATCACCAATGCAGCAGAGCCAGACTGAGTTCAAAGCTCCTGATTATTTTGAGAATATGCTTTCCAGGTCTTACTCAATTAACACACACATTAATTTTTAAAACGCTTTGAATTGGACCCACCTTGCTAGCCTAGCAGCTAAAATCCTCACCTTGCATGTGCCAGGATCCCATAGGGGAGTCGGAATGTCATGAAACCCGGTGAAACTATCCTGATGGGCGCATGATTGGATGAAACATAATATGCATACTAAAATAGGTAAGTGAAAAATATTGGTTCATAGGGCAGGAATGACTAACTATGCAGAAGAGCCACCCAAAAAATACCAAGTTATATGAGTGTAATAAAGGGACTATTACATGGACAGAATGAATAAATAAATGAGCAAGAAAATAAGGTCAGAGATGTTAAGAAGACATTGAGGATGAGTGTATATGCAGACCCTGAGACAGGTTAGAGATTCAAGAAGGACATGCCTGTATCACAGGTGGAGATCAAGGGGTGTGTGAACAGGACTACAAAGAGTAAGAGATGTGATGGGGTGAGTCTGTGTCTGTCTCGGAAAGTCCTTTGTCGAAGCTTTCACCAATCAGCCTGTAGGAGGGTTTCTGCAAAACACTCGAGATTAAATGAAGACGGAGTTCTGACAGGATAGCACTAACATTCTTATAAAGAGATATGCCAAAAAGCATCTCTCCCCCTTCTCGCTCTCTCTCTCTCTCTCTTTTCCTCCCTCCACCCTTCACCCCTCTCTCTGCCACCTGAGAAAAGAGAAAGAAAAGTAGCAGCCAGCAAAGCCAGACCAATCTTGATGGATCCTCCACAACAGAGAAAAGAAATTTCTACTGTTTAAACCACAGAATACCTGCTTTAATGTTATGACAGCTGAAGCTGAAACTAGGAACCATATTTGAATTAGCAATAAAGCATTTGTAAATTGAAAAATCCTGAAATACCTCAGTTTGAAGTGGGTCACAAGACATCAAACCCAGGCATGTAATAGAAAATGCAGGAAGATAAAATACAAACAAAAAAAAAACTGTAAAATTCATCAGGAAGTGAAAAAGTGTGTCTGTGAAGTTTTAATAACCAGATTTAATCAGATGTCTCGTAGCAACATTAAAAGAAGAAAAATGTAATACTGTCTTCAAAGTTAGCATAACTTGCAGCCTGGAATTGCATATTCAGTTAGAAAATCACTTAAATGGAAAAACATTGCGAATATGTTTTCTAGAATTCAACACTTCAAATTGTTCATAATATATCACTTTGTAAATGTTTAGGCGAACCTTCAGCAATTTGAGAAGATGTTATGAGGATATCATAATAAATAAATTAGCAAAAACGCTAAGTAAATTTTTGAAATAAATGAATTAAAAAGCAAGAAGGCATATTTTCATATTAATACTTTAAAAGTCTGGGTGAGTTCAGTGACCTCAAGAGGTCAATGGGACAAAGTGGTTTATGGTGGGGAGCAGTGTGGGCTAACGTGCTTAATTAGCATGTTTGCACAAGAAGCATCAGCAGCGCTAACATTAGCACATCAACAGAAAGGACATAGAGTATCCACTGAGGGAAAAAGTGAAATAGAAAGCCAATCAGAATGTAAGGTTTCCTCCTGGGGCCCACACTGTGACACAACATGTTTAGCCACCTCTGGTGATAATAGAATCCCATAGCAGAGTGTGATACCTAGTCCCAGCTACACTGCTTCCAAGCCACCTGCTGCAAATTTCCTGGGAATAAAGAGCAAGATCGCCCAAATGCTTGGATCCGTGTCACTCATGGGAAAGACTAGAATGGAATTCCCCATCTCTGGCCTGGATGCTGAAGGTACAGGCAGTGAATTAACATTCAGATGGAATCTTTCCCTCTCTCTCTCACCCTCTCTCTCTCTTTTTCTCTCTCCTCTCTTCTCTCACTCTGTTTCCAGTAATCAAACAAATATCTGAGGAGAAAAGTTTCTGCCCAATGGAAAAAAAGGAGAGGAAAAAGAGAATGAAAAATTTTAAAATGAAAAAGGGAGAAAGGCAGAAATGAGTTCTGATGCCAAAAACAACTCCATCAAGTATGAGTTCCATGTGTCAATGAAAAAACTGTGACATCACACAGCTTAACAAAATTGAAATTCAGGCCCAGCATGGTAGCCTAGTGGCTGAAGTCCTCGACTTGCATGTTCCAGGATCACACATGGGCGCCAGTTCTAGTCCTGGTGGCCGCACTGCCCATCCAGCTGCCTGACTGTGGCCTGGGAAATCAGTCGAGGACGGCCCAAAGTCTTGGGACCCTGCACCTATGTGGGAGACCTGGAAGAAGCTCCTGGCTCCTGGCTTCGGATTGGTACAACTCTGGTCATCGCAGCCGCTTGGGGAGTGAATCATCGGATGGAAGATTTTCCTCTCTGTATATCTGACTCACCAATAAAAATAAATAAATCTTTAAAAAAAATAAAAATAGGGGAGTGAAATCATAATTCTTTGGTAGGATGGTCACTCTCAGCCCATGTTTCTACTTCACTGGAAATGTGATCTAGTGGTATGTTTGTCTTTTTACTTACTGAATATTAGTAAGTGACAGCTTAAGCCTAGGAATAGAGAGTGGATAAAAATTACATCTGCACAAAAATGGTTAAAGATAGGGGTGGTTGGGAAGGGAGGAAAGGGGATGGGAGATGGAGCAGGGCAAGAGGGAAGTGTGATGTGATTGTCTTCCTGAAACTGTTCCAGTGGATACATAAAATGGGTTTTCTTTATATTAATAAAAATCATCTCCCTATTTGAGACCTCCACAGGTCACGGACATGTCTTTTTCTCCTGCTCTCTGCCTAGGTGTTGCCAGCTTTTAGCGTTTGCTCAAATTTCTGTGCTAGTAACGCCTGTCCTGATCAGCCTCTCTAAATCGCCCTGAAACCTCTCAGCCAGCTGAACTGGCCTTTTTTTTTTTTTTCTTAAAGATCTATTTATTTTTATTGCTAAGTCAAACATACAGAGAGGAGGAGAGACAGAGAGGAAGATCTTCCATCCGATGATTCACTGACCAAGTGAGCGCAAACGGCCGGTGCTGTGCCGAACCGAAGTCAGGAGCTAGGAGCTTCCTTCAGGTCTCCCACACGGGTGCAGGGTCCCAAGGCTTTGGCCCGTCCTCGACTGCTTTCCCAGGCCACAGTCAGGCAGCTGGATGGGAAGTGGAGTAGCAGGGACACCAGTCAGCCCCCATTTGGGATACCTGTGCCGCAAGAGGAGGGTTAGCCTGCTTTATTACTGCATGGACACCCTACACACACATTTTCCATGTCACCGTCCAATGTCAGGATGCTACTTTTGTCTCTGACTGTTTTGCTTCCAATCCACCTTCCTGCTAATGTGCCTGGAAGACAGGAGATCAGCCAAGTGTCTGACCCTCTACTACTCACGTAGGAGACCTGGAACTGGTTTCCTGCATCCTGGAGACAGCCCACCCTGACTTAGCTGTTACTGTCTTTTGGAACTAATAGCAACAAGTGAGCCAACTCTCTATCAAATTTCAAAGAAATAAATCTTAAAAATAAAAAAAATAATTATTTTATCATATGTAAAGTTGATTTTTGATAGTAGATTTAAAGAATAATTCTATTATAAACAGTACATATTAATATTATAAGAGTTCCCAAAGAGTATTACAGTAATTTCCATGTCTAAAAAATCTAACGCTATATAAGACATAATTTTAATTCTAAATAGCTATTTTTCATGCATGACAATAGAAAAAATAACATTCAGTGAAGTTCATTTCTACAAATATAAGCAGGAATTGCACTATGAGGAAGAGAAAATATAATTAAAACTGATGAATAAACCCAAGAAATTAAATTTTCAAAAGAAAATAGGCAAGCCTATGTATAAAAATTCAGACGCAAGCAAATCAAACACTTGAAATGAAATTATCATTCAAATCTATAATAATGTGTTTTAGAATTTGAATGACAAAGACCCCGAAGTGAAAATAACGAAAGTTAAAGTGAAGAAAAGATCATTAGGCTGAAATACATCAGATACAAGTACAAACTGGGAGAGACATCAAAGAAATTACACCCAAGAAAACTTAGCAATTCATAGCTTAAAAACTTTCAAACACTGCTTTCTTTTTGGAATGCAGAATTACTGAGAGAGGAGTGAGACAGAAAGACATCTCTGATCCACTTGTTGGCCCCCCAGATGACCACAGTGACTGAGGGTGAGCCAGCCTGAAGCCAGGAACCTGGGACTCCACCTGGGTTGCTCGCCTGGGTGAGAAAGTACTTGGGCCATCCCTTGCTGCATTCCCAGGTGCATTAGCAGGAAGCTAAATCGCAAGCGGAGTATCCAGGATGCAAACCAACACTGACTCAGATGCTGACAGCACCTGTCGCAGCTTAATGAACTGCCATCCCAAAGCAGTCCCAGTTTATAAGTGATAAAGTAACAGTTTACTTACTACATAAGAACTCACACACATAAAGAAATAATTATCGCCACATTGTTTTCCTTCATATTATTTGTCTGCTTGTTTGAAAGAGAGACAGAGATCTTCCATCCACTGTTTTATTCCCCAAATGCCCACCACACCAGGAACCAACCCAGCAAGTGCCAAGAACTCGCCCTCAGGTGTCCCATTTGTGAACAGCCGATTCTCCCAACATCATTCATTGAAGAGATTATATGGTTCCACTGTGTGACCAGGGCAGATTTCTCAAAGATGTGTATATTTATTTCTAATTTCTCTATTCTGTTTTGTTCGTGTATGTGTTTTTAATGTCAGTAACACATGTTGATTTCAATAGCTTTGTAAAATCATTTCAAATCGCAAAGTGCTGTGCTTCTAAATTTCTTCTTTGCGATCAAGATTTCTTCTATAAATCTGTGTCTTTTGTGGTTGTAAATAAATCTGGATTTCCACTATTTATGACATAGTCCCAATGAACACTAATTATTCAAGAGCACATTATGAAATGAGTAAAGCTGTAGAATATAAAACAAGCATTTAATCTTGCCTTTAAAAGTCACACAGAATATTAACAAAATGCTTTGCAATTTTTTTCCAATAACTAAGAAAACAGTAACAATTATAATTAGGATTGGGAGTCAATGCAAAAGTACTTGGGAATTCAGTAATTTTAAAAAGTAAGAAAATAATATAAGCAAGTAGACTTAATATCAAAATTTGCAATAAATATGGTTGTCAAATAGAAATATAAAGAAAATTGATTGGCTAGCTTAGAGATAATTATCAGGTTAGTGACAAAGTCAGTTTCCACACAAAGGGTTAGGAGAATTTCATTTCTTTTCACACCTTTAATTGCTCTCAGAAAAATAATAGCATAAAAAATGTACTTTTTTGTAACAGCCAAGCTATGAGTTTTTGTTTTTAGATATCTATGTCAAATTCTTATGAATTACATAATGCTAGAATTCTAAAGATTTTATGACAATTTAAAATTTATATTCATAAAGTTGAACCTCTGTTCATTTGATTGTCGTTTCTGCTCCTTGTCTATTTTTAGGATTACCTATCAAATTTTTACTCATTGAGTTTGTATTTAGTAGAGTCAGTAAGCCTTTGACTGTAATGTCAATTTAAACTGTCACCTCAAAAAATATTAAATTAGGAAATGAAAATAAAAATATGTGAAATGCAGTGATAATTATATCCATAGGGTTTGGGTTCTGTTCCTACATTTGTTTCTTCAGAAAGCACTCCATTTCTCTGGGCTACTGAAGAAGCTGTTGTTTATGGTGTGGCAGTCCAGAAGAAAAGTAAAAAGAGGTGGGGTAGTTGAACTGATTGGTGCCACATTCATTGAACTGGACCTGAACTTGGTGCATCTGTTACCATGGTAACAGAAGGCCATTAGGACGAAAACTTACGCACGAAGATACCACGTGTTAAAGGACATAGCTGTCATCTCCCTAGGTTAGAGCTAGATCCTGAGCAGCGCTTTGAATCACCAGACAGGCCCTACTTCAGGAGTGAATGTGTCTCACACTGGAAGACTTCCTCCAAAAGATGGGGAAAAATTCGCCCCATGATGGGTGAAAACGGATGAAATCAACATCCAGGAACATAGTTCAGGTGTGTCAGCCAGTAGCTTCCCCAGTTGCTTCAATAGAAACATTATTCAGAGGACAATAACAGAATGTGGAGACTCCAGAAAATGTAGCTACAATGTGTGCGACACACAAGAACAGGATAATATACATGAGAAGAAACAGAACTACAAGCAGTAGTAACAGAAAACATGCCAGTCAATACAAGTGCGGAGTTGACACAGATGCCCCAACTACCAGTGACTTCACAGAGCCCATTACGCACATGCTGAGTGACTTGATAAATGAACAGATGATGTATAAACGCAAATGTTAAAAATCAATCCATTTTGAATCCTAAAACTGAAAATACATATTTTAGTGTAATCACACATAGAGGATGGCAAAAAAAAATCATGGATGGATTTAAAGTTGAAACAATAGATATTATGTAATCTGTGATTACGGAGAGTAATGGAAAAATAAATTATAAAAGTCATGGTGATGTTTAGAACAATAGGAAATATTCCAATTGTATGCAAACAAGGAAATCCTTATACTTATAAAACTATACTATGAAAAATAAAACTAATAAAGAAGTAGACATACAAGCATCAAAAAAAAGTTCAAAATTTGGAGGAAAACATGGCAATGGGCCTTAGAAAAAATCATGACCAGCATTTGTGAAAATGTTCTGACGTTTACAGTCAAGAATTGCAGTAAACCTTGAGCTAGCAAGCTAGAAAAGCCTGCTCAGACACATGATAGTAAGATCAAAATGCTAACATTAAATGCAAACACTAAATGCAAACAGGAGAGACGCAGACCATATCAACCACAGCAAATAAATCGTATTTCCCATCTCTCTCTCAATTCCCCACTTTCCTTCCTTCTTTCCTTTCTCTTTTCTTTCTTTCCAATTTTCTTTTCTTTTTTTTTTCTTTTCTTTTTCATTCTTCCTTCTTTTCTTCCTTTCTCTTTTTTGTTTTCTTTTTCTTTCTCTCTCTCTGCTTCTGTTTATCTCTTTCTTCATTTTCTTTCCTTCTTTTCTTTCTTCTTTCTTTCTTTGAAAGCATGCTTTCAATCCACTCCATAATCACAAAATACTGGAGTCAGCCCTGTGAGGCCCTGCTGCTGTTGCTAAGCATGTGTGAGGCTATGGCTCTTGTGTCCTCTCCGTGTCTTCAGCAGGAGGAATTACTCAAAAGCCAACCAAACAACACTTTACCATAAGGTTCCACCAACTCAGTCACGACTTCCAGGTCCAGGGCTAATCCTGGCATCCTGCCAATACCACGATGTCTGTGGAGACTTGGAGTCAAAGTACTGCTAATGCGATCCTTTTTTTACTTCCTTTCCTAAAACATCAAACACTAACATGATGAGTCCTTTCCAGAACTTTCTCCATTCATTTTGTGGAGATTCATCAGTTCATCAGCCTATGGATGCATTAGCCTTACAAAGGGTATTATTTTTCTTTTCTATTTACTTGAAAGGTATAGGGAGGGATAGAGGGAAGAATGAAGGGCAAGAGAATGAAAACACTCATTTGCTGGGTCAGGCCTGAAGGCCTAAAAGGACCGCATGCCAGATACGAAAGCTAGAAGCCAGGCGATCCATCCAGGTCTCCCACGTGGCTGATACTCAACTTTGTGGACCATCATCACAACTTCCCCGTGTACTCCTGAGCAGGAAAACAAAACCAGAAACAGAAACACGTGTGGAGCCCTGGTCACTCCCAGAAGGTCTGTGGACATCGACACCACAAGTCTCTGAGCTACACACATCACACACATACACCAAAGGCCTATTGTCTGTTATTTACCATGATGCATTTTTTGTAGGTACACAGAACCCCAAATTTCCCTCCTCTGTCTCCCACCCGATTTTCCCCTCCCACCATTTCCCCTCATATTATTACAGTAGTATAGTCCCTTCGTAGCTCTTAAAAGTTTAGCGTTCTGCTTTCAAGTACATCATGGAATCGGAGGTATAGCTCAGTGAAATAAGCCAATCCCCAAAGGACAGATATGTTATGTTTTCTCTGATAAAAGACTATAATCATGCAAAATCCATAACAGATAGATGAGTAAACAGCTATATACATATTTCCTCAGAGGTACTGTATAATGGTGACGATGTGCCACAGTATGTATCTCTACTCCCAGATAAAAGGACTCCCCCCAATGAAGCAGTTAAATGTGTAAGATTAAAAAATTGGATTTATTCCTTGATCTGTAGGCACAAAAATGATGATCTCATTATTTATGTCTATTGAAGCTCTCAGGTGACAAGTTATATTTTCAAAACCTATTCATATTTTGAAAAAAAAGAGTGTATTTTTTTCCTGAGAAGTACTTCTTCATGGCAAGATGTTCAGTAAGACGTGATGAGCAGTAGCTGCCATTGAAGCACCTTGCTTTGTAGAGCAGAGGTTGATTAGATTTAACGTAGTCCTTAAGAACACTAGGGCTTTGACAAGGGTAAATGAGCACTGACGGGCTTACAATCACCAGATGCACTAATCCCCAGTAAGAGAGCTAAGATGGTTTGGGAAGCTTGAAAAGTAGATATCAGCTTCTCCCCAGCTGTGAAAGTCCCAGATAACATCTTCTTGCTGGATAAAGCTGTTTCATCCACGTGGAAAAATCTATTGTTTAACGTAGCCAACTTCATGGATTATCTTAGATCTGCTGAGTAACTTGCTTCCACTTCGTCCTTTGGCATTTTTATATTGTGGCCATGCTTTCTTGGCTTAAACTCTGTGAATGTAATTGTGCTACCATCCAACTTTTCTTCTGCATAGTCCTTGGCTCTGTCAACCTTCAGAAAGAGAAGACATGCAAGCCATGACTCTGAACTTAACTTTGGATTAAGAGAAAGCTGTGGGTAGTTTGCTCTTCCATCTAGAGAACTTAATAAGACTGACTTTCTTGTCATTAGTGTGTTTCCAGGGTTTCTATGTTTAATTCCCTTCATAACCTTTCCTTTACACTCACAACTTGGTTAATTGCTTAGTGCAAGGGGCCTGCCTTTAGTCTTAGCCCAGCTTTCAAACTTGCCCTCCTCGTTAGATATTTCTAGCTTTTGATGCAAATTAAGACACATAGGATTTTTCCTTTTCCGCTAACAATTACAATTTACTGTGGGATAACTAGCTGGATTAATTTCTGTGATGTTGCAATCTCAGGGAACAAACAGGCCAAAGTAAGTCAGAGTGATGGGACTGTGCTGTTTGGTGCAGCCATCAGAACAAAAAGTTTTGGTAAATTTGACACCTTATCTAAGTATGATTATGCATTTACATCTATATAATGAACTCTAAGTATAGTTTTGCTTGCATTCCGTAGTTGTTTTATTGTGTTTTTTCTGCATTCACATAGTTGCATTTTCAGGTATTCTTGTCATATCATCTTTATTAGCTGGCTAAGATTGTGCTTGGCACGTACCTGGGTGTGTGTTTAGTTTTCAGGCATCCACTAATTAACCTAAGGTTCTTCTGATTTGAGTTCTGACGTACAGAAATCTCCAACTATTATCTTGAGTAGTTTTTTGCCTCAAACTGTCAGTTGCTGCTTCACGTGTCTTGAGAGGCTGCCTGTACAGGGCCAATCTTTGTATCTTCTTAAAGGCGTCATTCTTTTGTTAACATGCCCTTGTTTATTTCTCGTCGCATTTCTTTCTTTTTCCACTGTCTGTATTAATAGATGCACTCCGTCTTCTGCATCGTCCCTCCTTTCCACTTGTTTTGAACACTTTTAAGAATTGGTGCAGCTCAGAAGTGATGCTATCTGGTTCTGAGTTCTTCTTCATCAGGAGTATCTTCATTCCTGCTTCAATCCTTGTCTATTCGTCTATTTAGTTGAACCTCTGTCCCTTGATTTTGATAGACCATGTGTGTCCAGAGAGCATCTGTGTCTTCTAGGATTTCAAATTTTTGGATGTATCTGTTTTTAGTAATTTTTTGATGGTTTTTTAATGTGTAATATCCGACATCACATCTCCTTTTTCGCCTCTGATTTTTCTTGGTTTTTTTTTTTAAAGATTTATTATTTTTATTACAAAGTCAGATATACAGAGAGGAGGAGAGACAGAGAGGAAGATCTTCCGTCCGGTGATTCACTCCCCAAGTGAGCTGCAACGGGCCGGTGCGCGCCTATCCAATGCCGGGAACCTGGAACCTCCTCCAGGTCTCCGATGCAGGTGCAGGGTCCCAAAGCATTGGGCCGTCCTCAACTGCTTTCCCAGGCCACAAGCAGAGAGCTGGATGGGAAGTGGAGCTGCCGGGATTAGAACCGGCACCCATATGGGATCCCGGCGCGTTCAAGGCAAGGACTTTAGCTGCTAGACCACGCCGCCGGGCCCACCTCTGATTTTTCTAATTTGGGTCTTCTCCCCTGACATTTGCTTTTCTTTTTGACTAGTTGGGCCAGTTTTTTAAAATCAATTTTGTTCATTTAAAAACATATATATATTATTGCTATTTCTTTTCTTCCACTCATTTAGGATATGGCTTCTTCTTGTTTTTTCTAGGTCACTGAGACACATTGTCTAACCATTCTGCTTTCAAGTACATCATGGAATTCAAGCACATCGTGTGATGTCTTTTACAGTTCTTGATGAATACATTCATTGCTATCAAGTTGTCTTTTAAGCCGGTTTCGTGTTATTCCAGAAGTTTTCAGAAGCGTTGTCACCTTAATTCATTTGTAGGAATTTGTTGATTTCCCTAAACATTATTTCCTTACTCATTGTTGATTCAGGAGCATGCTTTTAGGTATTCCTGTGTTTGCGTATTTTCTGGAATTCTTCATGTTCGAGCTTCCATCCATCGTGGTCACTCTCCCATTAGTCCTGTGTTGGTACATTTAATGGTTTCTCTAAAGTTTTGCACGTCTGTCTGCATTTCATTTTTTTGAAGGCATGTTTGTCAAAGCATAATACATTTTACTTACATAAGAATAATAAACTGAAGTGACCCATTTTACAATATGCTGTCCTTATTTAATGACATTGTACTCTGTTATGGAAAGTCCACTGAGCGATTAGATCTAAAATGTGTGTGTTATAATACATATGGAAATTAGCTTGACATTGCTGTTCTACATCATATATACATTTCCAAACACCATCTCTAATTAAGAACTAGATTCAATTTTGCTAATTTCATATATGCAGATATTTACTTGATAAAACATTAAAATACATTAATCATAACAGCATTATTAAGTCCTGGGGTCTACTACATTTTGAGTGATTCTGACCTGCTACACCCCACTCCCATGCTATTCCCAGCCCCATCCACTCACAATCTCCTGGCTTCCATGAAGTCTGAATATCCTCCCTGCCAGGACCTGTGGGGAGAAAAGGCCACAGAAAGCAGAGCCTAAGACACGCCCCACCTTTCTCTACCAGTCAGAGAAGCCTTGTCTGTAACCATGGCTGCTTGTAGAATACTAAGGCTGCAGGATTCTGGGGCTTATGACCAGGCAGCTGCTGATTGGACAGTTCGTATGACTGAGGAGTCCTTACGACATAAAAACTATGCAACCAATCAGAAGCCTCCATGTCTTCAGGACAGCCACACTGGGTTGTGTGAGTGAAGCAATAGTGAGAGGCAAGGCAGGAGCTCAGGTTCAGAGCATCTCCCTCTTACCTGGTCCCAGCTGTCCCAAGATGGTGTGCTGTCACTTCCCTGATGGACCTACTCTGTGGCAGCCAAGTCATTAACCCCTACTAATCTCCCCTACGTTATTACAATAGTATAGTCCTTCAACAACGAATCCATCACTCTGATTCTTAAGTGTATCATGACATTGTAGAAATAGACAGTGTTGGAAAGCCCAGCCTAATATATTCAAGATATTATTTAATAGTTTCATTGGGAATTCATTTTTATTTGGGAATAGAGATGCATACTGCAATATATCTTCACTTCTCAGTATGCCAGTCTCTGTTACACACTTCCTCTAGAATACTGTATGTATGTGCATGTTTATATATTTATCTTGTATTTTTAAATAATTTTAAAGAATACTTATTAGATATTACATACATTTATCCTTTTTGGTTTCTCTTTGCTTTTAGATATTTACTCTCTAATCTTTTGTGATTAAATATCATCTTCAGTTAGTTTTCTGGTGCTATGGTAATACTGGGAATTTGATTTATTGTTATTACATCTGGTGATTTTGATTATTTGTTGTGTTTGGGGCTGAATTGTGTTGAGTATTTTTTGCATGTAAGAATGACACGTATAATTATATATATTATATATAGGTGTGTATATAAATATGCAGATGTGTATATATAGATTAGAGACACAGAGAGAGTAGATTAAAAGTAGATCCTTAGGCTTTTTGTTTCTGTTTGTTGATTGTTTCCATGACCACATTTCCATTGTAAACCTGAAGACTGGCCATGAGAAAAGGCAACCTTGTCTTGGTCCAACCCCAGGGAAGAAATTTTCAACAATTCTTTGTTACCTGTGCTGTATATGTAGGTTTATTTAAGACAATTTGGTTCAGAATAAGGAAGTTCTTACTTTTACTTCATTTTACTTTTTATTTTTCATGATCCATAAAAGGGATTTCTTCATTTCATTTTTTTCCCTCTTTGATTATTTTTTTTTAGATTTATTTCATTTTTATTGGAAAGCCAGATATACAGAGAGGAGGAGAGACAGAGAGAAAGATCTTCCATCCAATGATCCACTCCCCCAAGTGAGCGTAATGGCCAGTTCTACGCCGATCCGAAGCCAGTAGCCAGGAACCTCTTCAGGTTTCCCACATGGGTGCACGGTCCCAAGACTTTGGGCCATCCTCGACTGCTTTCCCAGACCACGAGCAAAGAGCTGGATGGGAAGTGGAGCCACTGAGAATAGAACCAGCGCTCATATGGGATCCTGGTGCACTCAAAGCGAGGACCCTAACCCCTAGGCCACACTGCCAGGCCCAGATTCTTGAATTATATAATCTCTGCTAATCTACTTGCAAATTTATTTATTGGTTTTCCCTTTTCTCCAGCTGAATTCTTGGCAAATGTTTCTTCAGTTTATCTATTACATTTTTCTAATGCAAGCATCCTTAAATTTTATTAATTTTTTTATCTTTAATGCTATTCTGTATATGATAGAACGTTGAGTTACTTTTTGTTCATTTTAAGCGTGATTTCTTTAAGCTAATTTGCTGTACTCGTAATGACAACTATAAAGCATTTGCCTCTCACTTGATTTCTGGACCACAGCACAAGCAGTTTCTGTTGCCTGCATCTTTTGCTATGGATGTGTTGGACTTTTCTGTGTCTGCATATTTTGTAAGTTCTTCTTGTGGTCTATCCATGATGAAGGTTTAGCATTCCTGGTCTCTTTTTTTTCCCATCCCAGCTTATTGTTATTTCCATGGTTAGTTACTTAATAACTAGTTCTATTTTAATGGGGTCTATTTTCTCTCAGTAAGACCAACCACCCTTAACGGCCTTCCCACATTCACCCTGGAATGACATTGGTTTATCAAGTTTCTTTTTTTTCTCTCTTCTTCTGCCTATGCCAAGTGTTTAACTCCAGTGATTGCCAGAATATTCTCAACAATACCCTGTAGCATAATTTGTCCCATGGTCTATTTGACACACTTTACGGTGGAAGTTTTGACATCAGTTTTTGTGCCTTATCTGAGCCCAGAACTCTTCTCTGCTCTCCCTGATGAGCCTGCTGCCTCACAATTTTACTCACTTTCAGTCAAAAATCTACATTTTTTTTGGAAGATGTCCTCAGATCTGAATTCTCCTTACTTGATTTTACACACTGTCTACAACATAGGGGAGAATTCAGAGCTTTCTATTTTATATGTCTCTCTCCTTGAATGAAATATCTGGGTTGGGGGGGTGGGGAGCAATGGTACATCTGGCACATTCATTTGGATCAACACTCCATTGGTTAGCTCCCAGGGATGGACAGACGGTCGATTCTGATCTTCTTGACTTGTCTCTCCATACACTGAAACCTGTTCTGTGAATGCACCCAGTTTAAAATGGTTAGAATTCTAGTAATCTCTGAGGATGTGAGGAAGTAAAGAGGCCACACATACCTGTGCCACACAAATCTGGACCCAAGCCTGTGGCACTCAGAGCTGAGTTAAGAGGAAGAAGTCTGGTGCTCTGAGGAGAATAGCATAGGCCCTGATTGGATGTCAAGGGCAGAGGATGTCCTGTATTCTTAGCTCATGCACCTGAAGGGCAGTTTGGGTTGTGTTGATCTCAGGGTTGAAACGAGGAACAAGCTCACAGTTTGATCACCAAGAACCCTGCTGTTTTACTTAGCTCAGTTGGTTTTATTAAAAAAAAAAAAAAGAAAAGAAAAAAGTCTTCATTGTCTGTGTGCCCTAGCAATAACTTCAAGAGATTTCAAGTGGCTTGTTTTTTTACTGGAGTTTATCTATGGAAATATTCAGGTCATCATTCCAAATTAGAACTCCAAAACTTTCTGGAGTGAAGAACATTTTATGCATCTTAATTGGGATGGTAATTTTAAAGTTGCATGCAATTATACAATGAGAATCAAAAATACAGAATATTGTTTTGCATGCAACTGTTGTCTCAATTAACAAGTATATAACATCTATAGGAACACTGGCAAATTTTTGCTAGAAATCAAAAACATGTCTTAAATACTGCAAAAGCATCATTATCCCAGTTGATTAATCATTCAGTTTCCAAGCAGGCAAAAAACTCATGTTTAAATATAAGACAAAGAAAATTTAATACAGGGAACTAGTTGTCCAAGTGATAAAATTCTAGAAATTCCAAAAGCACAGAGAAGATTGACATCTTTTTCTAAAGATTTATTAACTTTTATTAGAAAGGCAGATCATGTTTATAGAGAGGAGAGAGAGTGAAAGATCTTTCCTTCATTGGCCAACTCCCCAAATGACCACAATTGCCAGAGTTGAGCCAATCCAAAACCAGAAGCAAGGACCGTCTTCTGGGTCTCCCACATGGTTGCAGGGTTGCAGAGTTGAGCCATCCTCTACTGATTTCCCATGCCACAGATAGGACGTTGAAGAGAAGTGGAGCAGCCAAGACATAAACTGGTGCCCTTATGGGATCCTGGCACTTGCAAGATGAAAATTTAGCCATTGAGCCGTCACGCTGGACCAAGCTTGACATTTTTTTAACCTCAATACTGAAAGAAGAAAGTTCTCAAGTGGAAGCTGGGTGGGACCTCAGGGACTTTGGATGTCAATATCAAAATGTAATCTCTGCTAGATACCTAATCAGAAAGAGAAGTCAGAGAAATACTCTGGATTCTTGTATCCTTCTACTTGCTAGCCTTTCATTAGATCCTACATTTGCAGATCTCAGAAAGAAACAATTGAACTTAAAAACCGCAGGGATAAGATCAACAGAAAACAGCATGAAGTGTTAAAATTCGAAAACATGAAGAACTCCCAAAACTCAAGTCATACATTTCAGTTTAAAAATGGGCAAAATATTTGAATCAACACATCTCTAAAATTGATGTACAAATGAGCTTTATGAACATGAAAACATAATTTCACTAATTGTTACAGAGAAGTAAATAGAAATCACAGTGAAACAACACATCACATTTGTCAGGATGATAAAATCGGGAAGAAAAATAGCATGTGTGACCAAGCTCATTGAGAATTTGGAACTTCAACGCACTGGGTATATTTTCAAAAGAGCTGCAAGAAAATCTTAAAGAGATATTTGAATACTCAAACTCATTGCATCACCATTCTCCTTAACCAAAAGGTATCAAAAATTCAAATACCCTTTGTTGAAGGAGGAATGAATAAAGAGTTATGTATGTATAGTCTATCCTGTGAAAGCCTTAAAAATGAAAGAAACTTGAACACACGAATGAAACTTGAAACTTGAAAATATTATGTTGAATCAAGTTCTCAAAATAGGCAAATTCATAGAAGCAATGTTTTTATCTGGAGTGTGAAGGAAGGGAAAATATGGATGTTTGTTCCATAGATACTACATTGCAGTTTTTCAAGAAAAAAAAATTCTGGAGATTTATTTTACAAGGTGAATACAATTAGCACTTGAAACTTTGCACTTGGAAATGGTTAGAATGTTGCATTTTAAGCTGGGTGTGTTTTACCAGGCTTTGGTCTGAATGTCCCCCAGAAATTCTTGTGTTGGAAACTTACCCCAAATTCATGTATTACTGGTGTTTGAAAATGGGGTCTTTGAGAAGTGGATAGGCTTAACTGAAATCATGGCAGCATGATGTTTATGGCATTGATGGATTTAAAAGAGGAAAAGAAACCTAAGCTAGTACAGTAGGCTGGAACATTTAGGTCTCTGGCAATGCAATGCCTCAGCCAAGTTCTGATGCAGCATGGCCCTCACTGGAAGCCAAGCACATGAACACAAGGATGGTCTTGCACTTTCAAGATTGTAGAACCATGGAAAAAAAAGGTTCTTGAATGCTTGAATGGTCTCAAAACTGTTTATGTTTTTGTTTATTTAAAGGCAGAGGGATAGACACAACAAGATGTCTCATCGGCCGACTCACGCCACAGATCCTCACCACAGGCAAAGCAGGGCCAGGCTAAAGTCAGAACTCTAGAACTCAGGCCATGTATCCCACAGGAAGGCAGAGCCCCAAATCTTCATCCATCACCTGCTGCCTCCAAGAGCTCACGCTAGCAGGTTGGATTGAAAGCAAAGCGAAAAAACATGAACCCGGGTGCACCAAAAGGCAATGTGTGTATCCAAACAGCATCTTGGCCATTGTGCCCAATGTCACCTGCTCGCTTCGGGCGCTATCACAACAGGAAATAGAATAAGACATTCCAAAGTTTAAAAGTAAAAGGAGCAGGAAAAGAGCTGTGAATGGAAATGAGGGCCATAAGTTGAAGATCAGCAAGAAGGATTGAATTCTCTTGAAAATTCTTTCACAATGAGCCAAATGAATGTTGAAAAAGAATAAGCATATTTCTTTACTTTTCCTGTTTCATCTAATTCTTTATTTAAGTTAAATTATACTCATGATTTTTCAAACTCTTGTTCTTTGGGCCTGGCATGATAGCCTAGTGGCTAAATCCTCACCTTGCAATTACCGAATCCCATATGGGCACTGATTCGTGTCCCTGCTGCTCCACTTCCCGTCCAGCTCCCTGTTTGTGCTCTCAGAGAGCATTAAAGGATGGTCCAAAGCCTTGGGACCCTGCACCCGTATGGGAGACCCAGAAGAAGCTCCTGGCTCCTAGCTCTGGATAGGCTCAGCTTTGGCCATTGCGGCTACTCGGGGAGTGAATGAGTGGACAGAAGAACTTTCTCTCTGTATGTCCTTCTCTCCGTAAATCTGTCTTTCCAATTTAGAAAAAAACCTCTTATTCTTCGGTAGAAATAATTTTTCCCCTATTTGTTCTGGAGCTAACACAAAGTAAAGAGGTGGCAGATATGCAATTTACCCTAATGATTTTTATATGCATTTTATGCATGTATGCAAATGTCACACTGCACTCCATAAATATATACATCATTGCTATGTATCAATTAAAAATACATTTAAAATAACATTTTAGATGCAAGCAAAAAAAAGGTTTGCGTTACTTTCATTTCCTCAAAATACTGGTTGAATTTGCAGTATTTTTCCATTTATCTTCGCTAATTATCTTGCGCTTTTTTCTTTGCTAGTGTCTATACATTTGCTCATTAATGCACACTCCATATTTTCATATCTCTCACCCGGCAACCTAATCTAGCTGTGTACAATTAAAATCTGCTCTCCAGAGCTTCCATTTGCAGAGCTTCTCCTCACGTCACTCGATCAGCTCCCCTTGTCCGTCAAATGTCCTTGGGACCTGGTCCATCTGGAATCCATGAGGCATCCGGAGTCTGCAGACTTCAATTCTATCTCAACGCATCCCGCATCTTTTATTCGTGAACTTTCTTTTGATCTGCGTTTGTTTATTACGTTTGTGGTGTGCAGCATGGCTCTGTAGAACTCACGTTTGATCTCCTCGCTCGGCACTTGTCCATCAGATGTGGTGTCTGTCACCATCCATGTCGCCATTGTGCTCATGCTAGGCAACATCCTTTGACGGCAGAAAAGTGGACTGGAAGCTTGCTCAGGACTACTTCATCTTAAGGGAACTGAGGTCAATTTTATTAACAGTAATGCGGAAGCTGGTCATCCAGTAAGCATATTGTCAGTAACATGATATCTGCACTTGTCTGAGTTCTTCTTTCACCCTCTTTGAAGCAAGGGCTTAATCTGTATGGGAGATCTTCCAGTTGTAACAGTGAATTTCTCCACAGTCTCAATCAAAGCATCTACTTTATTAAATTTGCCCTTTAAAAAAAAGTCAAGTTTATACATCTAATGCATGAGAACTTTACATCATTAAAATCATATTTAAATATATTTCTAAAACTCCCTTTGAATGGAAGATATGTTGCATCTGAACAGAAGCAACTGGATTTCTGGACATGAAGAAAACCATGTTTGTGAAGATTAGCTTTCCTGTGTGAACTTGACTAGATCAAGAAATACCTAGAAACTCAGCAAGGCATTATTTTTTTTTTAAGATTTATTCATTTTATTACAGCCAGATATACACAGAGGAGGAGAGACAGAGAGGAAAATCTTCCGTCCGATGATTCACTCCCCAAGTGAGCCGCAACAGGCCGGTGCGTGCTGATCCGATGCCAGGAACCAGGAACCTCCTCCGGGTCTCCCACACGGGTGCAGGGTCCCAGTGCATTGGGCCGTCCTCGACTGCTTTCCCAGGCCACAAGCAGGGAGCTGGATGGGAAGTGGAGCGGCCGGGATTAGAACCGGGGCCTATATGGGATCCCGGGGCGTTCAAGGCAAGGACTTTAGCCGCTAGGCCATGCCGCCGGGCCCAGCAAAACATTATTTTGAGCGTCTTTGTGAGAGTGTTTCCAAATGAGATTAGCACACAAATCTGAGTACACTGGATTGGAAGCAGGGTAGCAAGTCCCTGAGTTGCCTAATATGGGATACTGGTGTTATAGGCAACTATTATGCTCCACCCCCAAGCTCCTCAAAGCTGACACTAGCACCTGAAATCTCCTTTTGGATCCCTGGACAGTCCAGACCCAACAGTGTGTCCTAGAATACGGAAACTCCGTTGTTGCGGCTCCATTCTCCACTCATGTCTCAGCGTTCAATAGTTTGTATAGACAGAGACCTATCATCTGACCCACAGGGCGAATTTGTGAGTTAACAATTCCTCATTTAAGATCGTTTTACCAGTGAAGAGATTGAGGGTACAGAGGTGGGATGTCATTGGAAAAAGGGTGTGGTTGGCAAACAAAGCCGTGGCAGGTGGCCAGCAGTTAAATATTCAACGCAAGGTGTTTCTTGGTTCCCTTTCTTTTTTTTTTTTTATTATTATTAAGTCATTAATTACATTGTATTATTTGACACGGTTTCATAGGTACTTGGGTTCTCCCCACCCCTCCCCAAACCCTCCCACCATGGTGGATTCCTCCACCTTGTTGCATAACCACAGTTCAAGTTCAGTTGAGATTTCCCCATTGCAAGCATATACCAAACACAGAGTCCAACATCTTATTGTCCAGTCAAGTTCAACGGCTCCTTAGGTATACCCTCTCTGGTCTGAAAACAGAGCCAGCAGAGTATCATCCCGATCCATTAAAAGCTCCAACATACCATCAGCGAAAATTTCCATCATTATGGAATTAATTGACATAGTAATGAGTAACCAATATGTTAAGAGTAAATGTAAGTTCTTAACCACCTTCTGTGACCACCTCATTGACATTTCAATTTTGGTTTATACACAACATATAACATACATAACATAATATGTTATACATAACATCATATCATCTTAAATTAAGGCAAACATGTGGTATTTATCTCGGTTCCCTTTCATACTTCAACCGATCTGATGTGCATATCTGACTTCCCTAGGAATGCTGCCCAGCTACCCTGTCATTCTGTTGATTCCGTGCTCACGAACCACACCTGCTCAACTAGACCGTACTCCCATGCTGCTCCTTTTCACCCAGCAGAGAACAGAAAGCAAATCAGGCAGATTTATAAAAGTTCTTAACTTCATGAGTGAGACTGAATCTAACACCGAACAGGTGTCCTGTGGCGTGGCTACATTTTCCCAGCTCTGCTGCCTCCAACGATTGAACTCTTCTTCCATTCTTGTAAGCTGGAAGAACAATGCACTCCCCCCCCCCCCCACACACACACACACACACAAAGGCGGAAAACCCACTGAAATGTAAGAAACCATTTTCTCTTCCCAGAGGACAGGCACCAAGCTGAGACTGACAGAGGCAGAAATGGAGAGGCACTAGCCATTCCTTCTCTCGGGGCTAGCTCATCTTGTAAACACCCTGCAGTGTGGTCAGAGCCCTCGGCGGCAGCCTCATTACTGCTCAGCTTCTACCTGGCTGCCCTCTCACCTTGCAAGCACATCTTCCAAGGGCTTTCTCCAGTAAAGCCACAGAAGGCCTTGTCTCCCCAGCGTTGGTTTCCAGGGAAACCAAACCAAGACACTACATGAAACAGTGAGAGTTACACAAGCACCATGGCTACACCGATGTCAATGGTAATAATAATCATCATAAACCGACTTTGCTTAACTGGTTTTTTAGGGCTGCTGTTGTGTTATTCGGCATCCTTCCTGATGAACCTGTCTGCTTGTGGAGGGCAAGCAAATAGCCACCCTCACACACTCACTTTGGAATGCACTTTAGCCTGGAAGTTCCAGAATAAGTCTCTTTGTTCTCCCTGTTTTCTGCTAGCAATGCCAACGGTTCTCAAGACTTTACCCTGATGTAGGTGCGCTCACTGCGCCCTTACCTCTGAGGTTTGTGGTCTACCAGAAGCTGTCCGTCTGGCAGCGCCAGAGGCTCCCACTAGATCAGCAGTAGATACCCGAGCTGATTCTGCTGGTGCTTTCTGTGATCTTCAAAGCGGAGTTGCAGAGTGCAAAGCTTGAATGCTTCCCACTGGTAACAAAACGAATGGGTTGTAGTTAACCGTGTGTTATGCTTCACATATCCCATTGCAAGAGACTTTATTGTCTTTAAACTCCTGCGAACACTATCCTTTGAGTTTTGGTCTACAAGCAGGCCATCCTACTCTGTGACGATGAACAGGAGCAAATCTGGTGTCTACAAGCATGTACGTGTCCTATGTCAGGACGGGAGGGGAGCAAATCTCAGACCATTGAAACCATCCTCAGACACAAGGTGGTGGAAAGAGCCCCTCAACTGGCAGCTATGCCCTTCTCTGATGCGGGGCTTCCCAAAGCTCTCACCCTCCACCCGCTGGCTCGCCTCATCTCCCGTGCTTCTTCAGGCTCAGCTCGGCTTCTGCCTTTGAACTTGCAGCTCCGGAAGCCTAGAAAGCCTTTCCCACATGCGTGTTTGCAGCCTGGTCCCTTTCTTTACTAAAGTGTGGGCCAGGATCAGACATTTGTCCTCTTGGTTAAGATACAAGTTGGGATGCCTGCCATTGCACCTCAGCATGCCTTGGTTTGATTCTCATCCCTGCCTCTTGATGTTGAGTCCCCTGCCAACGTAGCAGGTGCTGGCTCTCATAGTTGGGTCCCTGTGCTAAACCTTGGCCGCGTTTCTGGCTCCCAGCTTTATCCTAACCCAGGATTAATCATTGTGGACATTTGAAAAGTTAAATAACAGAGGAACACTCTCGTATCTGTGTGTTTGTGTCTGTCTCTGCAGTAAATTGAAAAACTTGAGTACGAACTAAAAGTTGAAATAACAATATCATTTAATTCATCACATAATGAATGGAATGATTTGGAAAACTACTTCCTGCTCCTTGCATAAAAGTGTGGTAACATTATAAATTAAATGTATATGTATATATGAAATAATACTTAAACATGAGTTAAATGGAGAAGAAAAGGACATCTAATTACCCCCCTCTCATCTGACCTTTGATAGACAGTTATTTCTGACAGTCATCTGTCCATTTGCCTGAGAACTGTCAAAATGAAGCTTGTGGAGTTACTTTACCAGGGTGCTTTCTCACATCTGAATTCCTTGTCCTGTTGGGTTCCTATTTCAAAGCATGAATATTGACTTGTATTTTATTCCACAGCATAAGACAATGACACCACCAGTTTTCAGAATACAGGCATCAAAAAATTAAGGTGGAGACATGTGTTTCTAGGTTTGCAATAGATGGTTAACAAACATCTACTGAATTACACCATAGTAAGTTGATATGAAAACGTCATCCCATTCTTTTTCCATACAATCTGAACTGAGGGTTTTGGGTTAAAAGAACACAAAAAGTGCATCTGAGGTTTTATGAATTTACTTGTGCCCTAAGCCAGCCAGTCATGCCCTGTCCTGCTAGTCTATTCTATCATCACAGAACACGTGCCAGAGGAAGAGACATGCTAAAACCAGGCAAAATTCCAGAGATGGATTAAATTGGAGATGAAAGGTTGGGAATGGAGAAAGACACTGCATCCTGGGAAAGCCATCAATTACAGTTCCGAGTTTAGCACAGCAGAGTTCAAACAGTTCTCACAGATTTCTTTTAAATCTATGATACTGGCGCTTTCCATCCCAACACTTGTTTTGCAATCCCCAAGTGTTCACGGCCTTGTATACCTACCACGAGAGACACACTCACCCTATTTCTTAGAACATTCTCTCTGATGTATCAAATAGCTACCTTTATACCTAAATCAAATTCCATTTCATCTTAGAAAGTGGGCGCCTTAAGTGTCTTGATCCCGTCATGCTGCCAGATGAAAATGCCACGGGTGGAGTCATATATACGCAGAACGTATTTGTTGTTTACATTTCTGAAAGATTATTGGTCCATGAGTAAGGCACCTGCAGGTTCCGGGTTGGGAAGGCCTGATCTCTGGATGCAAGGTGGTGTCTAGACTGTTGCACCCTTCTTAGGGAGCTAAAGTGATGTTCTCTCATGGTGGAAGGGGCGGAAAAGCCAACAAAGAGGTGTGGTTCCTTCAGCCTCTGTCACACTCACTAATCCCATCCACTTGTGCTTCATATTGATCATGACCTCCTGAAAGCTCCACCTCTGTTATTACACTGGGATTAAGCTTCAACATACAAGTTTGTGGGGGTCCACTCACACCTTAGTTCCTGATGACACATTGCTAGTAGTCCATGCTGACTGTTTGCATTCTTTTTTTTTTAAAGATTTTTTATTATTATTATTATTATTATTGGAAAGCCGGATATACAGAGAGGAGGAGAGACAGAGAGGAAGATCTTCCATCCGATGTTTCACTCCCCAAGTGAGCCGCAACGGGCCGTACACGCCAATCCGATGCCGGGAACCAGGAACCTCTTCCAGGTCTCCCACGCGGGTGCAGTGTCCCAATGCATTGGGCCGTCCTCGACTGCTTTCCCAGGCCACAAGCAGGGAGCTGGATGGGAAGTGGAGCTGTCGGGATTAGAACTGGCACCCATATGGGATCCCGGGGCTTTCAAGGAGAGGACTTTAGCTGCTAGGCCACGCCGCTGGGCCCGACTGTTTACATTCTTAATCATCTTTCCACTGCATGGGTCTGTCTCTCTGCCTTACTTTACAATTTGACTACAAGTTTTCGTGAAACAAGAGGAACTTTTCTAATTCAGTGCCCCTCCAGCTCCCAACACACGGCCTTGTAATAATGTGTGGTCAACATACATCCCCTGCCTGGTTGCTTGAGCATCCTGGAAGGCCCATTTCAGATCAGTTTATTTCCAAATAAGCCTCATTTTGCTGGTCTTTCCATGTCTCAACTTCAATGTTCCAATCCACAGATGCCTCTGTTCACACTGGGCTCTTCTTCCTCTATTTTCAGGAACCCCTTCTTACGATCCTTCAAATTTGTATTTCTGTTTCAAACCTCTCTCCTGGCACCCATAACATTTCTTTTTTTTTTTTTTTAAGATTTTATTTTATTACAAAGTCATATATACAGAGAGGAGGAGAGACAGAGAGGAAGATTTTCCATCTGATGTTTCACTCCCCAAGTGAGCCGCAACGGGCCGGTGCGTGCCGATCCAAAGCCGGGAACCGGGAACCAGGAACCTCTTCTGGGTCTCCCATGCGGGTGCAGGGTCCCAAAGCATTGGGCCGTCCTCAACTGCTTTTGCAGGCCACAAGCAGGGAGCTGGATGGGAAGTGGAGCTGCCGGGATTAGAACCGGCGCCCATATGGGATCCCAGCACATTCAAGGCGAGGACTTTAGCCGCTAGGCCATGCTGCCAGGCCCAACCCATAACATTTTTTCTTGCTTTCTTGGCACTCCTCACGAACAGCTGATGGACATTTCAAACTTGGCATATACACTACTGACTGCCCTATCTTTCTCCTTCATGTGTGATTGCCAAAAGGCCATCCAAATTTCAGAAGATTATGACTGCATCCTTTCGGTGACCTGACCAAAGTGCTGGAACATTCTTGCCCCCACCATTTATCTTTCACCCTACACTGAATAATCCAATTGAATCTAACAGGTTCCCATTGTTCCTGAATGTTGAATTACTGTAGCCACTAGAGTCAGCCTTGAGGCTCTCTGACACAGATTCCACCATAGCCTTTCTCGTGTCCTTTTTTCAGCTCAAGGTTCTTTTAATACAGAAAATAAGTCACACTACTTTTCTTCTCAAAATTGTACCATGCCTTTCATCTCACTCTTGGAACAGATGAGCTTTTTATCGCCACTGCTTACAAGAAATATACTGTCATTTTAAAAGTTTCTTTTTCAGAAAGTATCAACTTCAATCTTTCTTTGTGGAAGTTGTTCTGTTTTGACACAATTGCTGGTGATAAGGAAAGAGGCAATAAGCTGTGATGGTGAGGAACACATTTTTTGTGCTAAGACAAATTCTAGCCTGCATTTCACACGGAAAGAATCTGTTAGAAAGCAGATATGTGAGAATGACAATTATTTGGTGATAGATTTATTCCATCCCTCATGCAGAGATTTCTTTTATTTGCTTTATTTTAGCTTGAAAGATACTAAACATACTGAAATTCCGTGAGCTACAGAAGCCTGGAGAGACCTACTTCCCAGCTGTTCATACCACAAATGCTACAAACAACTAAGGGTACACCAGAACATAAGGTCTGCAAATCCATCTGGGTCTCTCAGGTGGGTGGCTGCGATCCAGGTGTTTAAGCAGCTGCCTCCCAGGTTACACACTGGAAGGAAGCTGAATCAGAAGTGAAGTGGCTGAGTCTTACATCAGGCACTATGAGCTGAGATGCACACGGCCACAGTGGTGACTGAATAGCTCAACTACATTTCTCTCCCTCCTTCTCTTTTCAGATGATTCTATTTTAAAGGAATCAGTCTTAGGTGCAGTGGGTAAAGCCATCCAGCTGCTGCGCTGACAGCATCTGTTTGAATCCTAGATGCTAAGATTCTGATCCAGTTCCCTGCTAATGTACCTGACGAGGCAGCATAAACTGGCCCGAAATGCTTGGGCTCCTGCCGCCAATGCAGAAAGTCAGGAAGGAGTGCCCGTTTCCTGGCGTCATGCTCGCCCAAGCTTGGCTACTGCGGCCATTTGGGGAATGAACCAGCGACAGGTCTTCTGGTTCCTATCCTTTTGCTGCTCTGCTTTTTAAAAAAAAAAAAAGATTTATTTATTTTTATTGGAAAGTCAGATGTACAGAGAGGAGGAGAGACAGAGAGGAAGATCTTCTGTCCAATGGTTCACCCCCCAAGTGACCACAACAGCCGGTGCTGAGCCGATCCGAAACTGGGAACCCTGAACCTGAACCTCCTCCGGTTCTCCCATACGAGTGCAGGGTCCCAAGGCTTTGGGTCGTCCTCGACTGCTTTCCCAGACCACAAGCAGGGAGCTGGATGGGCAGTGGAGCTGCCAGGAGTAGAACCAGTGCCCACATGAGATCCTGGCACGTGCAAGACAAGGACCTTAACCACTACGCTATTGCGCCGGGCCCTGCTCTGCCTTTTAAAAATATATAAATTGAATAAACTTCAAAAAATACATTTAGAAGTTATATTTGCAAACTCGGTGTCAATATTAAGATTTTTCTTGGACCTGGCATGATAGCCTCGTGGCTAAATCCTCACCTTGCATGCACCAGGATCCCATATGAGTGCTGGTTTGTATCCCGGATGCTCCACTTCCCATCCAGCTCCCTGCTTGTGACCTGGGAAAGCAGTCGAGGATGGCCCAAAGCCTTGGGACCCTGTACCCACATGGGAGACCCGGAGGAGGCTCCGGGCTCCTCGCTTCGGATTGGCTCAGCTCCAGCCATTGCAGCCACTTGGGGGGTGAATCAGCTGACCTAAGATCTTTCCCTCTGTCTGTCCTCCTCTCTGTATATCTGCCTTTCCAATAAAGATAAAGTAAATCTTAAAAAATAAAATACACATTTTAAGACTCCACACTCATGATACTAGGTACAGTGGTTTCTTTTTTGAATTGGGACATGGATTTTTTCCCCCTGTAACATGGCTTTAAAGCAGAAATGATCTGTGCCCCATAATAATCTTTCTGTCTGTTTCCAGTACTGAGAATCCACTGGATAAAACCAGCAAAGAGACACAGGCTGCTGCTTAGCCAGAGCTTGGCTTCTCTTGCCTTCATCACCTGTGCTTAAACTGGCTTGTGTTGACTTTGAACCCCTATAATGTGAAAACCTGACCTAGACCATGGCCCTTCCTCCAACCCCAGGTGTCTGTCTCCCTTAACACTACCTGTCCTTCTTGCCTGCCTTTTATCAAAAGAAATTCACCAAATCAGGGAGTGATTCCCCAGGAGTTATTTGCTTTTCCAATAGCAAAGAACCTTAATGGCCAGCATTGTCTGGGAAGAAATCCGGTAACTACACTCAAGTTACACCCACCTCTTCACCCTCCCCCATCACCTCATCCTCAACTCCACGCAAGATGGGCTGGAGCTCGCTTGATCATTGTACATTTTCTAAAGAATCGCTACCCAATCAGAAGTGTTGTTACACTTAAGCATCTTTAAGCCCCTTCACCACTAACTCCCCCTGGGGAGCCCAGGAATTAACCAGTAGCTGTCCATCTCCTTGCTCTGCACTGTACATAAACGCCAACTTTCTTGCACAACACCAATGTCAATAATTGGCTTTTTGCCAGCCTGGCAAGAATACAGAGTTTGGGTGTTCTAGAGTGATGCCTCCTGTGTGAGGGTTGTACGACAACCATGGAATAATTAAAACACAAAATTCTTTTTGAGGGCATGCTTTTCTTTTGCTCTGGACTTCCTTTGGCACTCAAGCTTCCAAATCTCTTCTGTATTAGTCTTTCAGACAATGTAGTTCAGCACAGAAGTCTAAGTGCTTGGTTTTAAGAAAATTATTGATTTCACTTTCCTTTTGTTCTGGTGGCAGTTAGAATGACATCACCGCTTTTTTAAGTTGTTTAACTTTTTTAAAGATTTATTTCTTTTTATTGGTGATGTAGATATACAGAGAAAAGGAGATACAGAGAGAAAGGTCTTGCATCTGCTGTCTTACCCCCTATGTGGCCACAATAGCCAGAGCTGAGCAGATCTGAAGCCAGGAGCCAGAAGCTTCTTCCAGGTCTCCCACATGGGTGCAGGGTCCCAAGACTTTGGAACTTCCTCGACTGCTTTCCCAGGCCATAAGCAGGGAGCTGGATCAGAAGTAGAGCCACTGGGACATGAACCAGCCCCCCTATGGAATCCTAGTACAATTTAAGTGTAGGATTTAGCCACTAGGCTACTGTGATGGGTTTGACATCACCTCTGTGTTACAACTCAAGTCTGTTCTTTACTGTTCAATCTGATGCTTATCCTGTCATACCTAATGCTATAACAATTCTTTTCTGTGAATTTTATCTTATTCTGTTTTTTTTTTTTTACTTTTGTGGCTGCTCTTTCACTCTATTTAAAACACTTTCCACATATTTAATATACTCGATACATCATGATCTTGAAGTGACTGAGCCCTTGGAGGGCCTGGTAGTGCGTATGTGTGTAAGCAGGGAGTACGTCCTGAGAAAAGCGTTGCTATGTGAGCCTTGCTTCGGAATATCCTTACACACGTCAGGACAACAACAGCACTATGCAGTGTAACATCACACATGTGATCTGTCATGGTTAGAAATATCTTCATGCTGTGCTTTTTTCTGAAGTTCTCATCACTCAATCGCTGCCTCAGCTGACACACCACACTGTGTGTGTGTGTGTGTGTGTGTGTGTGCCTTTAAGAGGAGCATGAAGAATGAATAATACAAGATACGCAGCAGGGAGTGGGTCCAGGGGAAGGCTATGGGCAACTCTCTGATGGGCTACAACTCCCACTGGTGAGCACGAGAGCCAGAACATGCTCCACCCTGGGTATCCTGGGATGACCTCAGGTGGCTGTTCCCCATCCCTGGGTACTGAGGCCTTTGGGAGGTGGGTGTGGTTTCTCCCCTTGTATCCTCCATCACTCAGATACAAGAAGCAGGAAAAGAGAATGTGTAACCAATGATCTCGCCCACTTTCCCCTGATCCTCAACCCCTCAAACCCTTACCAACCATATACATCATCAAAAATAAAATCTGAAAAACTTCAGTTTTCTTTAATTAAATGTGATGGATGCTTCAAAAAGAGCAAAAAAAAAAAAAAAAAAAAAAAAGAGGAACGATTGATAATCATAATGACCCACAGAAAGACATTTATCAGGACTCCTTCACGCCCCCCACATGACCGAAAGAGGGAAGCCTGTGCCAGACTAACCCTACAAAGCAGGACATCTTGGTATCTTAAAGAAAGATAGGAACCCAACCATTTGAATCCTCACCTGCTATTGCTTTTGCTGCACAGTTATCACCCACAGGCACTGGATGCCATTCATTGATGGATGAGGATATGTGTGGATGTGATCTATACAGAATTGAAAAAGATACTGTGGCTTTGAAAACTTTTAGGGGGGCCCGGCGGCGTGGCCTAGCGGCTGAAGTCCTCGCCTTGAAAGCCCCGGGATCCCATATAGGCGCCGGTTCTTATCCCGGCAGCTCCACTTCCCATCCAGCTCCCTGCTTGTGGCCTGGGAAAGCAGTCAAGGACGGCCCAATGCATTGGGACACTGCACCCGCGTGGGAGACCCGGAAGAGGTTCCTGGTTCCCGGCATCGGATCGGTGCGCATCGGCCCATTGCGGCTCACTTGGGGAGTGAGTCATCGGACGGAAGATCTTCCTCTCTGTCTCTCCTCCTCTGTGTATATCTGGCTGTAATAAAAAAATGAATAAATCTTTAAAAAAAAAAAAAAACTTTTAGGGGATTAGGAAGCAGCGTCTGATATGGAGTGAAAGAATATTTGAATTGAACATAAAAGGCTGGCCAGGCATCAGGAAAACAAGCAGTGAAACAAGAGTGAAGAAAATGAATAAAAAGAGGCTCAGTGTGGTAGCCTAGTGGCTAAAGTCCTCGTTTTGCATGCACCAGGATCCCACATAGGCTCCGGTTCAAGCCCCGGCTACTCCACTTCCCATCCAACTCACTGTTTGTGGCCTAGGAAAGCAAAAGAGGATGGTCGAAAGCCTTGGGACCCTGAACCCACATGGAAGACCTGGAAGAGGCTCCTGACTTTGGACTGGCTCAGCTCCGGCCTTTGTGACCACTTACGGAATGAACCAGTGGATGGAAGACCTTTCTGTCTCTCCTCTTCTCTGTAAATCCAACTTTCTAATAAAAATAAGTAAATCTTTTTTAAACATGAATCAAAAGATGATTTGGTGATAAATGTCAACATTTGAGAATTCTGAACTCCACTGTGGAAAAAAAAAATAAAATGAAACAGATTCTTTAAGCAGCCAGGATCTCTAATGGAAACATTCAAAGTATCACAAAACTGATAACCATAACATTAGTCCTGTCCATCAAAATTAATCAGTTTTATGGAGAACTGAGCTAATGATTCAATGCTTCTACTCACTGGAGGAGATTGGCAAGAAACTGAAATGATATTCGAAATAATTCTCAAACCACTGAATTATTTTTCTAATAAGTTCAGTAATTATTGTAAATACTTCATAGCTTTAGCTTCGCTTAAATCAGTTCTGCTCCAAATATGACATGGAGGAAGATATTGCAAAGCATTAGTCATTAATGTGCTGTGATTTATAGCAAATGGTGTCTAATATCCCTAGAATTATTAATAAATTTCTTCTATTTCATTTTTATGTTCCAGAGAAAGAGAGCTAGAAAATACTAATGGAATTAACTGTTGCAATGATTCCAAAATTCAAAAATATATCTGGCATAAAATTAACTCACTTTAGTTCTCTATATTTTACACTTTTCATGAAAAAATGCTTTCTTCTTTTAAATTATTATTTTATTTTGATAATCTTTACATAGTTGATTAGGCCACAAAGGGTTAAGGGCTACAAGAACATGGGTAAGACCATTGTTTCCACATTATTATTTTTTTTTCTGTATCTGGGGTAAGGGGAGAGATAAAGGGAGAAGCCACACCCAGCCTCCCACCCATCCCAGGGTCCCGATGTGGAACATGCTCTGAGGGCACTGCTCAAGTGGTTTTGATAACCCAACAGTTCTGAATTGCTGCCAATCTCGCTGTTCCAAGCACAATGAAATCTCTCCAGAATCCTCTGGCTGCTATGGTCCACCCTTAGAGTTTCCACTTGCCCAGATTTTCACTGCCAACATAGGGCTGGGGTAGATGATAGATTTGTTCTGTTGTGGTACCAGGTTCTGTGCACGTTCCGATGGACTGCCATACCCTCCATGTGCACCTGGATGTGCTGTCTCCTGTGGCCAGATTGTGACATAGCTTGCTAAACCACTGCCTATACTAGCAGCAGACCACATGAGCACTGATTAGAGTTCCAGGTGTTCCATTTCCAGTCCAGCTGCCTGCTAGTCATGTGGGTTTTGGAGGTCATGTCAGTGTAAGGAGTGGACCAGCAAATGGAAGAACTTTGTTTCAACCAATTCTGGTTCTTGCTGTTGGATGTTTCAGCCCAGCGAAGACTGGTCCACACCCAGACACAGCTCACACATGGCTAAGTAGGAGCAGAGACCTAGCCTAGCCTAGCCTACATGCACCCTAGTTCTCACGAGCACCTACCCTGTTCCTCCAGAGACAGTTGGTGCAGGAGTCTAGCCCGGCTCAGTGCACCCAGCCCCAGTCCACACTTATGCCAAGGGACACTGCAGCCATATCCAGACCAGAATGCAACTCCCACTCTGCCCTCCCCCTGCACTCACCAGTTGGAACCCCAACCCAGCCAGGGTGTCCTCTTAGCTCTTCAACCAGCTCTCTCAGCCATAGACCATGTGGGCCCAGCATGGTAGCCTAGTGGCTAAAGTCCTCGCCTTGCACACTCCAACAACCCATATGGATGCCAGTTCTAATCCCGGCAACCCCGCTTCCCATCCAGCTCCCTGACTGTAGCCCGGGAAAGCAGTGGAGAATACCCAAGGCCTTGAGACCCTGCACCCATGTAGGAGACCTGGAAGAAGCTCCTGGCTCCTGGCTTCAGATCAGCTGAGCTCTGGCCATTGCGCCACTAGGGCATTAAATCAGTGAATGGAAAATCTTTGTCTCTGTATATTTGCCTTTCCAATAAAAATAAATAAATCTTTTAAAATGCCAGCCAAGAAGATGAAGATTTTTTTCCTAAATCTGCAGTGGACTCAGCTTGCCATCTATAGTCACAACCTTATCCTGACAGTTTTTACTATAAGTTAACACCCATAAAAAGCTAATTAGGCTCCTTGGTCTTTTTATATGTGGCCAGGCCCTATTACAGGAAAAAAAAAAAAAGAGCGATCGCTTTAATAAGGTTGAGAGATCAAACTGAACATCCTGAGCATCCTTCAGAATCTTCGAGCAGAGGAGAAACAAAAAAAAATGAGCAAATGATAGCTTTAGAATACATTTACCCAAAGGTTAAATGTCTGCTGTAAATTTGAGACAGAAGTACGGGTTTATACCCACCAACTCAAATTATACTTAAATTACCTAATAAACCAAAACATTACTGATTTACATTACAGGAGATTAAATCAGGTTCAGCATTAGTTTAAGATCTTTAGATTCTTTTAAAATTATAATCAAAGGATTACAGTCACTTCCTGTTTTTACTAACATGGGTTCACTGTTGATTTTGTTGTTGTTTTTTTTTTCAGATGGCTTCCAAATATAGGTAGAGGAAAATACAAAACCCTGGATGACAAGAGAGATTTTAAACAGATTTCAAATAGTCATGGCTGAAATTATAAAACTACAAAACTCATCAACCAACCAAAAGAGGTTTGTGTTTACTCCACAAGGCATTTTAGGAAGTACACGTAAGAGTTTAGAGGGAAAAAAAATGTAACTTTTATGTCTCTGGGCTTTTTTTTAATTCAAATAATCTAACAATGACAATTAAAATCAGTAATAACACAAAAAAGGTGATTCGACTTGTATAACTTTTGGACATCTGTTGCACTGTTTTGCAACTTGATAATACTTTTAATATACTCTAAATAGTCTAATCAGTGATTGTCTCTAAATAACAGAGATGAAGCCTCCTGCATTTCCATGAGGCCTCTGTGGAAATGCCAAAGTCTAAAACCTTGAAATTTTTGAATTTTTCCAAACCTATCAGGAATGTCAGAAGACATGATATTTGTCTTTTTTGGCATTGGCCTATTTCATTGAGCATGCTGGTCTCTACTCGGGACGATTTTGTTGCAAATGATGGAATTTCATTCTTTTTAATGGCTGAGTAGTATTACATAGAGTAGATGTACCACAGTTTCTTAATCTATCCTTTTTCAATGGGCATCTGAATTGTTTCCGTGTCTTCATTATTGCAGATTGTGCTGCTGTAAATATAGGATTATAGGTTACTTTCTCATGTGTAAATTTCATTTCCTTTGGATATATTGCCAGCAGTAGGATAACTGAGTCACATGGCAAATCAATTTTCAGTTCCTTTAGCGCTCTCCATACTGACTTCCATAGTTGCTGTGCTAGCCTACATTTCCACCAACAGTGGAATAGGCACATTCCCCCCACATTCACACGGATAGGTGTTGTTGGTAGATTTCTGCAAGAGGGTCAATCTCACTGGAGTTGAGGTGGTGTTTTTTTTTTTTATTTATGTTTACCTAATAACTAGGGAATCTGAGAATCTTTTCATGTCTATTAGGCATTTGAATTCGGTCTTTTGAAAACAAAAGCGTATTCAATTCCTTTGCCCACTTCTTCACAGGGTTGTTTGTTTTGCTGTTGAGTTTCTGAGGCTCTTTGCAAATCCTGGATAGTAGTCCTTTATCAGTTGTGTAGTGTGCAAAAATTTTCTCCCATTCTGTTGGTTGCTTCTTCACTTTGTTGATAGCTTACTTGGCTGTATGGAAGCTTCTTATCTTGACCGTCCCATGCAAAATACAAGACCAAATATGTATGTTCATATATTCATCTAGAAGAATTATATATAATGAAGACTAGTATACTGGGAAGATATATTACAATATGCATCTCCATTCCCAAATAATGTATGGACTCCTATATAACTGTTAATTACATCTTGACAATAGGATGCTGGATCTCTACCATTGTCTATACCTACAATGTTTTTGATACACTTAAATAGCAGAATGATGGACTTGTTACTGTTGTTGAAGTACTATACTGTTGTAATAACATAGGGGAAATCAGTACGGAGGGAGGGGAAGGAGGGTGAATGGAAATATCCTTGAGCCTATGAAACTGTATCATGAAAAATAAAATAGAATAAAATAAATTTGAAAAAATAAAAGAAAGTTTTGCATGGCTTTCAAATATTGTTGTATCAAAATACATTTCATTTTTTACAAAAAGCTTGGGGATTGGAGGGGGGCTAAGAGCTTCCCTGAATGACAATAGCATCAGTCCATTAACATGGTCAGGCTCTGAAGACCAAAACTCCTCCCCAAGTTTCTATGCTCAGTACTGTCACAATGGTAATTACATTGTGACACGAGTTTATAGTGGGCATTTAAAACCCAAAAACTCTTGCAATCAATATATGAATGCCTATACTGTGGATTCAAGGCCCAGCTTTCATCCCCCTTACCCTGAGATAATGTTTATAATTAGCCATTTCTCCAAGTGTTGGTACAGCCTGCTTGTAAGTTCACCGAACTCAAGAAACCATTTGCTTCTCCAAAAGATCAAACCTTGATGGCCAGTATTGTCCAGAGCAGTCTGCTTCTGGGAGTTTCCTATCTGAGGCAGAAGGTGATGACCAGCTGTATGGAACCCACTACAATTAAGTCCATTTGGCCATCATAACAATTCTCTACAGAGCACAGCATTGCTGACTTAGAAAGGTCACGAGCACCGCAGGCAAACTAGAAAATTAGACACAAACTGAACACTATCTGTCATCCCAAACTCCAAATGATCACATACTTTCTGTGATGCAAGTGTTGGGTCTGATTTATAAGAAATTACTTACAGCCAAGAGGATAATTTTGCAATAATCTCTCTCTCTTTTTTTTAGTCGAGTGCATTAAACTTGGGAATATTTCAAGTAATAAGTTTCAATGACAATTTTTGGTCATCTGTAGTCTGGAATTTGAAACCTTGAAAAGAGTCTCAGAATTTCTCCTTAAGGAAGATTTAACAAATGCAATTAGCATGGGCATTTGAATTTTACGCACATGTCCAGGAACAGAGCGGGAATATATAAGCACACTTTAAATATCAGAGCAATGCAGTCTCATAAATACATGAAGGCTAAAAGGTCCTATATTTCTTTCTCTCTTTTTTACAGGAGGAGAATCAGCCTTGACCTTAAAGAGTCGGCTCAGTTTCTGTCCAAAAAATCATTACTTTTTGCAGCAAATAAAAGTCCAAGTGTTCCAATTAAAAGTTTAAACAGGGAGAAGGAGAGGGTCGGTTTCTAAAATCCCACTCTTGCTGGTCATGATTCATTTTGTCAGCTTGACAATTATAGTGTCTCATCGTCCATAGCATATCACGTTTATATGCCACGTTGTTGAATACTAAACAAAGAGACAAACTTGAGAAAAAAGAATCGATGACTCTGAGAGCATCAGGGCTCTGGTGTTTTATCAAACTTTCACGAATGTCTAAAACTCATGTGTATGATGAACATCGATCACCCTTGTTTTTCATGCACCTTCATCTGTATATATTACCTTAACTGCCTCCCACGCCCACCTTCCGTGGGTGTAAAATGTTTTTGCACACGTCTGTCTTTCTCCTTGAACCTCAACCTGTAAGGCCCCTTTGCAGTGTCACACTTACATGTGTAAATAGTCTTTTGTAATTTCCTGTTGGTTAACAGGTCCTGCGGCAGGAGACCTTCCTTGCTTGTCCTCCTAACAATGAAGGTTTAAATATCAAATAGCAGCAGGAGGTACCAGGTTGGAGCTGGAGGATAGCACAAATCACATATTCATTCCAAGAGGGCCTACCTAGGGAAACTTCTTGTAATTGGAAACCAGCCTAACATATCATTCAAGTGGCAATAACAGGATGTCCAAGAAAAGGAAGGCAGATTTAGTGCCCTGTAATTTTGTCTCCTTTCTGGAGATGTTAATTCCTTTGATTCATTTGAATCCAAGACGAGGTATTATGAGCACAGAAGGTACTTCCAATAAAGACACCTAAATTTAGCTCTCTGCCTCTAAGCTGTATAATCTTACTTTCCCAAAAAACTTTACATTTCAATCAAAAAAGACCATGATTTTGTAGCAACTTCCTGCAGTACATCACCTGCCAAGGATATTGAATTAACTTATTTATCACTTCTACTTTGCTTTATCTGTAAAGTCTAATATTGAATGATTGCTTTGTTGTTAGAAATGGCTGCCCTGAACACATTGAATTTCTTCCCTATGGCATTTTTTTAAATTCTAAGTCATTAAAGGGAATAACAACTAAATATGTAGCATAATGAAGGACTTTTCACAGTGAAGTTTGCTAGCATGCAAATGAGATGCCTTCTATATGATTCTAATGTAAGAATCAGAATTAAACTACTCTCATTTTTCAAAAGGGAATGTGTTATTCATTTCAGATACACGATCTTACTCTGTTTTTGCAAATTGATCAAAGTAATCCTACAACTAACAATGACCTTTGTAGTTTGAAGGGGTATATGTTGGTATGCATCCTTTACTGTATCTGTGTATTCTAGTTACCACTTTTAATGGGCCTGGGCCAGAGAACAGGGATCTCACACACATTGGTGTAGCTATATATTAATTCTATAGAGAAAGGTCATTTTGACTGTCAAACTCTGATTTATTGCAGATTTATTGAAACCAAGATTTATTGAAACTGATCTTTGAGATGATTAAATGAGTAATTCATTCATCTGTAGACCGAGTTTTGAATGTTTAGATACAGAACTATATTTCATGGATCTATTAGGCAACATAAGGTTTCCTTCTATTTGTAAGGAAATTACTACATAAACAAAATAAAGTTTTGGGAATAATAACAACCACAGCTCTGTGAAAACTACAAGACCATGTCCACTGCTGCAATTGGTCAGGCTGGGCAGAGCAGGATGCCGGCCTGAGGCAGAGTGAGCGTGAATTCATGATAGATCGTCCCAGGCCGTATCTTTTCAGAAATGTCTGCAATGTCATATAGGGGAACCACCCAGGTCCTGTTTCGGCCCAATAGGATGAGAACCCTACGCAAGACAATCCTTGCATCTGCGAACTGAAGAGCTCCATACCTGAAATGTATAAAAGCCCACTATTGTATACTCTGGATGGCTATTTCCCTTACATGTGGTCACCCTGCCAGGTGAAAGTGGTCCCAGGTCCTCTCCCACCAGAGAGCATTCCATCAGACTCTCCCCTGACTAATGAAACCCTTTGCCTGAAGCAAAGGATCCACCCCACCCCTACTTAGCCCACCACCCTCAGGAAAGGCTTAGGGGGATTGGGGAGACATCCTTCTCCCCAGCCTTTCTGAGGTTGTGCGAATCCCACCACCACGGGCTCTGACCATTCCAGCTGGACTGAATCCAAGCCCTGACCAAGTTTGGAGGCCCCCAGACCCCCAATCTCAAAAACCCATAGCTCTCAGATATCCAGCCATGCCCACATACTTTCTTCTACAATACAACTTGCACTCAATCCAACTAATTTTCATCTGAAATGTGGCTTGGACTTGACCCAAATTAGATAATGACTCAATTTGCCCAGAAAGTGACTTCCAAATGTTACGGGGTGTGAGCGAGATCACACCAGACATGTCTAAGGTTTATTAAGGAGTCTTTATTAACCAGGCTTGGTGACGCCAGAGCCCACCAGAAATAGTAAATCACAAGTCCATATGGCAATCCAACCAACCATAATCCGATCAATCGTAACCCCAAGAGGAACAAATGGTCATTACCTTCAAGTCCATCCATTAAGCTGAAGACCTATGGTCCCAGCTTCCCCAACAATATAAGTTTTCCTAAGATACATGCAACGCATAACCTGGACACACTTCCAAGGCTGCAGGCATTCACCTTTCCCTGGCTTCTCTGCCCACATTCCACTATTGCTAGGCCTCACCTCTCCTGGAACTCCTGACAGCACACAAACCAGAAATACAAAGCATCTTAGCATTGCTATCTTCATTGTCTCACCTAAGCAGTAAGCAGAGTGTGAGGAATACAGACACACAGGGGCCATGCTCAGGGGATTACCTGTCCTGGGGAGGCCAGAGCAACAGAAGCATACAACCTGGCATGCAACAAGAGGGCAGGGCCCCTCCTTATCATGAGCCTTTATAAGGGGTTTGTGAGGGGAGTGGTTACACAACAACGTAATATCATCCCTTCTAAGATGATAGGTAATGTCACAGGTGAACAGGAGGGAACACCTAGGTGGTGGGGGAGGGGGAGTGGCTGAGGGTTTCTCACTAAGGATGGAATTAACATTCCACTGTTGTGAGGCATTCTGAGGGTGGGTGGGGGGACACAGCCACATTCCATTTGCCCACTGTCAAGGGGCGCTGGCTATCACTGGCTGCACCCCATAACACGCAAAGTCTCCATGATCTGGATAACATCTGTCACCACAATGGCAAATGGTTGGACTCCTATGGTCATGCCTAGGCCTTCCTCTCTTCTCCGTTGTTGCTCTTTGTCAGTCTGGCTGTCCCTCTCAAGTTCTTCTAGCACACTCTAAACCCTGCAACTTTTTCCCTCACTCTGACTCTAATCAAAGCTACTTCTCTTACTTAGCCTCCTCCATATGCTAAGCCCAGTTATGCTCCCACTTCCTGCCCAGCCATGACAGACACAAAGCTCTCTGGCTCCTTTCTCCTTCCCCTCATCAGCAGCCACAACCACTCCTCTCTCTTCCTTTTCATCTTCTGTAATTTCAGTTAAGCTAAGTGGCCGTTTCCTTGACAAAGATCATGGGAAGCTTTTGAGTACATTTCTGTCAAAACATGAAATTGCATACTATCTTTTTTTTTTTTTTTCAGACAGAAAAGTTTATTTGCGAAGGGATCAGGTGAGTGGGGAAAGGATAGGAGAGGCGAAAGCACCTCCTGAAAGCCAGGAGGTGGGGAGCCTCTCAAAAGGAGAGGGGAGAGACACCCGCATACTGCCTTTCTTTAAAACTTTTTTAAAACATTAATTTATTTATTTTGAATGACAGACTCACAGAGTGAAGGAGAAACAGAGAAAGCTCTACCATCCACATGTTCACTCCCCAAATGACCACAATAGCTGCCGCTGAAGCCAGGAGCCAAGAGCCTCCTTTGGGTCTCCCACACGGGTGCAGGGTCCCAAGGCATTGAGCCGTCCTCCACTGTTTTCCCAGGCCACAAGCAGGGGGCTGGATGAGAAGTGGAGCAGCTGGACACGAACCAGAGCCCCATATGGGATGCTTGTGCTGCAGGTGGAGGCTGGAGGTAGAGATTTAGGCAGTTAAACCAACATGCTGGCCCCACATATGGTATTTTACACCTGCCAGGCACTCTGATTCATCCTGAACCATGAAGACCAAAGGCTATATTTTCTGCTGTTTGTTTACCGTTTTGACACATTCTCCCATATACTTGGTTTAAGATTTCATTCTTTCTTTATTGCCAATCCCTACTTGTACAGGCTCAGCTCTCCTCTTGTCAAAGAAACTCATTTCCGAGCATCTTCAGGCTGCCAAGGGTCTTCGCCTCTTCAGAAAATGAAAAGATTGGTTTTGCGTTAGGAACTCTGTTTCAGAATGGGAGAAATCTCTACTCATAAGACCTCCAATCCTCCTCTCCTTTGGTCAGAACTGGAGTCATTCAATGTCATGCAATTGAATACAACTAGAGAGAGATTAATGGGGCCACAGGATGGAAAATGTATTATATCTTTAATTATATGTGGAGCAGGAGAGGATTGCCCTGGTCTTGCTATGATGTATTTATTCGCAACAAGGTCACCCGCAGAAAGCAATGCAAGTAAGTGAAATAGATTTTACTTGAGAAAAGTGTAGCAGAAATAAAGAGAAGTGTTTGACCATAGAAAGGATCCTGCAGAACCTGAAATGTTTTAAGAAGATAAAGAGTATAAATGCTTGTATTTATACCTTTGCCTGAGTGGATAGACAGTAAATGATAGCGTCACTGATAAATCTGCACATATGTGTATATTTTGGGAACACACGTTCACACAGTGATTTAAACATGTATAACATGTTAAAGAATTATACAGTCACTACTCTTTAGTGTTCTTCACTATTTTAAAAATGTACTTTATATCAGTTCCTGGTAAATTGTGGTCTTCTAATATTTGGTTGGTCAACTGTATTGGAACAGCACGCCTTTGACTATGATGCAAATTTTGAATACAATATTTCAAGACAAATGAAACGTTCATCTTAACAATGAAGTAAATGTGTCATCTCTGATGAACACACACAGGGTATGATTTGAGAGACTCAGTGAGGAAAGGCTGAAGGGCAGGTTTCCCTCAACCCAGAAGATGACCATGAACTTTGGTGGAATCATCTTGCTGCAGAAGACACCACAGGACAGTCTGGGACCTGCGGCCATCGGAACTGCAGCTGCTGTTGGAATAGCTGTTCCCAGCATTCGGGCACTGACTCTGGTGGTCCTGACCTGAGTTACACTTCTACGGATTTCCAAGGGACCATGTGGCCCTTTAAGGAGTACGTGAGGTCGCCCTCAATGTTGGTTATCACCTGAGCCTACAGAGGTTTCTTGCAGAAGCTAGGAAGCCAGTTTTATAGAAGGAAGACGGTTTTGAGTCTGTGCATTGCAGCGGTTTTCAAAATACAAAGAAACCGAGTCCGGCGCAGTGATGGCGTCTTTGGGAGCCTTTGCACCCGTGCTCCATACAGATTTAAATCATTGTTCACTTTGCTCGTGATAAATAATAAATTTCTCTATTCCGTCTTAAAGCACATGGTTTTATTTACCTTTCAATTTTTTCTTAACTGTAAAATCATGAATGCTTATTATCATATTTCAAGACACGCAGAAAAACTTAAACAACACATAGCAGATGTTACTCTCAATAATCGGATCCCTCGGGAAATAAATATCAACCAACCATTTGGACTCTAGTCCTGTACACAAGTATGTAATATCCTGCTTTCTGTTATTTTATTTTAATGAGAAATTGAATTGTGTGTTTTATGCACACTTTACTTTGGTTATCTAATAATACATATTACTGCTTTTTTTTTTTCTGGATAAACTAAATGTATTTAGAGGCCGCTGTTGTGATGGAGTAGGTTAGGACTCCACCTGCAGTGCCTGCATGCTGTATGAGCACTAGTTTGAATCCTGGCTGATCTCCTTCCAATCCAGCTCCCTGATTACGTGCCTGGGAAAGTTCCTTGGTCTCTGAAACCACATGGGAGACCTCGAAGGAGCTCCAGGCTCCTGGCTTCAGACCCGTCCACCTCGGTGTTACGGCCATTTGGAGAGTGAACCAGGGGATGAAGATCTCTGCCTCTCCTTCTAATCTCTCTTTATCGGCCTTCCAAATAAAAATAAATAAATCCGTAAGAATTTTTGGAAGATTTCATGATAATTTTACTCTCTGCAATTTTCAAAAATAATAAACATTACTAATACCTAAAGCCATTCTACTACAGAGTGGATCTTATCTTCATGGTAACCATCATGCTATTCTTTGTAGCTCTGTGAAATAACTTTGAATGTAACTCATTATCAATATAAATGATCAAAAGACAATTACCAACACACACACAAGTAGCAAGTATACTTCTTATCCTGTTTCGCTGTGTAATAAAACTGTAGCGCCATTTCACAATCCTGATGCAGACACTGATAAACTCAGACGTTTTCATCACCACAATACTTCGTAACACCTCTTTATGTCTACATCACTTCCTTTACGCTCCCGTTCCCCAATACTTCTACTACTTTTTCCATCTCTTTGAAACTTCCCTTTTAAGAACATAAAGACCATGGTGGGAGGGTTTGGGGAGGGGTGGGGAGAACCCAAGTATCTATGTAACTGTGTCACATAATACAATGTAATTAATGAAGTTAAATAATAAATAATTAAAAAAAAAGAACATAAAGAGATGAAATCCCATCATAAGTAATTTCTCACCTGGCAACTGTTTTACTAAGCGCAGTTCTGAGAATTCTTTAAGTTGCTGCTTATACTGCTAGTTGACCCTTTTTTAAAAATCTCAGAAGAGTATCAAATAGCAAGAAATTGAAACTTTGTAAACCATCCACCTATAAGAGATATCTCCATTGATTCCAACTTTTTATCTTTTGAATAAAAAATGTCAAGCATATTCTTACTCAAGTTTTTTTGAGTTAAATGACTCCAACAATAATTTCCAAGGAAACAGTTATTGGACTGTCTGGTAGTTAAATGTTTAGCTTTCCTGATTCGCTCTAGTATCTCGCATTTCTACCAGCAACAAAAAGTTCATTGATCCACCCTGAATCCTTCCTAGTACTTAGTATTGGTGCTATCTTTTGTGTGTGTGACATTGTAACCGATTTACAGTGATGATAGCTCATATTGGTTTTGATTTGTGTTTACCTAACAGCTAATGACCTTTTAGTGTTTACTCATGATAATACGAGCACATATTCTTTGCTGAAATGTTTCTTCATGTATTTTGCACAGTTTCTAACCGGATTAGTTCTTCTTTTTTATAAATAGACCTGTTTATTTTATGAAACAAACAAACTGCATGTCATGAGAGCATTTGAAGGGGTATAGTAGATTGTTCTTCACTGTTGAGTTTTGAACACTCCTTATCAATAATAGGAGTTCCTTGTTAGGAATATTTGCGAAGATTATAGTGTCAATTACAAATTGTACTTTCCAATGTTTTAAAAGGAAGATAATGAAGCAATTTACCTAATTTACCTAATTTCAATTAAATCCAATTGTTAATTTGCTTATCATCACATTTTGGGTGTCAAGTCTAATTCTTCACACAACCATAGGTCTTAAAACTTGTATTTTTTTCCCTGAAAATTTTATAGGCTTATGATTTACAGTTAGGCCTGCCAAAAAAATTCAGTGATTTTTGATATAAACTATTAGATAAATTAAGGTTCAGTTTGACTTATAGATGACTATTTGCTTCAACAGTATTTGCTGAAATTTTTATATATCTCTATCAATTTTTCCTGTTATTTGATCCAAAGTAAAGTGAGAATAAAAATGCACTTCAAGCACAGTGTGGTGGCCTGTCACCTAAAGTCTTTGCGGTGAACGCACCTGGATCTTATATGGGCGCCGGTTCTAATCCCAGCAGCTCCACTTCCCATCCAGCTCCCTGCTTGTGGCCTGGTAAAGCAGTCGAGGACGGCCCAAAGCTTTGGGACCCTGCACCCGTGTGGGAGACCTGGAAGAGCTCTGGCTGTTGCAGTCACTTGGGGAGTGAATCATCGGACAGAAGATCTTCCTGTCTCTCTTCCTATATAATATATATATCATATATATATATATGTATTTATACTATATATATATATCTGACTTTGCAATAAAAATAAATCTTTTTTTAAAATGTACTCCAAACATTTCATGAAAAAAAAATGGATATAGCCAAATTTTGATTTTTCGCAAACAGAAAGTTAGTGAATGAGCAGTTTTACCTGTCCTGATCACCACAGAAAGTTCACAGGTAAAACTCCTACAGCAGAACATGGAAAATTGAATAGATAGTCGATTTTAGATCCCTTTGAATCTGCCAAGTATTCGCTAGTGGGTTTTTCTTTTGCTGGATCTGGAATTCACCATGTGTTTCTGTTTGCCCTGAGGACCTCATCCATCTAGCAGGTTATTAAATTGCTTTTTCTGATGACTTACTGCTGCTAAAACCATTTGTCTTTCACAGGCATCAGGCAATAAACTAAAACAATCCAGAGATGGGTATGAACATTTTCAGAGGCCATCAAGTTCTTTAATTATTAGATGATATGCGACTTCATTTTCAGCTCCCTTTTAAAAGTTGGGGAAGTTTTATCTCCGTTTCATGTGCATTGCACTTAATCTCATGAAATACTCCATTGATTTTTATGATACTTGCCATTAGCAGCGAAGTGTTTGTATTTATCTGCTCCCAGAGAGTTAGAAAACTTGTCAATGATGTTATTTTCTATGGCTTTGCTCTGCTCCAAGATTTACTGTTTCCCATTATGAATGGGTTGTGTATTTCCAAATGCTGACACTTTTAAAGGTTTTGTTGGTGTGGGTCACCTGTGCACCCTAGATTGGCTTTTTTCTAAGCTCTCGGCTATAAAATCATAGTATTTCACTGACTTATGAACAAGTGTAAAAGTCTATTTTAAATTCACACTACAAGGCCTTGAATGCCAAATGGTACCCCTAGTAAAGAGAGAGTCTGTAAAAAAAATAACATTTTACATTTCAGTCGCTCAGCTTGTTTGTTGTAATGTCTATTCTCCAGAATGCTTTCAAAAATTAAACAAGAATATGCTTGATTTTCAGGCATTTTCTTAGAACTGTTGGTGTGTGTGTGTGTGTGTGTGCGTGCGCATAAGGTATGCATCCATATGTGTATAACATCTATATCTATAGGTATGTAAGATCACTTTCTTTAACTTTGCTAAAACCCTAAGATGTTAAAAAAAACATATATACTATTATTATTATTCTCATTGTATAGATGGGGCCATTGTATCGAGCAGTCATTTGCCCCAAGCAACACGACTAGAATGTGAACACACAAGACTTGAATAAGGCAATGATATTCCTGAGGTGGACTACCTTGTAGATGGTGCTGAGCTGCCAAGGGTCCTCATGATACCTTGTCCCGCTCCAAGCTGCCATTGATGTGGGCCATCACTGCACAACTGTCCAAGCAGGTTGTAGCCTGTGTATGGGAGCCTCTCACTATCTTCTGCTGGTATTGACCCAGTGGGCTGGGGACGCACCTTCCATTGGATAAAGATAAACTAAGTGGCTGAGAATCAGACAACAGTAAACGGATTACTTACAGGGATCGCCATCAAGACAGGAATCATGGAATTTGGGAACTGAAAGAGACCATGCAGACAGTAACTGGCATTTTCTTTTTCCATCTTGAGTATCCTGTATCTCAAAGGTGTGTCTTATCTCTTGTAACACATTCTGAGTTCTAACAGTGTTCACTTCTCACCTGACCATCACAGCAGCTTCTCCGGTTCGTTCAGATGCTCTTGGGCCCATTTCATGGCTGAAAACCCTGAGGTTCCAAAGTTACAGAACGTGACTGAGAAGATGCAACAAGTAACCGGCAACACCTGGATTTGCAATCTGGATTTTTCTTCTCCTAAACTAGGGTATCCACCAGCGTCTCATTAAGTCTCTTGCATGTGTGTTTAGGACCACATAACGGCACCAGGAGAGACACAACTGTGATACGAAGCCGAGCAGAGGTCATCCACTGAGTACCATTTAACCTAAGATCCTCACTGTCTGGATCTCAGGATCTCCAGAAGAAAACACTAGGGCAAATCAATGTGTCTGTTAAAAGACGTTACAAAAATGATTACAAATAACACTGAGTTCAGCAATACACTTATGATCAAAAAACAGAGGAAAATCGTTGTCCTACTGGTTAAAACGCCATTCAGGGTACCCTCATACCACAGAGTAGCTGGGTTTAAAACCCAGCTGTGTTGCCAAAATTTCAGTTTCCTTTCAGTGTAACCCTGGGAGTTATCAGGAGATGGCTCAAGTAGTTGGGTGTCTGGCTCACATATGTGCATTGTGCGTGCTGCTACTGGGTTCCAACTGACCTTGGTCCAGCTGTTTCAGGCATTTGATGAAAGGACCAGAAAATAAGAGTTCCCTTCTGCCTTCTCTCTCTCACTCTATTTTCTCTCATTGTCTGTCTCCTTGCCTCTCAAGTAAGCATAACAAAAATGAATCAAAATAAAATAAATAAGTACAGTCCAACATTTAGCGAAGGATTTCATTAAGACATTTGAAATGTCATTGTATCGTGCTAGAATTCAGTGTTTTTCTTTCTTTGAATTGTTTATCAGATGCTTCAGTGTGTCTGTGAGCCAATTACAGAAACAAAATTTATTATATTCTGGTTACCATAGAAGATCCTAGCATTTCCAGGCAAATTAATTAAAAATGGAGCTTCCTTTCACAACTAACATTTCAAACTATTGTTATTTTCTCACGTTACTTTTATTGCTTTTCTCCTTCCTGAAAAGTATTCAAATACTTACTTATTTATGCATGGATTCTCATCTCTCCAGGCCAAAGACATAAATTTTAAACAGCTTCTTTCTCCTGAAGAAAGACATCACACATACAAAAATGCGGAAACATGCATACAAAATTATCAAGACCTATGACATTTTCTACTCACTTTCTAGACATTCCAACCATTTTTTTTTAGTTTGTCCACTATTGCAAATTAAAATGTCAAAAGAAGTACACTCTACAAAAACTAAACCATGAGCTAAATAGTTTAAACTACTCAGCAATCACGAAATCATCTCACTGTTTTCTCCAAATTAATTAATGTTGTTCTTCTGGGATGTCGAAGAGGACAGTAAAATAATTTGTGTTGGTCAGATTGATTCTGCTATAAATTAGGCAGAGTGGAAGATTTTGGATCTTAAGTAGGAAAAGATAAGAGCTAAATTGAAATTGTTACATAAGCAATTTACTGGTTTTGATGAGCCATGTCTATCGGGAATGACACTAAAGAACTAATTTCCTTAGCAAACATTGAATTATACACTTTCAGCAGCTTCCCATAAGAACTGGCCCAAATTTCCTGATAAGAATAATTAGGAAAATTGCATTTCCTCCATAAATTAATTAACTTTCAGAGTAAAATACAATTGGACACAATCCAGGAGAAAGGAAGCTTGGCAAGATAAGATATTCTTTCATTATCAGCAAAAGTTAGAGTATACACACTGCCAAGCAAAGGGAATGTGTCCTGCCAAGGATTTAACTTACAGCTCCCAGATAAGGCTAAATTAGAAACCAAGATATAAATTGTCAGAAGACATATAAACTTCAAAAGTCAAAAGGTCTCACAATGTAGCTCACCAGGTTTAAAAGAAAAAAAAAAAAACTGTGAGTGGACATCCCATATAAGAGCATGGGTTAGAGTCTCAGCAGCTCCACTTCCAATCCAGCTCCTTGCATGTGTGCCTAGGAAGCCAAAGGAAGATGGACCACGCGCTGGGATCCTGCAGTTCGTATGGGCAGCCAGGATGGAGGCTTTGGCTTGGCCACTGCTTACAGAGGTAAACACAGATTGAAGATCTTCCTCAGCCTCTTATTGCCTGGCTTTCAAGCATACAAATGAATACATCTTAAAAATCAGAACCCAAAAACAATGTAGCTTACTTTTGGATAAACTCAATACAAATTTAACTACAAAATTTCAATCTAGTAGGAACTGTGGTATTATTATTATTATTGTTGTTGTTGTTGTTGTAAAGGCATATTTGCAGAGAAAAGGCAGATACAGAGAGAAAGATGTTCCATCCTCTGATTCACTCCCCAAATGCCTCAATGGCCGGAGCCAAGCCAATCCAAAGCCAGGAACCAGCTGGTTCCTCTGGGTCCCTAACATAGGTGCAGGGTCCCTGGACTTTGGACCCTCCTCTACTGCTTTCCCAGGTCACAGGCAAGGAGCTGGATGCAAAGTAGAGTAGCCAGGATGCAAACCAGTGCCATATGGGATCCCAGCAATGCAAGATAAGGATTAAGCCACTAGGCTATTGCGTCAGGCCCAACATGTGTTTCTTGATTCAGTATGATTTTTATCATGCTTGAAAATGTTTGGCTAGTTGCACTTAAATATGGGATCTCCTTTTTATTTTTCCCGATTACCTTTTTTTTTCAATATTTCCATGCCGACTCTTTATATCTCCCCCTGAATGTTTTGTTTTGAATTAATTTTTTTACATCTATACACTTTATGCTATTCACACTGACTACAAGAGGAATGATAGCTCAATATGAACAGATGTTGGTCTTGTTAATTAAAACAAATAATGTCATAAAAATTCATCTACGTTTGTGTCTGACAATCAGTCTGTGTGTACCTATCTATGCCTATACTACCTTAAGTGTAAATTTAACAGTTTTTGCTGGAATTGAATTTGTTTACATGCATATTTGTTGACCAAGGATTAGAAAAATTATAAACATGTATTGCAATTTAATCAACCAAAGTTTTATGGTACAGAATCCAGGGCAACCATTAAACAAATAGCAAGATTGGGCATTAAAGAGCTGACAGAGGAGAATTTATGTGATTAGATATTAATTAATAAAGAATCACAAAATAGGGCCCGGAGCATTAGTGTAGTGGTTGAAGTCCTCGCCTTGCACATGCCCAAATCCCATATGGGCACAGGTTCTAATCCCAGTGGCCCCATTTCCCATCCAGCTCCCTGCTTATGGCTTAGAAAAGCAGTCAAGGAAGGCACAAAGCCTTGGGACCCTGCACCTGCATGGGAGACCCGGAAGAGCTCCTGGCTCCTGGCTTCAGATTGGCTCAGCTCCAGCAATTTGCGGCCGCTTAGGGAGTGAACCATAAGAAGGAAGTTCTTCCTCTCTGCCTCTCCTCCTCTCTGTATACCACCTTTCCAATAAAAATAAATACATCTTGAAAAAAAAGAATTACAAAATAAGGACAGAAGGAGGAAGAAAGAGCAAATAGAACTAAGAGAGACTGAGTTCCAAATATTGCAATATGCATTTCAACTTACTGAATGAACTGCAAACATCATCCAACTGTTTAAAATATTCAAATTTTGATGCTTTGATAAACATGTGAAATATAAAAAACAAGATCCAATAATTTAAGATTACTAAGAGTACATCTCATACAGTATTACTAATTCTACAATGTAACAGTTCATACTAATAACGGCTTCATCAAGAGAAACATGCAATATTCCAGGCTACTGTTAGGTAGGGTACTGTTAAGGGCGTCTAGAAAAGATTGACAAACAAAAGTTGAGAGTGCTGATAAAATAAATAGAGTCCCCAAATGACTGGCAAATTTAAAAACATACAGTGAAAACAAGCAGACAAAAATAAGCCCCGTGTAAAATACCTAATCCAAATTTCCCATATACTAAGTAAAAGACAATGGCAAATGTCTGATCATTTAAATCAAGAATAGATTCTCTGACCACAGAGGAATGAAAGAAAAGGAAAAAAATGTAGCAATAGACAAACATAGTACATTCACATGTTTCGGAAATTAAGCAGCCATCTTTTAAATAAAGGTAATAAAAGATATCACAATGGGAATTGATTTATGTTTGAAATACAGTAACATGACAAAATTTCACTTTCTTTTTTTTTAAGATTTATTCATTTTTATTACAAAGTCAGATATACAGAGAGGAAGAGAGATAGAGAAGAAGATCTGGCATCCGATGATTCACTCCCCAAGTGACCACAACGGCCGGTTCTATGCCGATCCGAAGCCAGGAGCCTGGAACTTCCTCCAGGTCTTCTACGCAGGTGCAGGGTCCCAAGGCTTTGGGCCATCCTTGACTGCTTTCCCAGGCCACAAGCAGGGAGCTGGATGGGAAGTGGAGCCACCGGGATTAGAACAGGCGCCCATATGGGATCCCTGCGCGTTCAAAGCGAGGACCTTAGCTGCTAGGCCACGCAGCCGGGCCCAAAATTTCACTTTCAACTTAATGTGTATATATTTTTGTGCTGTGCTCCTGCGTGAAGGCAGATGATCCAGGTGCCCATGCCCGATTAAAGGCTGCGCAAACGAAGAACTACAGCATGATTGCTACCATGGAATCATGATGAAAGAAGAGGAGAGTGAGAGATGCAGAAAGATACGGAGACCAAGACAAAAAACAGAGAAAACACACAAGTAATATCAGAAATGAAAAAGGATGACGTAATCACACACAACAAGTCCAATATCCATGGAAAATGTGCATCATGAAAAAAAATAGCATGAATATCAATTTTCTTGCAAGGAACAATTGATGGGCTTATTTCCCATGAATTTTTGGAGTATGCTCATAGTGTCTAGACTTTACAAAAGTTACCAAAACGATTATACCAAACAACTGAAAATTTCAAAAGTTCAAGAAATATTTGGAAACACACCACTTCCCAAAGTTTACCTAAAGAAGAAGATAGTTTGAATATACATGCAACCTGAATGGTGTTATAACAATTGCAAAGGCTCAACAATTATACTCCATGTTTCAAAGCAACGTATCTTTGATGCTCAGTTGGCTAGCAACTTATTGAATTCTAATTGCAATTGTTTTTTAATTTAATGACATTTTCTCATGATTTTAAATACACAAATCCAATGAAACTAACCAAACCCTACAATTAATAAAAATCACAAAGCTTGACAAACGTCATTTCCAGAAACGCAATTTTATTTTATTGTTTGAAAAAATCTTCTACATCAATGCCTGACTTTTAACTCACATGATAATTTTAGTGAGAAAATAAAAACAGATTTTTTTTATTAAATTCTACACTATTCTTCTTGAAAAGAAAATGTTGAGCAACTAAAGATAAAAACCCTTGGGAATTAAGAATAGAACCTTATCCCAGTTGCAAGCAACTTTCTAGGTTGATTGTACCTAGGCAAGTGTTACACTGCTGGGAAGAAAGCAGCTAACAGCTGGTAGGCATTCTGGACCTGCTTAATGTCAAGTTTATGATCACTATACACAGTGTGCCAGCATAGCTGCCCTTTTATTTTTTCTCTTGGGTATGCTGGCAGACAGGGTCTGGACCATGGGATTCAAAACCCCCATCTATGGGAAAAATCTCAGGCTCTGTGGTCTGACTGTGACGTGTGTGTGTCAGAACTGGGTCTCTGGAAGTGTTGAAGAATGTGCAGTGGACGGCATGCCCAGGTGCACACGGGGGGATATGACAATCAGTTCACTGAGGCCTGCAGAGAAGGTCTCGAACCATGGAAGGCTGAACAAATTAGACAGCTTTTCCAGCAGAGCTATGACAGCAGGGCTCTGGGTGAGTGGATACCCTAAGGTGGACGTGTGGTGGGATGGGACAGTCCGCCTGTCAGCACAGACCAGCGAACAAAAACTCCTGAGCTTATAAGGGTCTGCCTCTGACTCATATCTGGGATGGATTTGGTCAACTTGCAACAATATTCATCAGTTCCAGAGGTTTGTACATTTTATTGTGAAAGTGTAAAGCGACAAATTGTCTACAAGACAACAGGGGAATGAGTTTGTGTCTTTAAGGCAGCAAAAAGCATAAGGCATAAAAAGCACCAATCCTAAAGGAAATGAATTGGTAAATTGTACCATTTGAATATAAAAAACATTGAACACATCCCCTTGGGAGAAATAAAATAAAAATAAGAGAACGGGGAGGGTGGGAGATGTGGGGAGAGAGTCATGTGGGAAGTATCATTTTTTTTTCTCTTAAATGCTAAACGAAATATGTTAAATTTTTTTAAAAATTAAATAAATAAGGAAACGTTTACTGAGACACCACGAGGAGAATGAGACAGGAAGCCATGGAGGAAACGAAAGCGAGTGTCTGATTACGTATCTGCGCATGCACCAGTACAGCGCAGACAAGTGATTCCCGCAGAAACAATAGGAAAAAGCAAGCAATCCAAGGACGTGAGAACAAACATGTCCACAGATACATTACAAACGACAATGCCCAGATGACCAGAATGAAAAAGTGTTTTATACCATTTGCTTTTCACTTGCTAAACTTTAAATCTGAGGAGCGTTCAGACTGCAATGTAACTTTTAAAACTACGTATGCTTTCTGAAAACGTATAAAAAAGACTGTTGAAGCACATGTGTCTTTGTTTCCCACTTGCTGTTTGTTGAACTCCTTAGCTAGTGGAACGTTCAGCTTGTGACTGTGAAGAAAACTGAATCACGTCGTTGCAATGATAAAGGGGGGGTGGGAAAAAGGAAAGAAATCAAAGACGATGGTGTGTGCGGGACAATCCGGAGACTGGCAGAGTGTCACCGCGCTCTTACACCTGTACGGTGAATTACGTGAAATGTGCTCACCTTATATACATAAAATGATGTAACATTTTTTTTTCAGCAACAATTTTTTTATTATTTATTATCTTTAATTCGTTAATTACATTGTATTATGTGACACAGTTTCATAGGTACTTGGGTTCTCCCCACCCCTCCCCAAACCCTCCCACCATGGTGGATTCCTCCACCTTGTTGCATAACCACAGCTCAAGTTCAGTTGAGATTCCCCCATTGCAAGCGTATACCAAACATAGAGTCCAGCATCTTATTGTCCAGTCAAGTTCAACGGCTTCTTAGGTATACCCTCTCTGGTCTGAAGACAGAGCCAGCAGAGTATCATCCCAGTCAATTGAAAGTAAGAAAGGGAAAAGTAAGACTAGGAGGAAGGGAGGGAGGAAAGAGATATAACCCATGGATACGCTGAATCTAAAAACTAGAAAAAAAAAACAAAAGCTAAATCTAAATACACCCAAAAAAATCAGGTAGGAAAAATGAATGTGAGATATAACATCGCATAGACTGGCTATTCATTAATTATGCAATGCCACATTTGGTCAGCTATGTGGAGCTATAGCAAACCCCATTTATTATGGCTGATAATAGGAACAAGTTCCTTGCACACGTAAACACACTCCATCACCCACAGATTTCATTGTCACTGACAAAAAAAAAAAGTCTGTGAAGAGTTCATTGCTTTTAAATTCCATTTTACAAGAATGCTTTCAAGCTTCTTCCTACACAAAGTTACTTCCAAAAGTTCATAGAACAAGGAATTAAAACATTAATATTTTACTGCAAAACCTCCTGAAATCCACACATATTTAGAATCTTCAAAAATTTCAAACATCTACCCTGAGAAAAACTGCAAGGATTTTAATATTTTTTACACAAACTAAATTTGTGTTCTAATTCAATTTCCCTGATCTTTTTTAAGTACCTTCCAATAGATTATAGAACTTTCGAAAGGTTGTCCTATTTTTCATAACACATGCTTTTTCATAAACCTTTTCTACGATGTATCTACCTTATTGGAAATTTCCAATAAAAGTTGCAGCTATTCAATAAAGTTACAATTCCAATAAAAACACAAAATTACAGCAAGAACAAATCTTTCATCCACTATTTACTGCCCAAATGGCCAAGACTAGAACTGAGCAGATTCAAAGCCAGGAATGAGGAGCTTCTTTAGGTCTCCCATGTGGGTACAAATTCCCAAGATTCAGGACCATTCTCGACTGCTTTGCCAGGCTACAAGAAAAGAGCTAGGGCGGAAGTGAGGTAACTGGAACATGAGCTGGCATCTAAGTTGCTAGGTTGTATAAATAATGGCATATTGATCAAATCAACTACTTTTAAAAATTACATATTATCATTTAATTCCCTAAAATACTATGACAACAAAACAGGTAGACACCAATGACCAGACAGAGTGAAAGAACAATTGTACACATTTCTCAAACAGGTACAACTCTTCCATCACATCAGAAGGAACAGTGGGTGTTGCTTCTGGCGCTCAGGAACAAGTCAGCAACTCAGTGGGGCAAAGACAGTCTCTTGGGGTCGGGGTATACTAGTGTTTGTTCTACATTGCACATCCATGTCTTGTGCCTTTAATTAAAAAAAAAAATCAAAAGTCATTGTTCTCCAATTGAGCTATCTTGTTTGATGACTTTCCCCCCCCCCGTTCTCCAATGATTATCACCTGGTTGATTGCATTTGGAAATTATTTTTAAAATTGCAATAAAAATGAAAGAGCTAACACAGAGCAAGTTGGAGGCAACTTGATTTGTGTGCCTCGGTTTTGGGTTTTATGAAATAAGGGAAAAAGGAAGGAGTTGAATTGAGATTCCTAAGCTCATCCAAATCTAAGCTTTATTGAAGGACTCAGCACTTCAAACTGATCCACTCCAAATTTAGATCTCAAAGATCTGCTTTTTATCTCCTACTCACAATCTAGAACCATCTACTTAATGTCATCTTTTAAAAATCAATGTCAAATTTGCATATGGTGAACGTGTCACCCAATTAAAATAAAGATCATTTCTCTTATCCCACAGAGAATTTTTTAATGCATGCTTCCAATCATTGTCACATAGGTAATTACTGTTAAATCATATTTTAATTTCACCTGATTATGAGCTTCTTAATAGCAAAATTAAGCAATTGTATGTTTTTTATCTGACTTACACTGAAAATGAAGTTTCTGAGATGTGTTTGTGCTGTAGTTTGCATTGGTAGCTCAATGTTTCTAATGGATAATTCATTAATTGATTGCTCCATTGTTAAGCACAATGAGTTTAAACACTCCTGGTGGATAGTTGGCTGACTTCTGGCACGATGCTCTTACAAAAGAAGCTGTTTTGAGCAAGTGTTGGATGTGTTTTATAATTCTCAAGAGTAAATACCTGAGATTAGAATCACTGTATGGGTAGGTATAGTTCATCTGATAAAAGATTCCAAAGAGTTTTTCAGTTTTATAATTTCCTAGTCTTACAAACAATCTGTAATTCTGTTTATAGGAACTACACAAAACTGTCCTTAAGGACAGAAAGATAATTCAGTAGAAGAGGAATGGAGAGTGGTTCCCGAATGGTTCCAGGTCTGCTTTGGAGGTCATGGAAGTACTGTTGTCACACCAGGAAATAATAGTTGCTGAATATTATGAATGCACTGGGTTGGATACTTAAGATGTTTAGCTTCATGTTATTTGAATTTGACTGCGATAAAAAGAACTAATAATAATAACATCAAGAAAGAATTTTAATACTAATGAAAAACAGAACATATGTGCTGAAATATCATGTGTGTTCTCATAAGAGCTCTTAACTGTATCTCCTTGCATTTTTGTACCTTTTGCTTACACATAACAATGTGCATTATTAACCGATGGAAGTATACTTTAAAATCTTTTAGTTGTGCAACTCTTAAGGTGTTTGTACTGAAGGACAATAAACGTCTCTATTCCGTTTAGACTTTTATTCCCAGAATATGATTTTATCATTTTAAGTTTAAACATTCAGTTTTCTTTCAAAGTGATACAGGCAACGAGAACATGTTTCATATTGACCATTTCTGGAGTTCTTTTTTCTCTCTTACACATCCAAGTTCCCATCCACAGGTTCTCTGCGTTCTGTATGATCGAGACAATTTTCTGCTACTTTTGACGAAATGTATGTGCTTTCAAATAGCCACTTAGCGAGACTGGACTGTCAGCTTTGAACTGGGAAAGAAATTGACTTGGCATGGACTTTGCAGGAAACTAATTTATACGTGAAACTATTCTGGATTTAACCTTAAGGAAATCCTGACTCCAGTGGAGGGGTTTCAGGCTTTGTTCCTGCCAAGAGCAGACACACACACGGGAGAGCCAGGGATGTGTGAGGACTCACACAGCCACAGTAACAGCAGTTGCCACTAATATTTTCACATACATTTGTGTTTCACTGCCAAAACCTTGCATCCATAGAAAAGCCTCCTTAAATGAAGAGGTTATGCCATGGTTTACAAACGCACACGGAATCACAATGACCTTATGTGACTTTGAGAAATGAAATGTATTTATTCCATGTAAACAATATAAACCACGTAAAAGTGGCTCGTAAAAGTGCAATCAAAGCTACACTTTTTTGGCGCAAAAATTGAAATTCCTGTATACTAGGCTCTTCAAAATGTTCATGGAAAAAAATGTGCATTTATGAAAAGAAATGATTTACCTAGTTCAAACAAGTTTTGCACCAAAATGAATCTAGCTTTTAACTCAACATTTCACAAACTTTTGAACTACTCTGATATTATAGATGTTTCACTATTTAAAAGGAATGAAGCGACAAACTTAAATGCAAAGAGCATCCAAAGTGTAACTTTTCTTCATAATCCATTTGGGTGTGTGGACGCCCATAGAAAGCGGGTTGTATATCAAATCACCCAATGTAATATGACAGACTTCATATATCAGAGCATGTGTTATTAAATAGATGGCTATAAAAAGGAATTCAATTAATTTTACACTGCAGTGCTCTTACTGAAAAATGCATGCTTGCTGGTGGAATTTGGCTGCTTTCTGAATTTAAAAAAAAAAAATTACGTTTTATTCTCAGTAACCTGCCAAGTGTGGATCCTCAGGGAAATTAAGCACCCTGGATCCGATGCGGTAGCCTAGTGGCAAAAAGTTTTCACCTTGCACATGCCAGGATCCCATATGAGCACTAGTTCTAATCCCAGCAGCTCCACTTCCCATCCAGCTCCCTGCTTGTGGCCTGGAAAAGCAAATGAGGACAGGCCAAGGCTTTGGGAACCTGTGCCCTCATAGGAGAGCCAAAAGAAGCTCCTGCCTCCTGACTTCGGATCAGCTCAGTTTCAGCCATGGTGGTCACTTGGGGAGTGAATCAGCAGACAGAACATCTTCCTCTCTGTCTTCCTCCTCTCTGTATATCTGACTTTCCAAGACAAATAAAGCTCTCTGAGCTTTCTCACGCTTTTCATTCTCCTCAGATCACAGCCTCTTCACTTCTTATTTTTATCTCAACACAGTGGAACAGACTCTTCATTTAAAAAAAAAAAAATGTCATAAAAATAGATAAAGGCCCAGATGGCCCCGTGGCTAAAATCCTCACCTTACACATGCTGGGATATGATGTGGGTGCTGGTTTGTGTCCTGACTGTTCTACTTTCCATCTAGCTTCAATTTTGTGGCCTGCGAAGGCAGTGGAGGATGACCCAAAGGTTGTGGCCCCTGCACCCAAGTGTGACAGACCCGGAGGAAGCTCCTTGCTCCTGCCTCGTGTCAGCTCAGCTTCCTTTGTTACAGCCACTTGGGCAGTGAGCCAACAGACAGATTTTTCTCTTTGCGTCTCCTTCTGTTTGTAGATAGGCCTTTCCAGTGAATATAAATAAATCTCAAAAAATATATAGGTAGATAGATAGAACCAGACTCCAACAAACCAATGGCTGTGTAAGGCTATTCCTAAAACAACAGTTTAGACTTTTTTTTCTTCTCTGAATAACAACCAGGGTTGGGCCAGGCTAATGTTAAGGGACTAGAACCTCATTCAAGTCCCCCGCAGGGGTGGCTGGATCCCAAAATCCTGGGCCATGATCTGCTGTTCCCCGACACATAAGCAGGGAGCTGGATCAGATGTAGAGCCATAAGGACTTGAATCAGGTCCAGGATATGTTCCAAGGGGTGGTTTAATTCTGTGTGCTACAACACAGGCCTCAAAGAAGTTATAATTTTTGTGTGATTAAAAAGTATCGCATTCTTAAATCTTAATTTTATTCTCCAGTAAGAAGAACCAAGATTGTTGGGATAAATGGCTGATTTCAGGCCCGTTGCAAGAACTACACAAGGTGAAACTCAAGCAACCTGTAATGCCAGAAAAGTAGGTGCCCCAAACAATCTGATAGGATGAGGACAGAGGAGCCACAGCTGGAAAAGCTGAAGGAATCAGGTTACCAACACAGCACCGCATAATAACTGTACTAGAAGGTATACCTATATTTTCATGCTGATTTAGGCCCAGGCTTGAAGAAATAACAATAAGAAGAAAATAGGTATTACACATTCAAGGCAAGGACACATAACTCCCCTATCCCCTAAGTATGGGATTGAACAAAATGTGGAAAACAGAGAAAAGTAAGGACCTTGCAAATTAAGTGATTGATTAATAGAACAGTAACAAAATGCCATCAGCAAAACCACTTCTATTTACCCATCTCCACCACACCTCTTGGAGCTAATTAGAAGGCAGTCAAGGGATGATGTGATAGCCTGGTGGCTAAATCCTCACCTAGTATCTGTCAGGATCTCATTTGGGTGCTTATTCAAGTCCTAGCTGCTCCGCTTCACATTCAGCTCCCTGCATGTGGCCTGGGAAAGCAGCAGAGGACAGCCCAAAGCCTTGGGACCCTGCACCCACGTGGGAGACCTACTTCGGATCAGCTCAGCTCTGGCTATTGCGACCACTTGGGGAGTGAATCAGCAGATGGAAGATCTTTCCCTCTGTCTCTCCTTCTCTGTAAAATCTGCCTTTCCGATAAAAATAAATAAATAGATCTTTTTAAAAATGAAAAAGTTAGCTATATAAATTGCTTTTTTAAAAACGCAATCGGGCCTGGCACAATAGCAAAGTGGTTAAAGTTCTCACCTTGCATACCCGGGATCCCATACGGGCGCTGGTTCTAATCCTGGCAGCTCCACTTCCCATCCAGCTCCCTGCTTGTGGCCTGGGAAAGCAGTCGAGGACGGCTCAAAAACCTTGGGATGCTGTACTCACATGGGAGACCCAGAAGAGGCTCATGGCTTCGGATCAGCTCAGCTCTAGCCCCTGTGGCCACATTTATTTTTATTTATATACAGAGAGGAGGAGAGACAGAGAGGAAGATCTTCCGTCTGATGATTCACTCCCCAAGTGGCCACAGTGAATCATCAGACGGAAGATCTTCTTCTCTGTCTCTCCTCCTCTCTGTATATAAATAAAAACTAATAAATCTTTTTTAAAAAGATTTTTGTGACTCCAGTGACCTAACGTTTCATAAAATATTGATCATTGCTGAGCCTGGGTGATGCCTACCATGTGCATTTAGTACATTAAAATGGCTGTGTTTACATGATTAGACTTTTCATAAAACATTTTTGAAATCATACATACTTTGCACACAGACACACACACACAAGGAGCAATGGCTGAAGCAGTTTATCACGGTTACCATAGAGCAATAAATACATGGAAGTTTTAAGACTATATATTTCAACTGTGTCAATGAGCTAATCAGAGGTTGTGGTTAAGAACTTGATGCTTTTTGTTTTTTTTAACATACTGGTTACTCAAAACCATGTCAATTCCGTAATGTTGCAAATTGTTGTTGATGTTATATTGGGACTCTTAATTGACTGGGATGATATTCTACCAGCTCTAACTTCGGACCAGAAATGGTCTCCCCAAGAAACTGTTCAACCCATCTGGACAATAAGTAGCTGGACTCTATGCTTGGTATACGTTTGCAAGGAAAGAATCTTGATTGAATTTGAACTGTAATACTGCATCAAGGTGGAGGAATCCACCAGGGGGGAGGGGCATGTGGAGGGGTGGGGGGATTCCCAGAGCCTATGAAACTGTCACATAATGCAAAATAATTAATAAAAAAAAGACCATATATTTCAACTGAATAAGGTGATTAGATTCTTCAGCAAGATAGTCAAAAAATGGACGGCTTAAGAAACAAGTCAATGAGCTTCTTATAATCAACTCAAATTGGATTTTATATTAAGTTGCTAAGTAAAATATTTTCTAAGATCATATTTTGATGGGAAGCAGGGGAATGGGTAAGAGACTGCTGTTTGGTGTAGATATATCTTTGGATATAAGAGGACAAGGCCTAACAGGTCAGATGGAGACATAAATAGCTCTGCCATACTTGGGAAGAAACTCAGCTGTCTGTATTCTCTTACTGTCCATTTGATTGATTCAGATCATCTTGTTCTGTTATATTGATCCAAAAAATGATGTTAGAGTAAATGCCAAGATTCACATAACAAACCTGTAAGAAAATATGACAGATTGTAAAGCTAATACATTTCATGTTATGCTGGTGCTCCTTATCCAGAGTCTTTCATTGTATCTGATCACACACACACATACACACCCTCTGATCCTGGTTGTCCATGGTCTCAAACCTCTCTGGAATTCTTGTTCCTTTCTAACAGAACATTGGGCTTTTGTGAGGCAACCACCTTAAACACTGCAAACGTTTTGACTAGGTTGTGATTCAATTGTTTTGGGGTGGGGTGGGCAAGAGAGCAACCCACGAGAACCAGAGACCCAGTGTAAGCGCCACGTGTTTCTGCTCAGAGGTCCAGCACCTGCTTGGATGGCAGATTCCCTGTGTTAACAGATCTACTTTCTGGGCCAGCATTTTGATAGAGCCAGTTATGTGCCGAGTCTCCTCTGGGCTGCTGAACTTCCGTACCAGCTCCCTGCTACTGGCCAGGAAAAGCAGCAGAAGATGGCTCAAACAGTTTAGAGCCATGCCACATACCTAAATGAGGAGGTGGACTCCACCCTTGTTCAGCCTTGGCTGCTGCAGCCATTTGAGTAGATAGAAGCTCTCTCTCTGTCTCTCTCTTTCTCTCTCTCTCTCTCCATCTCTGTCTCTTCTATAGCCTCTCCAACTTCGACTTTCAAATAAATACATGCATCTTCAGAATTCCTGATTTCAAACTTTGACATATCCATAGGATCTTATGTACTGTTTTTTTCTTTCTGAATTCCATTTTGAGATGTAAAAACTGGCATATTTTAAAATATGTTTTTCAATAGACTGTGTATTTTATCTCTGATATTTTTCATCCTATTAAAATACATCCAACCCAAACATAGCTGACAAATTGATCATGGAGCCTGTTCCATCCTGGACTTTAATCATGTAGACTTTCTAAAAGTTTTGATGAGGTTAGCTGGCCAATGGTGATTGCTTTTAACCTATCATGACAAAACAGACTGTCCTGGCGTGTTCTCTGTCACTAAAAAGGCCAGAAGGAGCTGAAAGAAACTGTCTTTGCTGTTTGTACAGCAAAAGAAAAAGGTAATATCCCAAGGTGGCATTTTCTCTACTTATTTCACCCAAGTCCCATTGCCCATACAGGGTGGTTTTATGAGAAGGCAAGAGGCTGGCATTCCAGCTCATATTTGGCTAGAAACTGATGTCCAAAGCTGCTGATTTTCAAGCACTGGTGGTTACCATTAGTGGTAGGTGCTGGCATTTCTTGCTTGGGTAATTACTTGTGAGAATTACTTTATGGGAATTAACCTAACTGAATGCACTCGGCAGCCCATGCCATGCCCCTAGGCTGCACTTAGGCAGAGCAGAGCCCATTAGGAGCTGACACAGGACAGAGGATGAAGTGGGAACTCGGGAAATGTCATTTGTGCATGAAAATCAGAAAGGACCAAGTACTCAAGCCCAAGGCCCCAAATAAATTAGACTGAGTATAATGAAAACCAGACCGTGGAGCTCAAGCAAATTGAATCTTTGGCTCCCTCTCTGCCTCTGTTTGTGTGCTCCTCTGGTAATTGACCATTGAGGAGCTGATTTCATTTTTTCAACTGTCATAACAGTCAAATGCAGGGCAATCCATCATCCCATTTCTGTCCTAATCAGTCACATTCACTTTGGATGGTCTTGAATCAAGACTACACTTGACTGTTCTCTTTAGCTCACTATCTTGCAGTGTGCAAGACATTTACCTAACAGTAACTCAACCTTCTTTTAGAAAGAAAAACAAGAACCCCAGACGGGTTCAAGACCCTTAGCAACCAGCATCAGAGATTATGGTGTGTGCATACGGGATAAAATTAGTCTGGATAAACAACACCTGGAACTTAAGAATAGTCCAAGTTAAAGAGGTTATTAAATGGTAGACCTGACACTAGAATTAAGCTATTTATTATTTTTAATATTGCATACTTAACACTATAAAAAATGTACTTTCTAATCCACAAATTGATGTACAGAAAATACTCTATATAGCAGGCTAAATAGTGGCCTTGTAAGGCTAGAAAGAGGAAAACATGGGAATCGTGAATGTTGTCTTCTACGGCAAGGGATTTGACAGGTATGAATACAATAAGAAATTTGTCCTACTCAAATGGTTATGGTTCATCTGGCAGGTAGCTAAAGGTACCTTACCAAGGAGAGGCAGAGGGAAATTTCACCACAGACAAGAAAGCAGGAGATATTAGAGCAAAAGTAAGACACTGGAGTGACATGGGCACGAATCACAAATCAAGGAATGCATATGGCTTCAGAGGCTAGAAAAGGAGGGAACGATTTGTTTCTAGAGTCTTCAGGTGGAGCCAACAGTTGACATTGGGCTATTGCAACTGAGTTTGGACTTTCGGCTTCCAGAACTATAGAGAACTAATTTGTGTTACTTTGAGCCACCAACCTTGAGCTAATTTGTTAGTTAATGCACCAAAAAGTAACCTAATAAAAGGTACCAAGAAAATACAATGTCAGTAGTGCCTATTGGACATAACATGTAAAAAGTGTGTGTGTGTTTTTATTGAATAAAATCTCTCGGATGACCCTCTGTTCACCCATGAAAGACATTCAGCTGGAATTACTCACTAGATAGGTTACTCAACTCACAAAAGGCAGAGTAGAAAAGTTGCTTAGTTTCAGGGTATCCTAGAAGCAGTATGCATCTCTACTCCCGGATAAAAGGGCTGCTCATTTTAAGGTATATAGCAGCCGGTCCTGTATATAAACTAAAATTAAACTGTGTCAATGAGCTAATCAGAGGTTGTGGTTAAGAACTTGATGCTTTTTTAAACATACTGGTTACTCAAAACCATGTCAATTCCATAATGTTGCAAATTGCTGTTGATGTTATATTGGGACTCTTCATTGACTGGGATGATATTCTACCAGCTCTAACTTTGGACCAGAAATGGTCTCCCCAAGAAACTGTTCAACCCAATCTGGACAATAAGTAGCTGGACTCTATGCTTGGTATACATTTGCAAGGAAAGAATCTTGATTGAATTTGAACTGTAATACTGCATCAACGTGGACGAATCCACCAGGGGGGAGGGGTGGGGGGATTCCCAGAGCCTATGAAACTGTCACATAATGCAAAATAATTAATAAAAAAAACTCGATATGAATTCAAACCAAATTTTATTGAGGAAATATAAGACCTCTGCAAAAAAAATAAAATAAAAGAAGGGCTGCTGATGAAACTGGTAAATATACCTTGACAATAGGATACTCAGAGTTTCTACCATTGTCTACACCTACCATGCCATGGTGCATTTAAACAGCAGAATGTTGGGCTTGTGACTGTTGCCAAAGGATTGTATTATTGTAGCAATGTGGAGCGAAAGAGTTGCAGCATAGGGAGAATGGAGCGGGAGAGAGGAAAGGCAGAGAGAGGAATTCTTATATCTATAAAAGCTTATCATGGAAAATCATATAAATGAAAGAACTAAGAACAGTTACTTAAAAGAATGCATATATCCCGTGACATACATTTATCTTTGAGCACTGCCTTTCCCAAATTCCATAAATTCTGATAAGCTTTGTTTCCACTTTGGTTTATACCATTTTCCCATTTCTTTTGAGATTTCTGCTTGGAGCCTCATGCTACCTAGAAGTTTCCTATTTAATCTCTAAGTGTTCGGGGGAGGGTTCTTTCTGTTACTGATGTCTAGTTTGATTCCATTTTGTTCTGAGAGCTTACATCATGTGATTTTAAATTTGTTCAATTTGTCTTAAGCCAAGGATTTGGCTATTTCAGCTACCGCTGCCTGTGAGCTTGAAGAGATGATCCGTTCGCTGCTCTTGAAGGAGCCGTCCACAGGTGTCAATTATAGCCAGGTGATGGATGATGGCTATGAATTCCACAGTGTTCTCCTGAATAGCTACATTTCTGATAGAGAACATGTTGACAACTACAATTACAACTGTAAATTCACCCATTTCAGCTTCCAGTTTATCAGCCTTGCCTCTCTCAGTTTCATGTTCCCCTCTCAGGAATGTGTAAATTAAGGTTCTTCTTGGAGAATAGCCCCCTTAATTGAGATTAATATGCTCTGTATGCTTGCTCATTTCCGTGTCTAACCAGAGTTGGTTTCTCAGAAGACATTCCAGAAAGGTTTATACTGCAGCATTGTACTAAGGACCTGATGATCCCGGACAAGGAAAGCTGCAGGGACCAGGGTGAGTCCGAGATTTTAACCACACAATGCATGGAGGCATGGGTGATTTGAATAGAAAGGAGTTTTCTAACCCCCCATTACAACATCCTGGGCACACCCCTAACCCACTCTATAAAAGTCCTTGGCGGGCCCGGCGGCGTGGCCTAGCGGCTAAAGTCCTCGCCTTGACAGCCCCGGGATCCCATACGGGCGCCGGTTCTGATCCCAGCAGCTCCACTTCCCATCCAGCTCCCTGCCTGTGGCCTGGGAAGGCAGTCGAGGACGGCCCAATGCATTGGGACACTGCACCCGCGTGGGAGACCCAGAAGAGGTTCCTGGTTCCTGGCTTCGGATCGGCGCGCACCGGCCCGTTGCGACTCACTTGGGGAGTGAATCATTGGATGGAAAATGTTCCTGTCTGTCTCTCCTCCTCTGTGTATATCTGGCTATAATAAAATGAATAAATCTTTAAAAAAAAAAAAAGTCCTTGGCAAAGGGCTTCTTAGGACAGTTTCTTTAGGGAGTTAAACCCTCTCAGTGTTTTCCTTATTTTTTTTTCTTTCTTTTCTTTTTTTTAAGATTTAGTTATTTTAATTGGAAAGTTAGATATGCAGAGAAGAGGAGAGACAGAGAGGAAAATCTTCTATCTGCTGCTGTTTCACTCCCCAAGTGACCACAGCGTTGGGAGCTGAGTTGACCCAAAGCCAGGAGTCAGGAACCAGGAGCCTCTTCCAGGTCTCCCTCTTAGGTGCAGGGTCCCAAGACCTTGGGCCATCCTCTCCTGCTTTCCCAGGGCACAGCAGGGAGCTGGATGGGAAGCGGAGCATCTGTTACATGAACTGGCATCCAAATTGATCCTGACGCACACGAGATGAGGTCTTCGGCTGGCAGGCTACCGCACTGGGCCCTTATTTTCTTTTTCAAAAAAGATTTATTTTATTTGCTTTTTATTAGAAAGTCAGATTTACAGAAAGAAGGAGATACAGAAAGATCTTCCATCCGTCCACTGATTCATTCCCCATGTGGCCACAATGGCCGGAGCTGAGCTGATCAGAAGCCAGGAACAGCAGCTTAGTACAGGTTTCCCACGTGCGTGCAGGGTCCCAAGGCCTTAGGACATCCTCTGTTGCTTTCCCAGGCCATAAGTAGAGAGCTGGAACAGAAGTAGAGCAGCCGGGATATGAACTAGCACACATGAGGGATGCTGGAGCATGCAAGGCGGGGATTTAGCCACTCGACTATTGTGCCAGCCCCCCCTTATTTTTCACAAGTGTAAAAAAAAATAAAATAAAATGTCCTTGCCTTGCATGTGCCAGGTTCCCATATGGGCACCAGTTCGTGTTCCAACTGCTCCACTCCCCATCCAGCTCCCTGCATTGGGTCTGGAAAAGCAGTCGAGGACGGCCCAAAGCCTGTGCCCACGTGGGAGACCGGGAAGAAGCTCCTGGATGCTGGCTTTCCATCAGCTCAATTCCAGCCATTGCAGACACTTGGGGAGTGAGTGAATTGGCAGACAAAAGATCTTCCTCTCTGACTCTGCTTCTCTTTGTAAGTCTGACTTTCTAAAAAAAAAAAAAAAAAAAAAAAAAAAAATTAAGTCACTTTGTAGTCATAATGACAGAGAAGAAGCATGAGAGATACATCATATTTGAGATTGACATGCCTACTACTTAGAACCCAAACAAGGCCGCTTTACCTCTACTCCTGGACAGATTTCTATTTCTTCAATTTTCCAACAGAATTAGCAGCTGGCTTTTTCCAGAACAGATCTCACAATTTTTTGCCACTACCTGAATATTATTTTCAATTCTAGCTCTTTCATTGGCAGTGGAAGATCTTGAACTTTCCCAAGCTACATGTTAAAATATGTAAAATTGTGCCTAGCGCAGTTACCTGGTGGCTAAAATCCTCATCTTGCACCTCTGGGGTCCCACAAGTTCCCTCCTTGTGACCTGAGAAATCAGTCCAGGATAACCAAAAGCCTGACCTGGAAGAAGTTCCTGGTTGCTAAATTCAGAAAAGTTCAGCTCTGGCCGTTGTGGCCACCTGGGGAGTGCATGAGCAGATGGAAGGTTTTTTTTTAATCTATTTTAATTTTGAATTTTGAACTGTGTGGTACAATTTTGTATAGGCCGACTTTCCAGCAAAAATAAATAAATCTTTAAGAAATATATGTAGGACCCGGCGCAGTGGCCTAGTAGCTAAAGATCTCAACTTGAACTCTTCTGAATCCCATATGGGTGCTGGCTCTAATCCCAGCAGCTCTGCTTCCCACCCAGCTCCCTGCTTGTGGCCTGGGAAAGCAGTGGAAGATAGGCCAAAGCCTTGGGACCCTGCACCAGTGTGGGAGACCTGGAAGAGGCTCTGGCCGTTGTGGCCAGTTGGGGAGTGAATCATTGGACGGAAGATCTTCCTCTCTGTCTCTTCTCCTCTCTATCTGATTTTGCAATAAAAATAAGTAAATCTTTTAAAAGTATATGTAAAATTGTGTTCTGAGATTCTGAAAGAGTCACTTTCTCTCAGTTGAGAAAACACATAGGCATCAGGGGGTCCACCACGGGGTTCACCTGCCTGTCTGCCTGTAGGAGACAATGTCTTGTGCAGTCACTTACCCATGACGGGGCTCGCCTGCCTCGCTGCCTTTTGATGACCATGCTCTGGGCATTCGCTTAGCTTCACGAAGCTGTGTGACCCTGGGGACATCACTGAAGGAGCGTCTGACACAACACAATTCTGAACTGGCACCACAGGCAGCAAAATTGAACAAAATTGCTGAGCCATGTTCCGAAACTCAAAGAATTGAGGCTCAGGGGTGAGAACCAATGAGAGAGAAATGCAGTTTCCAAGATAAAAACCAGGACAGAACTGAACAATATGGAAGAATGTATAAGAGACACTTCAAACGTTTATTAGGAAAAAAAAAATAGAACTCAAGAGGAAGCTTACTATGCAAAGTATCTCAAAACAGAAAAGTGAATATTATTCATGAGTTTCAAAAAATGTTTCATCAAAATAATTGCATTTAAATTCCAATTTTCTGTCAATTTTGTGATGTACTTATATATATAGAAGAAGTGACAGAGTCGAAATTCAGGCTAAGAATGGGTAACCTCTATATAACAGAAATTGGTGTAATAGATTGTATGTGGGCCAAGAGAGGCTGAATTGCAATGGTTCGGGGCCCTGCTAGGGTAGCTGTGGATGTGGTAAGGTTTTGTCTGCATGATGCCCAGGGCGCAAGGTGAGGGAGACCCAGGCATGTCACTCGCAGGGTGAAGAGCCGTGGGCACCGGGTTGGGAGTGTGTTGTTGACTTAGGCATGTGTAGAGCACAAGGCAATCTGGCAAGGCAGAGGGCTAACAGCTGGTCTCTTCTTCACCCCTGGCTGTTAATGTTGTCTTCACCGCACTGCTGCTCGATGGAGTGCAAGGCCTGGGAACTGAAGGCCTGTGGTTGTGCTGTTTTCCCAGAGATGAATCTATCATGGGCAGGTTAAGTGTTACAGGAAAAGTTTGCTTTGGAAGACTTTCGGACTACTTCTCAGCTATGAATATGAGTGAGTGTGTGTGTGTACATGTCACAAGCCAAGGAGGGTGAAGTTCATGAGCCTCATGTACCTTGGGGGTTGTGCAGTTTCTAGAAGACCCGTGATTCATCAAGAAGAGCACAAGTGCCAGAGGAGGCAAATGGCTGGATTTGCAGAACTCCAGTATTTTCTAATGATCGCAATTAAATGAAAAGCAAGAAATGCAGAACAATGCCAATGTCCACATCTTCACTTCTCAGATAAATAAAATTGAAAATTCAAAAATGGCATTTTACACCAAACACATAGGAAGACTATAATCTCAACGTACTCAATGCATTTAGACATGGATTTTAGAAGCCGCGTGTCACCGCTGGCAAGTCACCTTCCACTCCCTGAGGCCCGTGCACATGGCTTTCCGTCGCCGAGGGTTCGGTCCCCGGCCCTGCCGGCTTGCTCCTTCCGCCCTGGGCCCAAAACTCGCCTTCCCATCGTTTCTATTGGCCGTGGCCCCGCCTGCTATCCATAGTTCTAGCCCACAGGAAGTAGGAACTATCTGCCCAGCCCAGGCGCACAGGAGTTCCCGGAAGCCGCCCGCCCTCAGTCCTCCCCTCAGCAGTTACCCGGAAGCCGCCCGTCCTCAGTCCTCCCCGCAGGAGTTCCCGGAAGCCGCCCGCCCTCAGTCCTCCCCGCAGGAGTTCCCGGAAGCCGCCGTCCTCAGTCCTCCCCGCAGGAGTTCCCGGAAGCCGCCGTCCTCAGTCCTCCCCGCAGGAGTTCCCGGAAGCCGCCGAGGCCGTCATGTCTTTTCCCCAGGAGTCCCCGGCAGCTGTGATGCGGCCGGGCAGTTCCGAGGCCGCGGCGGTGGCCCTGCAGCCCGGCATCCCGAGCGTGCGGCGCCTCACCATTGGGGACTTCGAGATCGGGCGTCCCCTGGGCAAGGGCAAGTTCGGCAGTGTGTACCTGGCTCGGCTCAAGGAAAGCCGTTTCATCGTGGCCCTGAAGGTCCTCTTCAAGTCGCAGATCGAAAAGGAGGGCCTGGAGCACCAGCTGCGCAGGGAGATCGAGATCCAGACCCACCTCCAGCACCCCAACGTCCTACGTCTGTACAACTATTTCCATGATTCTCGGCGGATATACCTGGTCCTGGAGTATGCTCCGCGGGGTGAGCTCTACAAAGAGCTGCAGAAATGCCACACGTTGGACGAGCAGCGCACAGCCACGATAATGGAGGAGTTAGCTGATGCCCTGACCTACTGCCATGACAGGAAGGTGATTCACAGGGATATTAAACCAGAGAATCTGCTGCTGGGGTTCAGGGGTGAGATTAAGATTGCAGACTTTGGCTGGTCTGTGCACACCGTCTCTTTGAGGAGGAAGACGATGTGCGGCACTCTGGACTACCTGCCCCCGGAAATGATTGAGGGGCGAACGTATGACGAGAAAGTGGATCTGTGGTGCATTGGCGTGCTCTGCTATGAGCTGCTGGTGGGAAACCCACCCTTCGAGAGTGCCTCTCACAGTGAGACCTACAACCGCATCCTCAAGGTGGACGTGAAGTTCCCTCCAGCCATGCCTCTGGGGGCACGGGACTTGGTCTCCAGGCTTCTCAGATACCAGCCTTCGGAGCGGCTGCCCCTGTCCCAGATCCTGAGGCACCCCTGGATCCAGGCCCACTCCCGGAGGGTTCTGCCTCCTTCTGCCAGCTGACTTTGTGAACTCTCTCTGCCTTTGCTTTTGTTCTACTGGCTCATGTAAGTTTGTTGTTGTTGTTGTTTCCTTTTTAAGATGCAAGATATTAATTCATCAAATAAAAGTTGAATTATTTAGTACCAAAAAAAAGACATGGACTTTACTAATATTTAACCTAAAGAGCCTAAGGTGGGCTGGAGATAAGGGTTCTGATGTAGGTACTCCGTAGACATATTTAGCTATTAGATAAATACATAGCTCCTTTTGTGACAACTTTTCAAGTCCTGCTTTTGTTGATTTCGTGGACAATTTTTAGGGAACGGTTTCTTCTGGCTTGTGGGTCTCACGAGAAACTAAAACAGGAGCACAAAATATGCCAGAGAACTGGTCTGCCTCCAGCTCCTCACGTTGGGTCTGTCTGTAAGCTCCCCATGCGTTTCTTCCCTACAAGCACCAACTTGCCATGCTAGCTGCCCTGGACACAGTGGAGGACTGGGCTCTATGTTGACGTTTTTCTGCCTCCTTCAGGGGAAGGAGAAGTTTAGGCATAGAGAAGATCCATTTGATATGGACCCCAGGGACTTTAGGCTCTGAAGGACTCTGTTCCTAGGAGGTTGCAAGCCCGAGTTCACCAACAACTCTGTCAGCATGGCTGCTAGTACAAAGGCAGAGCTCTATAAGATTTTGCTGGGGGAAGGGGAAGGAAACCGCCTTGGAAAGGAAAAGCATGAGTCAGATCTACACTATCCAAGTTGCCCAGACCACAGCTGTAGGGGGAGCGCAGGGAGATGTGACACAGACTGGCTTAGTCTATGACTTTCCCTTTTTTGCTCTGATAGGATCCTGCCCACAATGCCAAGGGAATCAGACCTTAACAAAAATAAGGCAACTTTTTTTTTTAAAGATTTATTCATTTTATTACAGCCAGATATACAGAGGGGAGGAGAGACAGACAGGAAGATCTTCCGTCCGATGATTCACTCCCTAAGTGAGCTGCAACGGACCGATGCGCACCGATCCGAAGCCGGGAACCTGGAACCTCTTCCAGGTCTCCCACGCGGGCGCAGGGTCCCAATGCATTGGGCCGTCCTCAACTGCTTTCCCAGGCCACAAGCAGGGAGCTGGATAGGAAGTGGAGCTGCCAGGATTAGAACCGGCGTCCATATGGGATCCCGGGGCTTTCAAGGCGAGGACTTTAGCCGCTAGGCCACGCCGCCGGGCCCAAGGCAACTTTTTTTTTGCAAGATTTGTGATTTGTTTGAGTGACAAAGAAAATGAGAGGAGAGACGAGGTAAAAGAGAATTTCCATACACTTAATCCCAGCCCCACACCCCCCAGCCTCAACCCTCATGACTGAACCAGCTGGGGCTGGGCCAGACCAAAGCCAGGAACCAAGACTTCCATCTGGGTCTCCCAAGTGAGTTACAGGAATTCAAATAACTGGGCTGTCACTCTCTGACTCCCAGGAACAGGTATATTGGCATTTGACCAGAAGCTGTAGCATTGCAAGCTGAAGCTGTACAATGGCATAGTAACTTCGCAGCAATGACTTAACATTCCACCCCAGGATATAAGTCCCATTAAGGTAATTCTGCGCAGACAATAAGACATCTAATGGGGAGAAAGCACAGACAGGATTCTCGGTGATATCCTCTTGACAGACGACAGATCCAAAGCGTGTTTGGCTTGTGTGTGAGTGTGCATTCACATGCATGTTTGTGGTGTGAGTCGTCTGCGTGTGGCTACGTGAACATTTGAAGTCTGCAAGTGCAGCTGTGTGTCTGGAAGCAGCATGAGGCTGTGTAGCCCCCAGCAAGTGATCTCAGTGCAGCTCCTACAGAGCTCACAGTCATGACTTCCATAGGCATTGGCAGGGCATATTCTTCAGAGTCTTCATGGCTGGCACAAACAGAAGTGACAATGAAGAAAAGGGTAACAGGTGCCATGGGACATATTCAGGATGAGGTGAAAGCCTGGCACAGTTGTCAAAACGCCACTTGCACCAGTATCACAAGCCGGATTCCAGTTTGTGTTCCAGTTCTAGCCTTACTTTCTATTGCAGCTTCCTGTTACTACACAACCTGGGAGGTAGCAGTAGTGGCTCGAAGACTGGGTTTCTATCACCCACTTCAGAGACTGCCATGGAGTTGTGAACTTCTGACTTTAGCTTGACTTAGCCATAGCTGCTGCAGGTATATGGGGGAGCAAATCAGCAGAAGGAAGACTTTTTTTTAAAAAAAGATTTTATTTATTTTATTACAAAGTCAGATATACAGAGAGAAGGAGAGACAGACAGGAAGATCTTCCGTCCGATGATTCACTCCCCAAGTGAGCCGCAACGGGCCGGTGCTGTGCCGATCCGAAGCCAGGAACCAGGAACCTCTTCCAGGTCTCCCACGCGGGTACAGGGTCCCAATGCATTGGGCCGTCCTCAGCTGCTTTCCCAGGCCCCAAGCAGGGAGCTGGATGGGAAGTGGAGCTGCCGGGATTGGAACCGGCGCCCATATGGGATCCCGGGGCTGTCAAGGCGAGGACTTTAGCCACTAGGCCACGCCGCCAGGCCCAAGGAAGACTTTTTGACACGTGTATATGTGTTTCCCTGTTTTTCTGACATACAAATAAGTGGAAACAGATCACAAATTTAAAGATGAACAACAGGAAACTAACCCATGAACTACTCATAGTGGCAAAGTGGGCTAAGCTGCTACCTGTGAAAGTGGTATCCCATACTGGAATGCTTCTTTGAGTCCTATCAGCTCTACTTCCAAGCAAGTTTCCTGCACTGAGCACTAGCCACTACAGTCGAATATACTTTGCCAAGTGTCATCACCACCTGCAGGCACAGCGCACACAGACACATACAACTGTAAACCAGAACAGAAATGAGAACAAAGTACTTTTGATCAACCTTGCCCAATAAACACATAAAGAGATCTCTAGATGACTTTCAGAATGAACGACAATAAAAATGGTATTCATGAGCACCTATGAGATACTTTCTGGATTCCAACCTGTTGTCCAGTTTTTGATTCCCTGTATAAACTGAGGAGTTAAACAACTAAGTATACCCCTTTGCTAGATGAAGGATTTGCGATATTAAAAATTCAGCCCCAAGATAACAATACCCAGAAGTTATTCTATAGAGACACGTCTTGCACCACGGACTGTTTGCCTACAGGGTACACTGGGATTCCCTCACTGTCCCCAGGGACCAAGCACACAGGGACCTCCACTCACTGTGCCGCCAAGACTGGACCCAGTTGGAAGTCCTACCTAGCCCTCATAGTATCTATCCTGACTTTCTGCCATACTGAGTCCATTGCAGTTGCGTGGCATCTGCAATTTCTATTTACGGTCTTCTTTGGGCCCTACCAGAGAGTGGATGAGTCCAAATTTTGATGAGACGATGGCTGCAGTTTCCCCTAATGTCTTGGTTTTGTGAAACTATTTTACAAAGATGAATGAATTTGTTTTTGGAAATCAGAATAAGAAAGACAAAATGAGAGGCTGAGACTACTTGACTCCCTAGGGGACCACAATAGCCAGAACTGGAGGAAGTGGAACAGCTGTGGTATGAACCAGCACCCATAAGGGATCCCGGCATTGCTTGCAAAGGCTTTATCCTCTATGCCACCATGCCAACTCCATGAAGCTGTTTTTCGTTCTGGTCCTTTAATACCTACATTGATATGGCAAAGTTCATAGCACATAGAAGATAATTCCCTTGCTAAAAGTGTAGCATGCATCAAGGTGATTGTGAAATATAAAGGGAAGCACAACTTGTTGAAAACAAAATGAAAGAAAATACTGTGTACTAACTCTCTATATACTGGGGCACACAGACCAAGTTTTCCTGATATCTGGAGTGATGTGTGAAACACCTGTGAATAATACAAGGGGCATTCTGGAAACCTTCAGGAAATATTCAGCACAGAGCCTTCAGGAATCAAACATTATGATTTTTGCCTACATTGGTTCTTCCTTTTTTTTTTTTTCAAGTGTATATGGATAGGATTTGTGCTTACACTGAAGATAGGAATAAATACTTGACTTAAAAGCTGCGATCTACAGCAATGTAAAATGATGGTGAGAGATACGCATGAGCACAGCAAAGCAGCCAACCTCAGAAGCACCATCCCAGTGAGTCCAAGCACAAGGGCACCTGAATCAGAGAGTGATATGGAAAAAGATGCTTTATATACTTCTCGAAGCATTATACACTGTGATCCCTTTGTGAAGATCCAACTATCACAAAGCCCAACATTATTTTTTAAATTCTGTGGATTATGCAAATATTAATGTGCTGCTTTGTTTGCTGCTGGATTGAATGAGAAAGGGGGAGAATCAGTACTGGTCCCTTGCTGGCGCCGTTGTTTCCCTGCATACTCGGTGTTGTGTTTTGTGGCCCACACGCCCCATTTATGAACACCTTGCTTCTATGACCATTGGGACAATTTATTTTTGTTAGATAATCTACGGAGGCGTGAATGAAAAGTAGAACACTTTTAAACCATGCCACCCAGCTGGGACTTCCTGCGAGTGCTGCACCCATATGCACAAGGGATTGGATTCCCAACAGGGATGACAAACTTGAGATGCTTGGAGACACCATTAGCTATGGCAGCACATTCATCCTGGTGGACAAAGGATGACATTCTCTGGTAAGTATCAGTAGGAGAAATTCACCAGAGGTGATTGTGTATAAGACACAAGCTGGTGAGCAAGCTCAGCTGACTAAACATCTCAGTGCTGCTGTTGTGGTGTAGTGGGTTAAGCCATAACCCTTAATGCTGGCAAACCATATAGAGTGTCAGTGCTACTCCACTTCCCATCCAGCTTCCTGCTAATGGGCTGGTAAGTCAGCAGAAAACATTCCATGCACTTGGGCCTCTGCTAACCCTGTGGATGACATGAAGAAGTTCCTGGCTGCTGGCTTTGGCTTAACCCAGCCACAGTCATTGCAGCCAGTTGCTTGGGGTGAATCGGAGTATGAAAGATTATTGTCTGTCACTTCTCTTCTCTGTATAATTATTTCAACTAGATAAGTGGGTCTCTACGGCCTCCATCAAAAAATTTCCCAGAGCTACCGCTTCCTACTTCCGTGAATCTGAGCAATTTACTGAAGGTGCCCCAGTGACTCTACAGTGAACAGTAATAACTGTATTCTAGGATAGGCATTTGCTTGAATTAATGCAGATAAAGCTATTACGGCAGTGCTTGCCACACAATAAACACTTTATAAGAATTTGCTATCATTACTACTGCTGCTGCCGCTGCCAAATTATCATTATTAATCCATAATGAAATAAAGAATTAATTAAACAAATGTCCTATGGCTTTTGTCTGAGGCTTACAGCTAGCATTTTCTAAGTACAATATATATTCATACAATCTTATGCAAGTGGAAATATATACTTTTGTGTGTGTTTAATGTAATTCACCCTACTTATTTCTGAAACTATTTTTCTTCTGCATGTGTTCAAGTGCATTCTTCTCTTTTAACTGTTGTAAAGGGTAATTGCCAGTAACAGCAGCCACAGAAGAAACACAGAAGAATGTTGTCCTCCAGCAGGAAGTAAGCTGGCTGCCTTGGAACCTTCCATTGCAAGCACCAAGGACATGAACTCCATTTGAAGATGCTCAGCTGTAGACTTGCACATTCTAGCACGCGTCCATTCTTAGCCTACCGGAAACTCCTCTCTCAACCATGATGAGATGGTCCTTTAGTCAAGGTGAGAGAAGTAGGATTGTCTGAGCATTTGGTTTCAGCAATAAAAGATGTGGATGAGAGTACCACCAAATTATATACATCAGGAGTTGGCATAGAATATGCTAGGAGGTCATCATGACTCGAATGAAAAGTGGCCCAAATCCTTAATCATCAAGGGTCCAGCCTTTGAAGCTCAGTAATGAACAGTTTCAGAGACCATTCTTACAATAACCATTGTGTCATTGTGTCAAAATTTTTGGCTCAGGGATGTGACTTGCTTGGAAAACAGAGTAGATATTAAATTCAGTCTGGATTCAGTCTGATGTCATCTGACACCTTTGATATTGAGCATGTCCTTTGAAGGTGCCATGTGACTTGAGTAGCGAGTTCCCCTCTCTAGGATCCCTGAGACAGGATGTTAAGAGGCTACTGAATAAATTAAGATTCTGGGGCCCAGCGCGATAGCATAGTGGTTTAAGTCCTCACCTTGCACACGCTGGGATCCCATGTGGGCACCAGTTCTAATCGCAGCGACCCTGCTTCCCATACAGCTCCCTGCTTGTGGCCTGGGAAAGCAGTCAAGGACGGCCCAAAGCCTCGGGACCCTGCAGCCACATGGGAGACCTGAAAGAGCTCCTGGCTCTTGGCTCCTGGCTTCGGATTGGCTTAGCACCAGCCGTCGTGGCCGCTTGGGGAGTGAACCATCTGACAGAAGGATCTTCCTCTCTGTCTCTCCTCTTCTGTATATCCGCCTTTCCAATAATAAATAAATAAATAAATAAATAAATAAATAAATAAATAAATAAATAAATAATAAGATTCTGTTGCATGCATCACTCTGATGAGTTGGGTTAGCAGGAATCCGTTTTCTTTTCTCGTTTTAAGATCCATTCATTCATTCATTTAAAAGACAGAATGATTGTGTATGTATAGGGAATGGGGGAAGATTATTCATGTTCTGGATCCTTCCCCAAATGTCCAAAACATCCAGGGCTATGTCAGGAATTCCATGTCTCCTGTATGGCTTACAGTGGCCCACCTCTTAGATTCTTCATCTGTGGTTCCCAGGCACATCCGTAAGGAGCAGAAAAGCCAGGGCGTGAACAGGTGTTCTGATGCCAGTGCCACAAGCAACGACTCAACCCACTGTGCCGTAACACTAGCCTCACGACTCAGCTCTCCTAAGTCTGTTTTCATCCAGAATAAATATTAAAAAAAAGAAGTCCAAATCTGTGAAGCTGAGAACCAGACTCTCAATGCTATATGATTCCTATGTTCAGGTCTCCACGCACTCCTAAGTGTGCAGTGACTGCCTCTCGCTGTGCGTATTTCCTCCTACAGAATATGGAATGCTCAGTCTTCGTTTCAGTTCTGAAACAGGAAGATAAACCTCTCCTCGAATTCTGATATGTTTCCTTGGCTGCTTTCACAACCCTGCTGCCTGGTGACGCTCTTGGCTTCAGATTGGTACTAACCCTAGACAAGCACCATGCTGGAGGTGCCATGGTCACTCATGACACCAGTATTGCTGAGATTATATGGGATATCTGGAAACGTGGTTTTGAAGCATGAGAATTTGATGTTGGCCAAAAGGGCGGGGGGGGGGCAAGTTCACATATCCTTCTACTCACTCCTGAATAACCTGGATATTTGCAAGCATTTCCGCAGTAACTGAACTGCAGCCCCGCTAAGCCTGAAGGACAGGTGAGGTGAAAACTTTCAATGGTGTAGGTAGGACTGAGTCTCTATTGAAATGAGGGGTGCTCAGAAACCAAGCGCAACTGAGAAGTTGTGGGGTCTGGCCAAGATGTCAGTAAGATGTTCATTGTTTACCAGCAAAGCCTGCCATGTCCCAGGCAGTGAGGCTGAAAAGAAACAAGAGAAAACAACAAGAAGCATTTGCTGCTAAGTTGGGGGCTACAAGCCATACACATGTAGCGGCTTCAAGAGCGAAAATTGAGGGATTACAGTCCTTGAGATTTTAAAGAGAAATGAAACTAATGAAGAGAAGGGAAAGACTTGAGATGCTGCCTCTCCGAAGGGTGCAACAGAATACTGGTAATGTCAGTCATGAGATCCTGCAGCCACAGGGAAGGGAAGGCTGCCCAGTGCCATGGGGAGGTCTTGGATAGGGAGAAACAGGAAGGAAATGAAAACTCATGTGGGAAGCTACGGGTGAGTCTGAGGGACCAGCTTGGCAATCAAAGCTGCGGGGGGAACCAAAATGCATTGGGTGGGTAGAAAGGAAACAAAACACACCTTTAAAGTATTTTTCTTTAATTAGGATTAATGTCTTTGTTTGAAAGAGGGGAGAAGGGAAGGAAGAAGAGACAGAGAGAGAGAAGAGAGACACCTATCTTTTGGATGGCCAAGACTGGGCCAGGTGGAAACAGACCCTGCACCTTCACGTGGGTGGCAGGGTCCCAAGGACCTGGGCCACCTTTCGTTGCTTTCCCAGGAACATTACCAGGGAGTCAAATTGGAAACAGAGCAGCCCTGTTCAAAGATCTCATAAAGAGCTGATGTCACAGGCAGTGGCCCAAAAAACTCCCTTCTTTATGTTCTTTTAGTTTCTACGGGACAAGAAGAAAAGGGTTACATTGGTGAGGAATTCTGTTCACATCTCTTTTAAAGAATTAAGGACTGTACTATTGTAATAATGTAGGGGAAAACAATGAACGAATGGGTAAATGGAGATGGTGGAAGGGGGAATCCCTGAGCCTATGGGATGGTTTCATGAAAAACAAAAAAAAAATTTTTTTGAAGTATTTGTTTATTTTATTTGAAAGGCAGAGTTACAGGAACAAAATGAGGGAGGGAAAAATTTACTCTTCAAATAGCTTCAATGTCCTTGGCTGGGCCAGGCTGAAATCCAGTTCTTGGGGCTTCGTTCGTGTCTCCCACTGGGGTGCAGAGGCCCAGGGGCTTGTGTCATCATCTGTTTTCCCAAACATATTAACATGGAGCTGAATTAGAAGTGGAGAAGCCAGGACTGGCACCCGAGGTGGCTGTTAAATGTGTTATGCCACAATAGCATCCCCCGTGCTTCCTTATACAGTGGAGACAGAAGAGGCAAATAAGCAAATAGGAACGAGATGAGAGCTGGGGATGAAAGAGCGAGTTCCCAGAAGGTGATGAGAAGAAGTGTGTGATTCCGTGTAAGGCAGTGTTGTGAAGAGGCAGCTATTCAAACGATGAAGGTCGCACTTACTTTGCTCCTCAGCACAGGATCAATGCAATCTTTGCACTGAAAATTAGCCCGGATCTAGGCAACGCTTCACATTCTCAAAAGGTAAACTAAGACACACGCTTAGTTATTAAGAAACAGTTTGCTTATTCACTAGTGCTTTGAAATAGTTTTAATAGATGTGCATGAACCAGGAGGGAACCTGGCTTAGTGATCTGGTCAGTCTTAGGTCAGGGACGGGAGCAGGTATGTGACTCTACAAGTTAGGTGTCACTTGGGGTATGTCGTATGTGCCTGGTTCCAGTCTCAGTTACTGCACTTTGGGAAGGCAACAGATATAATGTGAGTTGAACACCACAACCCACGGAAGCCTTGAATGATGTTTGGCAACTGACTTCTGGCTTTAGCCAGGCCAAGTCTTTGTTATGTGGACATTTTTGGAGGTAAACAACCAGCTAGAAGATTCTCATTCTCTCTCTCTCTCGCTCTCGCTCTCTCTCTTGCTTTCTCGTTCTCTCTCGCTTTCTTGCTCTCTCTCTCTCTCTGTTCTTTTCTCTTTCTGCTATGCAACCTTTTAAATAGATGAATAAATTAGTAAATAAAAGGCAGAAAGTCAAGGATGAAGATATCCAGTTAATTTTACAAGTCAAAATGCTCTCCTATTCATTCTGGTTCAGAAGTCTCCATGTTCAATACAGATAAGTCGGGGTTCACTCAGACACCCATGGAAAGTCAGGGATTATCAAATGAAAGGGTTTTTTTTTTTCCTGCACAAGCAGCTGCAGCAGAGATTTGTGAAGGATTTTTGTCACAGAAAAATAAAAAATGAACAAGTCCACTGAAGCCTCTCCAGATAATGTGCAGAGAAAGGACACAAGAATACAGTTCAGGCTGCCATCAGTAACAGATTAGAAATGTCTCTTCACTGTTCTCTCAAACCCATGTCATATCCTACTGTTTTGAGGGTAAGAAGCATGAGATAAGACAAATGGGTGATTACTTCTTGACCCACTCTTCCATATTTTCTATTTTCATGAGATGACACAATTCATTATTTGCATTGAAAGAGACGGTTAGTTGATATTCATTTATTCAGCACCGAGTAATCTCTATTTAATGGAGTATCAGACAGTGGCATAATAAACCATTTGGAAAGATAGCTGCTGCATACACAGGGATTATTGCTTGCATAACCTATACTTATTTTTTCATTACAAAACTAAGAGCAAGGCATAATTCAAACAAGCAAATGAAGTTAACATTTAATTTCTTAAAATAATAATAGTGTGAGCTTGTCCTATGCCAGCCATTCAGTGGCAGTAAGAGAAGGGAAATGAGTACCTCCAAAACTGGTCAACAAAAAAGCTGTGTTTTCAATGTGATCACACTTTGTCAGGTGTAAGCAGCCCAACTTGCAGTTGAGGTGTGGGCTTCCTCCCCAAGGCAGCAGTGCACAAAGTGTACATTTTGTTGCTGCGAGTCTGGAAGGGTCTTCCTCCCCACAGCACGTCCAGAGATGTCCATCTTGAGCATCCCTGCTGAGTATGTCACAAGGCCAGAAGAGCCCTGGGAATTGAGGTGCGGAAATAGTGTCACCAAGTGTCCTGGCTGAGCAGCACAAAAGCCGCCCTTCTGGATAGCGTCCTGATTGTCAAATTCCCTCCACAGCACACAAGCCTGTCCAAAACTCTGACACCTAGAGAAAAATTAGAAACCTAAGGACAATATTACACATGTTTAAGATAGCTAAAGGTATTCAAGTTGAAGCTCTCCGTTTTTTTTAATTAGTTATTTCTAACTTTGTTGTAAGTCATCACTTCTATTATGAAAGTAGGATAACAACCGATAGCAAGTCTGTTGTCCTTGTTATGTGAGTAAATGATAAATCTGGTTACCCAAAATCAGTATTTTAGGAACACAGACTATAGACGCCACAGGATTAGATTTCTCATTTCAAAAGCATGACCTACATCCACTTCTGCATCAAGAAACAATCCGTGTTCAAAGGAAACACTGAGAATTCTACTTGCTGTACGCATGTTCAACTCAATTTATGCAACGTCACATTTTTCTTCCAAGACTTGTAGTTTTCTGTTTGTAAAATATTCATGTATTTCAATTCTTTTACTCCACACCCCTCCTTTTTTGTCAGAACAGCAATTTCGCTTAATAAGGTTTCTAAATGAAATGTATGATTGCTATGGCATGCTTGCTGTCCTCATTGAGAGATATGAACTATAAATGATTGATTTTGTGTTTATACGAGTGCTTCTTTTTTTTTTTTGTCTTGCAGTCCAAGAAATTAAATGAAGATACTTAATTATGAAGAGGATTGGCCATATCTAGAGATTTGTCATTATTGCAACTTAGCAATAATTTGAATGCACACAGGTATATACATGCACTAATACTAATGCTCAAAAATAGGATTTCAGATGACTCCAATAACATACTCCTTTGGATTCCCTCTTACATGTAACATCAAACCTTTATACATATACATAAGGAAATAATAACTTACTCTTCTCCTATAATAGAAGAGCAGTTTTGCCACAGATTACATCATAACTTTCACATCCTAGCTCAATAGAACTCAAGAAATAGGTGGTTGAATAAGAAAATAAGGAGAATACAGCATGATTCACAGATACCACCAGCAAATAAGTGACTGCTTACTAATTAAACACAGGGAGCACAATGGAGGAATGAGTACATGGCCAGTCTGCATTTAAGTGCCTTTTTCTCAATCTTATTCATTCTGGTATGGAAACCTTACTTTCTGTCATTGAGCTAATATTATAACTAGCTAATCACACTCACAATTATACAGGATGAGTGATAACACAAAAGTCTATTGTCATCCTAAAATAATCTGGTAAGTGAAGCATAATTTTCAATGTACTCTGAACAATGATTAGCTTAAAGCACACCCCCTTGCCTATTTCACAGTATAAAAAGCATCAGTGAGATCTAGTGTCTACTTAAATGGTCATCATCATCACCTTCATCATCCTCATCGTCACTACCACCACCTGCCCCAATGTTTCATTATCATTGTAATAAACACTTCTTGAGTTTTCACTATAATCTGGCACCATGCTATGCACCTTACAGGATTATTTCATTTCATCTTCACAGTCACCTCAATGATCCATTACTATTTATGTAAAAGACCTAATAAAGTAAAGAGAATTTGCATGGTTTGTCCAAGTTCCTGCAGATTCTAGATTGGAATCCATGGCTTCTGGACAATAAGGGATAGCCTACCAATCTTTATCTCATGCCTGCAGTCCCTAAAAGTCTCTGCAGTTTGGAGAAGGAGCCCAATATAGATGACTTTTTTCAAAATGACTTTATTTACTATAATTGGAAATAGACAACAGCAGGGATCACATAAACACCCTGAAACATTCCTTTTTCTCCACCTCAAAGTGTAGTAGTGTCATTTAAACACCCATCTTTCCTTTTCTTCACTTGGTCCTTAACTTTGTATGAATAGGATTTTAGTAACCTAGTATAGATTCAGATCCCCCTTGGTTCCAGAACATTTATCTTTTGATAGATTTTAGTATCAATAACATTTTGAACAACGCACTGCTTGTTTACTATGAATTCTAGTGGAAAAAAACTTTAAATTATTCTTTTTTTTTTGATAGCAGATTGCATCCCAGAGTAGCTAAATAATTTGCCTTAGCATGTATTCTAAGCATGCATGGAATGTTAGTGTTTCTGGCACTTGCTCTCTCCTGCCGTGACACCATTCACAAGGCGTAATTCATTATTCATTGGAAAGCGTGCACTTTCTACAGAAAGAGGTTTGGTAGGAATGTTTGGTGCACAAGTAAACCAATGCTCATTACATTATGTGTGATGAGGGAAAAAAAGAAAACACACCTGCCACAAAAGCACCGCCCCCAAACCAACATGCAAATCAAACCTTTCTGTGTATCAGAGTTCTCTTTAGGCACTCACTGAGCTCTTTCATTTTACAACACTTCCTCTCACTTACGATTTTTCCTTAGAAATTGGATGCTCTCTCTAAATACAGAGCATGCTCAAACCCATAGAGTTCCATACCTTTTTTTTTTTTTATAATCCTGTGGTGTGACATTTCACTTGAGTCATTTCTGTATTTAAAAATAGAATAGAATGTACAGCATGTTCACCACCCACACTGGTGGTAGATTAGCGATCTAATGCCATACATAAACAGGACAGTTCATGATTTTCTTTGCACAGAAATAGATGCTGATAACTGGAGAATGGAAATAATGCTCCTTTTCTTGACACTCTAGATGTGAGGCAGGGCTGGCTGAAGACTCTATTTAACAGTCAGCAACACAATTGCCATAGATGCTGGGCAAAGCAAATCTTCAAGCTTGGAAAATGAGAAACTCAAAAACTAATGGCTAAATCAATAGTATCTATAACTTGGTATGGAGGCAATACTTAGCTGCCGTATTGATAATTATTTGTAATACAAAGAGAGTTACTTAATGTTCAGATATAGACGAGGATGCAGGCTCATTAGCTGAATTGATTTAGAAATGTACCAGAATGAGGGATAAAAGAAAACAGACTCAATTCTTTATGTTCATCATAGCAGTTAACATGATTTTTCAATCCTGTAATTTGAGATATTCTTGATTGGGGGAGGTGTTATTAATAGGATATAGAGCCGTACACATGCTATGCTGGAATATGTTAGACTAAAGTTGCCATTTGTCATAAATGCTCAGTATTTCTTCCCAATTTTTAATTAAGCATCTTATTTGCCCAGCATTCACACAGTAAAACCTAGGGAAAATGACTGTGAACCATCTAGAATCCTTACATACCAAGGATGCTTGTATCGGGAATTCAGAGCTTATCAACAGAAGACCAAAATTCCTTCTGGAGTCAAAACATTTGCCATGTTGGGTCTGTTATTCCTCCTGGTGGCCTGAGTATAAACTTTCTGTAAATCCTATATGTTTTGCCTTTAACACATACAACATTCAGAATGCGATCCTGGCCTCTGGTTCTTTGTCATTCATAATAAAACAGAACCCCCTCTGCCCCAGTCTTCCTGTCATGTCTACTCCCTCCTCTTCCCTACACACACCTTTCAAAGTCAGTTGTATGAAAAATGAGTGTAAGGGATCCAGATTCCAACCAGGCCATGTTGACAAACACATGCTGTCGCTGAGCACAATAGTGAGCTCTGGCCTCAAATGCATGAGGCATTGGCCCTGGCTCTACCTTCAGCCCCTGTACAATCTGAAGAAGGTTAGATGTCTCCGCTGAGTGTGCTGATTGAGGCTAACACCATTTGTCACCTGGGTGAATGAAATGGCCTTCTTAATTGGGTTATCTACTATATTCTCTCCAATTTAAAAATGTATCAGCAAAATATATACATTTAGGAGTAGAGAGGCTATGGGATGGGAACTCTTAACCAAACCAAATGTATTCAAGAGAAATACATCCATAGAAGTGGCCAACTATCAGAGTACACACAAGCAAGCATGTGGCAGAGAGCAAGGATGTAGCTATGGGCGAGTTTATACAGTATGAGCCAGGTAAAACCATGGGGGAGGTGAGGCTTACTGGGCTTCACTCTGTGGACCTTCCTTCCTGCAGGCTGCTGAGTTGGAAGAGAGGTAAGAGGTGAGGAACAATGCAATGTGTGGGATTGAGCTGGATTTTAGAAAGAACTCAGAGTGAAGGAGTCCCTCCAATGATTGGATCAGCTTTCAAGCAAGTTGAAATGTCTGGGGCTTACATGCTTGTCTCATTAACAACAGTCATACACTGGAACCTTTCTGGAAAACTAGGACACAGATACAATACAAAACCAAGCGCTCCTTGAACTCCTTTCTAAATTCTTCCTGTGTGCTCGCCTCCCATGAGGAATAAATGACCAACTGCACACTCGGGCTTGCACAGTGTCTTTGAATACCTCTCCATCCCTGCGTTCCCTGGCTCCAGGATCCCAGCGTTGGTCCTGACCCCTCAGGCCTCTGCATGATATCCTTGTCTTGCTGATGAGGCTGTTGGCCTCAGTGTGCACAGCCCTTCTCTCAACATTCAAATGCATTCATGTGTGGCCACACCTAAGAAGCCTTCATTGATCATTCTATTAAATGCAACCCTCAAACCCTTGCCATGGTAACTTGACCCTTACCCTCCTAGCACTCAGCCCATCTGTATTTCTATTTCCATTGTTTCACTCTCCCTTTCAGACTATAGGAAGTGTATTGCATCTTTGTCACTTGTGTCAGTGGTTGCCAGGTATACAATAATTTTTCAAGAGAGATCAATTTTTGAGTTGTATTCAATTGTATGATTGTTGAAAAAAAAAACATGAGATTCACTAAAACTGTGTGGCTAAGAAATGATATCCAGAGGAAAGTGGCTCTTGGGTACATGGAAAGGTCTATACATCCTGTCTTTCTATAACTGAGGGAAATTCAAAATTAGAGGGCAAAAGTGAGTTCTTGAATAAAAGGTGAGTTTGGGGGGGTGGATGTCTGGTCTAGCTGCAAAGATGCCCGTGTCACATGTAAGAGTAAGTAGATCCGAGCCCCAACTCCGGCTCCCAGCACTCGCTTCCAGCCAATGCAGCAAGGTGTTGGAGGCAGGTCAAGTAACTGAGTTCCTGTCATTCACTTGAGAAACTGCGTTTAGTTTCTAGCACCTATTTGTCAAAAGTTACTCGAAGGCATCTGAGGAATGAGTCAGAATGGGAGCTTTCTTTCTTTTCCCTATCTTCCTCTTTGCCTCTCATTTTTTTTGTTTGTTTTTACAAAAGCACATACACACGAAGGATAAGTTAATCTCAGGGTAAGGGAATCTTAACATCCATGCATGGTTTTTCATGACATGTATTTTCTATGAAAAATTTAAAACCTCTTGCAAGTATATGTACATGTGTATATAAGTATATATGTATAATTATCTAGGTACGTAGTTTGAAAAAGATAATTCACAAGCCACATCTGCTGCACATGATGTGTTGTGCTTCCTGGTCAGCAGACCACCAGGGTAAGAGGCTTTAGCCTGGATGGTAAGGATTAGTTAGGTATTACCCTAGGCTATGGTCTGGGTCAGATGACTGGTACAGGCAACCTGCATAGCATTTCCATTATGAGAGATACAGACGCAGCTAATCATATTCTTCAACTTTCACATTTCCAGAAATTGAAGCTGCCTAATTTGAAGGCATTCAGTAACACTGAGAAGGAACTCCAAAAGTGTACCACACTGTTTTGACATTTCTAGTTCTGCTTTGACCACGACCAAAATGTAGTCTACAGGCATTTTTTCATTAGTGTAAAACTGCCATGTTTCAAAACAGTTTACCCCTTGAACTGATCACCAACGTTTCTTTCACACAGTGCCTATACTGCTCCCTGATTCCGTCTTCTTATTCTGAGATATTCTTATTTTCACTTGTATGCAATTTTGGGCAATGATCTTGTGTATGTGTGTGCTTAGAGAATGCCAGTCTATCAAATAGCTCCCAGCTATTTTTGTAAATGTTAACTCATTAGATCTCCTGCAGACCAGAGCCATGTATCATCCTGGGGTAGGTCAAAGGCATCATATTTCACATTTTGAAGACTAAGGCATTAAGCAGACTACAGCCCAAGGTCCCCTGCAGTGAACAGCTCAACAGGAACTGCCAAAGACCTGACCCTCAGAGACACGTGAGGACAATGACATCTGCATCCTGATTAGATCTAAACCAGATCCAGATGGGGCTGGAGACACAGGATGAATCTCACTGCCTGCCACACCCAATTCACATTTTCTTGGCAAAGTGTAATTAAAATGATGGTCAAAGCAAACCTCGGTTCCAGCTGAGGTGATTCAGTTCGGATGAGTTTAACTTTCTACTGCAGGCATTTGACTGAGGTTTTGAGGGACTGGAGAGGCCAATTCTCACACTGTTCATCAGCCCTGAAGAGCCAGAGCTGCTGGAAGGCATCCTGCAGTCTCTGAGAAGTTCCCAGAGCCCTCTGAGTTTCAAGCCCCATCCATCATCCATTCTGGCTTTCCAGTGACACAGGGACCCAAGGCGGGCAGCACACTGCTGCCTTGCTTTTCTGTTTTTCCTGGACCCAGGACCCTTCCTGCTCACATCCACAGCCCTGGGCTTGTGTCTCACAGAGAGCCCACACTTCACCTTGTCCTCTGTCACCCATCGCAGTGTGTCTGCTCGAAGTGACATCACACCAGGGGTGTCATTTACGAGATGTTCACGTAGTTTAACCCCTATATATGAGGGTTCTTAGAAAGATTCATGGGAGGTGGAATTCAAAGACTTACAAGATAGATGATCCTAGACCAGCAGTATGGACATCCTGAAATCAATTGAAAGGTTGAAAAGCAACATGAGACTTCTGTGATGCAGAAATTAGACTTGTGAATATCAAGTTTTGCTGCTGTTCTGTTCAGCAACATGAACATGTCCTTTCTGTCCCTTTTGAACTCATATTCCACAGACTCTGCCTTGCAAAGTCAGTCCTCACAGATACGGTAGCCAAAATATAATATTAAAAGTAGATAGATAGAATAATAAAATATAATTGTAAAAGTTTACCAAAAATGGAATCAAAAGATAAATTTATTTTGGTAAAAACGTATTTTTGAAATCCATTCTTAAAGGTTTTTTGTTTTTCAATAACACATTTTCTGCAAACCTCTAGAAGTTCTTACATGTGTCTGTTGTTGCTTCTGCCTGTTTGGCTGAGCTCACACTGAAACAAGCGAGGAAACACCCCAGCAGTCATTGAGTCCACTGAATTGCCAAGGATTCTACTGTCTTGCAGTTTTGAGTTAGCGTCTACATCTGGAAAGATAATTTGCAGCCCATATACAAAAGTACCTCTTCAGGTTGAGCTCAGGAAACCCCATAAATGACATGTAGAAAGCTAGTGGTATTCCATAGAGTAGTTATAACACAATTTCTTTGTCTAATCCTCTTTCAAAAGGAATCTGAGTTGTTTCCACGTCTTTGCTATTGTGGATTGTACTGTGATAATGGTTTCTCATGTATAAGTAGTACTTACTTTGGATATGTTCCCAAAAGGGGGATTGCTGGGTCATGTTTTACATTAGTTTTCAGTTGCCCAAGCACTCTTCATACTGACTTCGGTAGCGGCTGCACCAGCAGTGGAGGACGGTCCGCTTTTTCCCACGTCTTTGCCAGAAGGTGCTTATAGATTTCGGTATGTAGGCATTTCACACTGGGATTAAGTGGAACTTCAATGTAGTTTTTGTTTGCATTCCCCTTATTCCTGTGGAACTTGAACATTGTTTCATATGTCTGTTAGCCATTTGAATTTGCTTCTTTGAAAATGTCTGCTCATTTCCTTTGCGCTTTTCTTAACTGGTATGTTTGTTTTGTTGTTATTGTGTTTCTGGAGCTCTTTGTATATCCTGGCTATTAGTACCTTACCGTATAACGGGCAAAGATTTTCTCCCATTCTGTTTGTTGCCCCTTCACTTTCTTGACTGTATAGAAGCTTCTTAGTTGGGTGTAGTCCCATTTGTTTATTTTGGCCTTGACTTTTCATGAATTTTCTAGGAAGCTTTTGTTTATACCTGTATTTTGCAGCGTGTTTCCTATATTTTCCTCTAATAGTTTGATGGTTTCTAAGAGTTATCCTCTTGTCCTAGCATATAACTTGGTGATAACAGACCTTCAGTAACCTTATAAAAATTATGGTCTGGGCCCGGTGGCGTGGCTAAAGTCCTCGCCTTGAACGCGCTGGGATCCCATATGGGCGCCAGTTCTAATCCCCGTGGCCCTGCTTCCCATCCAGCTCCCTGCTTGTGGCCTGGGAAAGCAGTAGAGGACGGCCCAAGGCTTTGAGACCCTGCACCCGTGTGGGAGACCTGGAGGAAGTTCCTGGTTCCCGGCTTCGGATCAGCGCAGCACCAGCCATTGTGCTCTCTTGGGGAGTGAATCATCGGACAGAAGATCTTCCTTTCTGTCTCTCCTCCTCTCTGTATATCTGACTTTGTAATAAAATAAATAAATCGGGCCCGGCGGCGTGGCCTAGCGGCTAAAGTCCTCGCCTTGAAAGCCCCGGGATCCCATATGGGCGCCGGTTCTAGTCTCGGCAGCTCCACTTCCCATCCAGCTGCCTGCTTGGGGCCTGGGAAAGCAGTCGAGGACGACCCAATGCATTGGGACCCTGCACCCGCGTGGGAGACCTGGAGGGGGTTCCAGGTTCCCGGCATCGGATTAGCGTGTACCAGCCCGTTGCGGCTTACTTGGGGAGTGAATCATCGGATGGAAGATCTTCCTCTCTGTCTCTCCTCCTCTGTGTATATCTGGCTGTAATAAAATGAATAAATCTTTAAAAAATAAATAAATAAATAAATAAATTACGGTCAATTCATCCCAATCTCAAGAGATTGATCATCCTATTGATCATCCTCATCTTTTTCTATAACTGCTATATAATGTGGATGTAATTGAAGGTACACAGTAGTCAGCTGACAGCTCAGCTAGCATACTCTGTTTTCATCAGTTTTTCCCAATCTGTGAGCTCTTTGGCAGTTTACAATTGTTTCTGCATTTATCCTAGGGTTCCGATTGCACCTACATTTTTTTTTAATATCTCTGCAAGGTGTTATGTCTGCTATAGTGTGCATCCCCTTAGTAGAAATATGTCAGATGGTGTTATCAAAAATTGAAAGTGATAGCAGAGAAACTGCTAATGAATGGAAATCAGCTAAGACAAGCACAATTTGGAAATCTTCAGTTGATGTCAAACTGAATTAAGAAATAAAAGTAATTAATTAACATGTAATGAGCACAATCAATTCTCGGACTTTTATGTGAAACAGTATTAAAATGTGACCCAAGTAGCTTCCAAAGACCTTTATCCTTGAATATTGATGCCTAAGTAACTCAAGTTTAAGTGAACTGCTCAGCTCTGTGTGTTTGTTGTTTGGTTGGTTGGTTGGTTTGTGTTTTGCAAGGTCCCAGTCTCATCTCTAGGCATCTTTCCTTCCTCTGTGCAGCTGACATGTTCCATCTCACCAGGCACCTGTGACTTTTACCTGGGTTTCATGTCAATTGGAAGCAGAGTTATTCTAATTGGAGCAACTTCAAGTAGGGATCCTCCACGCTATGGACATTTGTTATGTCAATCCCAGCAGACTAATATAGATGATTGGACAAAACTTCAACACCAAACAAATATGGAATATGACCAGTTCCAGGACCTTGCTGTGCCTCGTGGTAAAAATTAAAGCAAAAGAAAAGATGGAGGCTGATGCTGGTACATTAGGTGGGTGGCTGGGAAAAAGGACACATCAGTAAATAAAAGAAAGTCATTTCTTCGTGGAGATTAATACTGCGAATCTGGACTCTGAGGAGAGTGTCCCAAAGTGTCCTGGAGGATGGGCAGAGGCTCTGTGTCTTCAGCCAGGGTTAATCTTGTACCATGGTTAGCCTTACAGGTGCCTAGAGCAATGTGGGGTGCGTCTACAGATTCTTCGATCTTTAAAGGAAAGATGTACTGGTTGCAATTTATCTGAATTGTAGTCCCCCCTGCATCTTTGTTTTTTTAATTATTTGAGAAATAAGGAGACAAAAAGAAAGATTGAGAGAGGGAGGAAAGGAGGGGAGAAGGGAGAGAAAGAGAGAGTATTATTCCTCTGCTGGTCTGGTTCATACCCCACATTCTCTTAATTGCTGTGACTGGGGCAGTGCTAGCCTGAGGACAAAGATACGAGCTGAGAACTAGTGTCACTCAAGGATGACAAGAACATGATTACTTGAGTCACCACTTGCACCTTAGCTAGAAATTGGAATCGGGAGCAGAGCAGGCACCTGACCCATACATTCTAGGGTGGGATGTTTGCACTCCAACTGGGATCTTAACCAGTAGGTCAAACACACAATCTCTGTTCTGTCTTGGCTTCTCTGTGCTGTGGACCTTGTGAGTAAGTTCAGGCTGCATCAAAATAATTCTGATCAGGGCATGGCTTAAGGCCTGTGTAATCATGGCAAGCCTGAAACATGATGCCTTTATGGGTAAACCCAGAGACTATACCTATACCTTGACAGCCCTGTCCACCACCTTCTGTGGAGTTAAAATAATTAACTTACTAATTTCACTATGGACACAGTGAAATAAAATCTAATAAAGTATGTGAAGAGTAATGAGAACAAAATGGTGGGACAGGAAAATAACATATCCCAGTCCAGTGCTTCCCTCAACAGGCCATTGTGTCTGGACAAAACGTGTGATTCCTGAAAAGCAGACTGAAGTTTGGTTCTATACTCAGGTTCACAGGCAATAAGCTGGCCTCAGGGTCTTTGCACTTGTTTTTGTTTTCATAACTACTTTACAATACAAATGCCATCACATTTTTAAAATTTACAATTCCATTTTTTGTAAGACATACATAGAATTGTGCAATCATTACCACTTTTCATTGCCCTACTGCAGGCCGAAAAACCAAAGTCAAGAATGATTTGGGAAAAAAATTTCAGAACATGTACCTATAATTAAAGACGAGATGGAATCTGTGTGGTGGATTTTCAAGGAATTCGTCTATAAATCATAGTGATATGGTATAATTGGAGTTTTGGAAAAACATTTTGTGCCATTTTAAATCTAATCACTTTTCTGGATGTCTTGGAGAGATAATATCTGTGCAACACCTGATCTATTATTTGAATTTATTGTCTGATAGATGAAGGAATTGAGGAATATTCATGTCCTTCTTGCCAGGGAATCCAACTCTGTATATGTTTATAAGATTTTCCATAATGCAATTTATTTGAAGACAAATAGCCACAGTTCTCTGGTGGTACTCACCAAGCTCCCTGGGTCAATGCTGTCAAGTGTATTTCATCTTCTAGATTTATTTCCCCCATTTGCAGTTAGATTAATATTGCACTAATGATTCATGAGTCTTTCTGGTTAATTTAACATCTCTGGTGGGAGGTATTTCTTCTGAGAGAGGATGGTTAATAACTGCCTGACTTTTCTCCCACAGTTCCTTCTGCATATATAGTATGCAAGTCACTCTGGCTTTGCTAATTTTGAGACATGTGGTTTTGAATATGGACATCTCGCAAATTAGTGTCAAATTTTGATGTTTCTTTTCCAAAATCTCATCACTATTTTCTTAAATTTAAAACAGGAAAGGCCTCCGCTTTCACAGATACGGAATTCCACACAAGTCTTTGTATTCTTATTTGGAGTTCACCCCAATGTGGTTTTGTCTTAGATTCTGTGCTTTCAGATGTGGGAATTAGCCACTGAGTTTAGTTTAAACGTGGAATGGAACAGATGCAGTTGGCTGCAAATCCAACATCTATTTCCACCTATTCTCCAGTTCCACAGGGGAGGCTCATATTTTGGCTCAGAAGAGCATTTTTTTCAATTTCTGCAATCGGAGAAAAATAAAGAAGTACATAGTTCCTGTTATTGCGTGCTGCCATATGGTGCTAGGATGAGAACCATCCTCAGAATGAAAATGACTGATCGCAGAAAGGAGGGAATCCAGACTTTTGTGAATCAGTTCATGTTAGACTTGAACTTTGCTATAATTTTCCATTTCTTTTTACTTTGTGAGATAATCCAATTTTTATTATTCAAGTCAGAGTAATATATATTTAATGTATTGATTTATGCAATCATTACCACTGTATTTATTTATTTGATGTGTATATTACATATATATGTGATATGTAATTAATACTTAGATGTTTTTATACTTAATATACATATATGCATATATTTTTAAAACAACCAATGGGTATCTTACTAAGCCATAAAGGAAACAAATGAAAGACTTCTGAATGGTTGAAGTAGAATCTATTTTAGCCATAAAAGTAATAATATATAAATTGGGTTAAATAACTGAAAGTATCAGATAAATATCCCCAAGTCCATGTTAATGTCAGTAAATGCCTGCATGCGTAAGTGCGGATAAGCGACAAGTACCAAAACAAGTAGACAAAATGATTCCAAATAACTTATGTTGCTACTGCCCCTCTCATTGGGTGGATTAGCTCCTCCTCCCTTGGATGGGGCTGCCCACAGGGACATTCCTGCAGAGGAGGGACCTCACTGTGGAGAGACACACGCTCATTGGTCTGGATTAGCTCCTCCTCCCTTGGATGGGGCTGCCCACAGGGACATTCCTGCAGGGGAGGGACCTCACTGTGGAGAGACACCTGCTCAAGCTTCACGGCAGTGAAAAGTCATGTCCTTGGTAGGTGGCGAAAAGAACAGCATTTTACTTCTGTGGCCTTCTTCCCAATATTGTAACTGAGGCACTACGGAGAAAGAGAAAAAAACAATAATATGAAAGTAAATTCTACAAGATGATGATCCATAACATTCTCAGCATTAACAAAATCACAGGAAGTCTGAGAAACAAGCTCAATGAAATGCTCGCTTGTAGGTGGGATCCTACACGAGCAGAGACCGTGAGGAAATCCAATTGAAGTATGGAATTCAGTTGAAAGCAAGGCAGCAATACAATTTCATTGGTTATGATAAATGAATGATACCAGTGTCAGAAATAGAGAAATCGAGGTACAACTGAAATGTTCTCAAGATGGACACTTCTGTACAACCTTTGCAACTTTTCTATAAATCTAAAACTGACCTGTTTTTGAAATTGGTATAAGAGAGTCTGTGTATCCCCAAAGTTCTTTCTGACATCCAATGATTCTTACTTTGATATTATTGTTCTGCTCTTTATCATAACCAATTATCTTCCTATTTTTCTTTAATAAACCAATCATAGTATCAATTCTTCAAACTACAAAGATAGGTTCTGTGATCTTACAAGCTGTGTTAGTTTGATTTTAGTATTGAGGTAGACTATAAACTGGAAATTAATGTTTGTGGGTGATAGGAAGTGGGAAACAACCTTACTTTCTCTATTCTCAATATTGAAATTTTGCATTTTCCCAATCCTATGCAGAATCAATGTTTCTTTACATGTAGTGAGTGTGTTTTTCTCAAGAAACAGGGGACGAACAACCAAATAATCCTGACATCTCCCCAGCCACCAGATGGTGAAGTACTGTATCTACTAACTTGTAAGAGAATTTATTTATTTATTTATTTATTTATTTATTTATTTATTTATTTATTTATTAGGTCAGAGTTATGGAGAGAGAAAAACAGAAACAGAAAGTGAGATCTTCCATCTATTAGCTCACTTCCAAAAAGACTGTAGCGACTGGAATTGGGATAGGGCACTGCTGGGAGCCAGGGGCCAGGGCTCTGTCTAACACTTGCATTGGATTGTAGGGGTCCACACACTTGAGGCATCTTCTGCTGCTTTCTCAGGCACATTAATAGGAAACTGGATTAGAAGCAGAACAGCCATGGTTTTGAATTAGAGCTCAGAAGGGTTGCTGTCATCCGGGAAAATGACTTAACCCCCTTTGCCACAATACCAGCCACAGCAGTTGGCCCTTGAAAGAAGAGCCCCTTTCTCACATTTATGGAACTTTAAGTCTCAGGGTATGTGGTCCCCAGAGAAAGACACAATCAGAAGTCATGAAAATAACCAAGTTTCTTGCCTTGAAGTATCAGAAGACTGGGTTCCAGGTTGCTCAAGCAATTGCAAATCAAGTGGAAAATCCTAAGCATAAGGGAGCCACAAAAGGAAGTTTATATCTTTCAGATAACCTCAAAGTACAAAATCAAACCTCTAGACGTTCAACATGTCTAGGCAGTAACGTAATGAAATGGCAAATGTAACTTTCAAGATGAGTATACTAGAATATACTGGAATTCTATATGCAGCAAAAATGTCCTTTGGAAATCAGGACATTTAGACAATCTTAAATAAGGAAAAGTGAGAGGTTCTATCATCAGTGACTCAATAGTCAATTCTTCAGGGTGGTCTTGTAAGTGTAAATGCATGCAACCTAATTAAAGAGCTTCAAAATAGAGGAAGCAAGAACTGGCTAAAGAGAATGGACAAGCTGTCTGTCATAGCTGGGATGCTAGCACCTTTCTGTCAGCTACTGATGAGCCTTTGTCCAAAAACCAGCGCATGTGCGAAGGATTTGAACAACATGACATCGTTGCTATATTTCCTTGACAATTAGACAGTGCTACAGTGGCTTCAGAATACATTTTTTTTCCAAACATACAAGAAATGTTCACCAAGGTAGCCCAACACTTGACCCATAAAACAAATCTTTACATATTAAAGATACACAAAAATCATATAGTTTGTTTTGTTACACAAACTAGACACTAGCATTATAAGTTATCTATGAGTAATTAATATCAAAATAAATAGGTTAATTCAAAATCAGCAGAGATAGTAGAAGATGTTGAAAATTGAATATTAACAAAAACACACCAAAGTCTGTGAGATACAACGAATAGCATAGGAAAAATAATGTTAGCAATACTTGAGATAGAAAAAAAATTGTGAAGTCAATAACCAAATTTGCATTTCAATATCTTCTGTATTCAGAAAAAGTCAATGAAAAATGACAGTCAAATATTATTTGAATTGGCTAATGTGACTAAAATTAAAACAGTAGCATCAAATCTTAGAGAAAATACGAAACTGTCAGAATTCTCTTCCATTTCTAGCAGGAAATTCTAACATGGCAATCACCTTTGGAATCTGTTTGGCAATTTTTGACACTCACCTAACCTGTAAACTTTCAATTGTTGTAATAAGCATTCAGCTAAGATGAATTAAATCAGTTATATCTACAGAAATATAGACACAAGAATGTTATTAGCAATTCTATTCATGATGTCCGATGTAGAAACAAATAACATTGTTTATAAAAAAATGATTTTAAAATTGTTATATTTAATAGAATATTACTCAACATTCAAAAGAAAAAAAAAATCATGTATGGAAGTTGCTCAGCAGCACAGTGAAGATACTGGCTGGGGAGCCTTGAGTCTGTGTGGAGGGGCCTGGGTTCCAGGCCTTGATGCACTTCTCAGTCCTGCTTGTTACTAACACACAGCTAGGAGGACACAGCTGATGACTCATATACTTGGATACCTGCCTTTCACACAGGATCCCAGACTGAGTTCTGGCCCCTGGTTTCTGTCTGGCCAGCCCTGGCAGTTAACACCAAGCATATGGAAGATTGAATCAGCAGATACAAGTTTTCTCTCTCTCTCTCTCTCTCTCTCTCTCGTCTTCTTCTGACATTGTATGCATGAGACTCCCATATAAATAAAAATGAATTCACAAAATAATTTACAAGCAAACATCTGGGTTGGTGTTCTGGTTAAGCTGTTGCTTGGGCTTAAGGCCTAGTTTCTCCCTTTCCAATCCAGCCCTCTGCTCATGTACCTAGGAAGGCTTCAGGAGAAAATGGCTGAGACACTTCAGTCTCCGCCACCCATGCGGGAGACATGCATGGAGTTCTTGGCTCTAGGCCAAACCCGGATGTATGCCTCAGTTTGCAAAGAAAACTACCAGATGGAAGACTCTGAGTGTGCGTGTGTGTGTGTGTGTGTGTGTGTGTATTCCTCACTCTGTCTTTTCAATAAGTAAAATGTATTTTTATAGATTTTTATTTCTTTTTATTGGAAAGGCAGATTTACAGAGAGAAGAAGAGACAAAGATCTTTCATCCACTGGTTCACTCTTCAAGTGGCCACAATGATTAGAGCTGAGCCAATCCGAAGCCAGGCTTCTGGGTCTAGCATGCAGGTACGGGGTCCCAAGGATTTGGGCAATCCTTGATTGCTTTCCCAGGTCATAAGTAGGGAGCTGGATGGGAATTGGAGCAGCTGGGACTTGAACTAGTGTCCGTATGGGATCCCGGTGTATGCAAGTTGAGGATTTAGCCACTGGATCACAGCATCGGACCCCAGGTAAAATAAAATTTTAAAAGACAAAAACATAAAGAATCACAAATATAATACAACAAAACGGAACAATTGAAAACACATTGCATTGCCACATTAATAAACAAAGTATGCATAGAAGACTATGCCATTAACTAATTCAGAATTATTGAAAACAGCAGAAAACTTTTGTATGCTGATGGAGGCATTCTGTTTTGATCAGAGGGCTCCTGAAAGATTACTAAAAGACGTAAATAGAAACTAAACCTTGGTAAGTACAGACCTGCTGTGAACAGCCCCCACAAGAACCTCACAACTCAACAGCTTCTGCCTGTTCCTACAGTCCATGAGTTTAGAAAATTGGTCTCCACTTCCCGTACATTCCAGGATCCATCCCTTACTCTTACTCCCCATCACAACCAAAGATGTCTGCATTCATCCGCATTTGCCTCCATCACTCCTTCAGAAATTTGTTTTTACATTCTCATCCGCAGTGCTAATGCTTGAGAGGATTGGCGGTAAGCCAAATCTCTGTGTACAGGAAAAATTGGAAATGCCAAGAAATTCCATAGCATGCTCATTTTTGTGTCATACTCCATTTAAGTTCTCTTCCAACAGTATTCTTCCATTGAATGAATTTCCCTTCTCCAAATGATGCATTAGCTTTTGCCTCTCTTTGTTTCTTTATCTTCTAGAGCATGTATTTTCTGTGTATCTGTGTATGTGTGTGTATGTACATAGTGAATCTGGAATGACCTCAAAAATGATGACCATGTTTCTCTGATAATCCTTATCCTCCCTGCAATGATTGCACTCAAGTTCCTGGGTCACAGGCATATGCTGTGTTGATGTCCTTTACATGAATTCTTTCTTGGGAGGACACTCAATATCTAGCAACCAAAACATCTTCAAGGTCCTTTCCTACAGCCTACTGGGTATGCTTTGGCTCCCGCCAGGAGGTGATACTTCCTTTTCAGTTAAACGTGTTGTGTCAAAAGTCCACTCATATCCACTTGGAAAGAGCGTACTGTGCTTCATTTTTAGATGGCTCATGAGGATGTCTTTTGATGGGAGCCCGATCCATGTATGTTCTACAGACCTGACAGTCAAAAAAATGAGATTCAGTATGCTACCCATGTCAGTCACCTGGGGTATTCTGGCTGCACTTCCCTTTTTGCTTGTTAACATTGATTTCCTTTCATTTCTACCTTCCTATCACCTTGATGGTTTCTCTCCCTACGGCTTGCTCTACTTTGAGTTTGAGAAAACTTAAAAAATCCAATCTTTTCTTAGCCCTCCAAATGCTACATGTTCTATTTCTTCTTTGATACTTTTTAAAACATTATGTCTCAAAAGATTCTGTCCCCTTTATCCTCTAAAGCATTGTCTTGGTCTGTCCAACTGAAGGGGAGCATGGCCGGGGATGTTTCCTGAGAGAATGCCCAGTGGATCAGACCAAGCACCCAGAATGTTAGCGATACTATGACTTAGTGCTAAGGTTATCCTCACACATCACTGCTCTGTGGACAAAAGGGACGCTCCCCAAGAGACTCAGTGACTAGTAACAGAATGTAAGCCTCCCAGCTGGGTGGATCCTATGTGGGCAAATAAAATAATGCATTTTGTGACACGGTTGCCCATGGCTGGTAGGGGCTGACTGGCATCCAGAGGGCCTATCCAAGAAAGCCCATGCTCTAAGTAGCTGTTCTACAGTGAGCAAGTTGGAGAAAAAGAGCAAATGCATAATATCATGGGGAAAACAAGATGCTGTAGTTGCATAAACAGTATCAAAATTCTGAGCGCATGGGGATGATTTTCTCCAAGAGGAATGATCTTGGTGGCAATGAAGGACCAAAAAGTACAGGTCAGAGCTCTAGTATCAGACTCCTTAAGGGCATCTGCTCCTCTCCTTGCCTGTAATCCACACAGCAAAACCATTCTTGGAAGAGCGCTCTCTCTTCTCTCTCTCTCTCTCTCTCTCTCTCTCTCTCTCTCTCTCTCCCTCTCTCTCTCTCTCTCCCTCTCTCTCTTCTGTCTCTCTCTCACTCACTCTTCTGTCTGTCTCTCTCTCTCTCTCTTTTCATTTTATAAAAGGAAAGCTAGAATTCAGAAGGGATAAAGAATGTGCCTGTAATTTTGCAACCAGAACACAGTAGGGCTAGAGTGGGACCTCCATCTTCACGATTGAACAATCGCATTTCGTTGTTGCAGCTACAGCAAATTGAAGAGGATTGTGAACAAGCAACAGAGAGGACATACTGATTTGATCGTTATGGAATAACAACTCTCCTGCAGTGTGCACACTTTAAAGTGATTTTGAAAACTCTTTTAGCCATATATTTTTTTTAAAGATCCAGAGAAATAAAATTGCTTCCAAAGACATTCTCTTATATGCACCAGAAATTGGAAAAGCACACATCCACATGTGTGTGGCTTTGGAAGGTCGATACTCACCCTGAATTTCCATCCACAAATTGTGAAAAAGGCAAGGGCAATTATTTCCTTTCTTCTTCACTTACCAGCTGTTGCGTTGGGTATCATATCATCCTAAATTGAAAAAAATGGGGCTCTGCAATATTGTGACCTTTTAAAAATTCACAACTCTGGCCTGTCTAGTAGCTGAACTCATTTCTGCCTCTGAAAATCAAAAGCTAGGCTTTTTCCACCTTGATGCAATCAAAGGAGTAGTGGTTTCTCAAATGGCTCAAGCTTGGGGAAAATGTGGATGTGGACTATGTCACATTTTGTAGCACAGCATGTAGTATTGATTATAGAGATGATATATTGGATTTTCTGACACATGTCAAACATTTATGAAAAGTTACAGGGTCCAGCACTATGACTCCATTGGCTAATCTTCTACCTCCAAGTTCTGGGATCCCGTATCCCGGCTGCTCTAATGCTTGTTTTTGTTTTGTTTGTTTGTTTGTTTGTTTGTTTTAGATTTACTCGTTTACTTATTTATTTGACAGACAGAGTTACAGAGAGAGAGGGCCAGCCAGAAAGAAATCTTCTGTTTGCTGTTTCACTCTGCAACTGGACCCAGGCTTCATCTGTGTTTCCTACAGGTGCAGGGGCCCGGGTGCATCAGCATGCATTGATCAGAAGGGAAAGAACTGGGAATTGAATTGTCATCGATACAGGATGCTGGTGGCACAGGCTGCAATAGCTACACAACACTGAACTCCTCTCCTCTTTCTTAGAGGGAAAAAAAAGTTATATTGTCTTTCTCTAAACATCTTGTAACTTTTTTTCCCTTTCAGTCTTCCAGCTTCAAACAATTGCAACTTTTCTTTCCTTCAAGTTGCATGGACAGAGATCCTGGGACCAGTGACCCTCTTATGCACAGGATGGACAATGAACTGGTAACAGCAATGTATTCAGATTGTTGGGAGGTCTACCCAAATATACGACTTTCATGCTTGGAAACAGTTTGTGGGAGAGGGTCATGTAAATTAGATCACTAAGACAGAAAACTGAACTGAGCACTTCTTAAAATGAACGAACTAGGCATTTGTGTGCTTCCTAGAAAAATGCTCTGCAAATACATTCAGAGTAAATGGAATTGAATCTAAAAAGGAAAAAAATAATAATAAAGCAACCACGATAATACAGTGAAAATGTGAACAGTACTAATTCCTAAGTATTCTAATGCAATCACTTCAGCACATCCCAAAATCTTGTTTTGAAAAATCAATCACGCGTTCATTCAAATGGCAAAAAAAAAAAAGGTTGGCTTATTTTTGGTTTTTCTCTCTCATTTTAACAATGAAAGACTTCGCAAGGGAGCTATGAAGGCTCTCTATATGTGTTCCCATAGTCCTGAACATTGTGCCTACCTACCAGAGGCTGTCAGTGCATACTTGCAGATACTTAAATGGCTCATCTGATGATTAGAGAAGTGAGCTCTCCCCTGGAACTCCTGCTTCAATTCTCCTTGAAAGTCTTAAAAATCAGGTTGATTTTTTTAGGGCCTGGCACAGTAGCCTAGTGGCTAAATCCTTGCCCTGCCACTACTGGGATCCCATATGGGTGCCGGCTGGTGTCCCTTGCTGCTCCACTTCCCATCCAGCTCCCTGCTTGTGGCCTGGGAAAGCAGTCGAGAACGGCCCAAAGCTTTGGGACTCTGCACCCGCGTGGGAGACCCGGAAGAGATTCCAGGTTCCCGGCATCAGATCAGCGCAGCACCGGCCGTTGCGCTCTCTTGGGGATCTCTGTCTCTCCTCTCTGTATATCTGGCTTTGTAATAAAAATAAATAAATAAATCTTTAAGAAAAGAAAAGAAAGAAAAATGTGACCTGAAGGACCCATGGAGTATGGCTGTATGAGGGTTAAATGTTCCCGGGGCAGTGTGTTGCCCAGGAGAAGCTATGGGGAACCCTATTCACTGGCCTTATTATTGTCATAGCCGTAGGTTCTGGACGGTTCTGTCAACTGCTGCTAGTCCAGTTGCAAGCTCGTTTGTAGTTTCTGATTCACACTAACGTGACAATGAGTTGTGCATTCTCCTGAAGTTTTTGTTATTCTTTTGGTTTCGTCTTGTTTTGCTTAGTTTTATTTTTATTTTACCTCCTGAAGAGGTTAATTGTGGAAAATCCTGAAGTCAATGTCATTTCAGAGTTGAGCAGCTGGTATGTCAAGCATTGAATGAGAGTCTGTATACTCCCACAAGTGTTGACACAGCTTCCTGATCCTTAGAAGATTTCTGTTAAGGGCTGGGTAGTGTCTGCCACTCGAGCAGCACAACTGAGAGCAGAAACCAAGTTTATCAGATGCCTGGACTCTTTTGTCAAGTCTTTTGCTCACAGAGAGAGACCCAGAAGAGAGAGCTCTCAGGCTGGCTCATTTTCCCAGATGGCTGGGGTGGAGCCAAAGCCAGCACCATCCAGGTCTTCCAGGCAAGAGGCAATGATCTGAACCAGCATGATAGCTCAATTGGTTAATCCTCTACCTGTAAGTGTTGGCATCCCATTTGGGCTCCAGCTCATGTCCCAGCTGCTCCACTTCCCATCCAACTCCTTGCTTACGGCTTGAGAAAGCAGTGGATGGTGGTCAGATCCTTGGAACTGTATCTGCTTGGGAGACCGGAGGATACTTCTGTCTTTGGATTGGTTAAGCCCCGGTTATTGTGGCCATTTGGGGAGTGAACCAGCGGTCAGAAGAAATCTCTCTGCTTCTTGTTCTCTCTGTAAAAATCTGCCTTTCCAATAAAAACAAAGAAATCTTTCCAAAATGACAGGGATGCAATGGCTGCAGCCACCACGACAGAAGTGGAATGAGGAGTCAAAACGACGCGGAACCCAGGAATGCAGGACTCCAGGGTCTTAAGTACTAGGCTAAGTGATCATTCTTTATCCAACGAAAAGCATATGGTTTACATAAGCCCCTGTTGTGGTTTTCTATGCTGCGCTGTGTTGTTGGGTGCGGTGCTGTGAGGGTTTGTGAGGGAGCCCTGCCCCACCCTGTGTCCGATGCAGCTACTTACTCCCAATGTCCTTTTGATCCTATCCTATGATCTAGAATTATTGTTTGCTCCAAACCACGTAAATAGCCATCTACTCATTTTATCATCTTTATTGTGTCCGTACATAATTCTGTCCTACGGTAACCCTGTGCTCATTCATCGTTACCTGTATGTATACTTTCTAGTCCCAGTGACGGATGAGACTGTGAGAGTTGGTGTCTCCTGCATCTCATTGTGCTTCATGAAAGGCAGGGGAGACAAAGTACTAACAGCAACACCGACCTATCTGTACTTCCCGTGTGCTGCGGGCTGCGACCAGGCTGCAGAGACTGTCTAAGATACTGATCAGTTGCCCAGGTAGAACCCATCTGTTCTCGTATGCTGATGAGACAGGCCCGCTCTGTGATCTACGTGTACAGGGAGTGACGGTGATCCTGGAGCAGGGCGCCAGCTTACTGACTTACTGAAAAGCAGCCCATTTTGCCTTGTGCTCCACTCCCCAAGCCTAGCACCTGCAGCAGACACCTTGCTGAGCTCAGAGATAGGCACCCACTGTTTTGCAGCGCAGCACTCAGCCTCCACCCTCCATCTTCCAGGGCTGATGCACACAGGGAAGCCAATTCGACATTCCTTCTCTCGCCTGCAGTTTCCAAGGTGGCTAGGGAAAGCGAAGCAGGAAGAACAGAGCGTGTTTTACCGGGAATAATCAGTGAAGAAGAAGAGCATGGGGTCCCCCTTGTGGCCACAGGACACACTCTCTTGTTTCAGCTGGAAAAAACCACGTAAATGCTGGAGAGGGCAGAAACGTGCTCGGAAATCATTTCAGGAAAACTAATTTTGGTAACACTCTACTCTTAAAGAATTCCACAGCCTTTTAAAACTGTCCCTGCTGCTGAGTCCCCAGGCTAGAGAACTCGCATGCCTGCCTGAATAAATCAGAAATCCCGAGAAAGTGGAACACCGTTTGGCCTTTTCTGCCTAGTTCTTCCAGGTGAGGCAGTACGTGCAGCAGAGAAAACCAACGCATATAGGTTTCTGATAATAGCAGTGCAAGTGGAAAGCTCTCCCTGCCACGTTTCAAAGGAGACTCTAGACCAACAAATCCTTAGTAAACTTCCAGAAGCATAGATTATGATGGAATTCAGACCACAGAATCCTTCTACAATCTCTGGGTGGTGTACCCAAACAAGTGATCTGTAGTACTCACCTGCCCATACCTGACAACCTGGCACTTGCCTCCAGCGAATGCAGCACACATGGCAATGCACCCCTAAAAACACAGGCTGTTATATCCACAGTTATTTATAAGCATTCTCTGTTAGCATTGACCACTCTTAGAAGAAGAAAAAGAAATTATTTATTTATTTATTTATCTTGGAAAGGCAGATATACAGAGAGAAGAAGATACAGACAGAAAGAACTTCTGTCCACTGATTTCACTCCCCAAGTAGTTGCAACAGTTAAAGCTGAGCCAGTCTAAAGTCAGAAGCCAGAAGCTTCTTCTGGATCTCCCACGCGGTTGCAGGGTCCCAAGGCTTTGGGCCGTCCTCGACTGCTTTCCCAGGCCACAAGCAGGGAGCTGGATGGGAAGTGGAGCTGCTGGGTTTATAAACCAGTACCCGTAATGGATCCTGGTGCATGCAAGGTGAGGATTTAGCCACGAGGCTATTGCTCCAGGCCCTTCCATTGAGCACTTTTTCCTAGCCTATTACAATCAGTTTGTCAAGGAGAAATAATTGTTCAGATCTATATGTTTCCTTAAGGAACTTTCTTCAGATTTGTGACTTGTGCTTCCGCCGGTGTTTCGATAGTATTTAGTTCCCGTGAAGGTTTTGTGGTTTACATTTACTCAACTTGTTTAGACATTCATTTGATAATCTGAATGATGGGATGAGGTAGGTAGGGAAACAGAAAGATCATCCATCTACTAGTTTATTCTCCAAATGATTTCAGTTGCTGGGGCCGGTTGTAGGCTGCAGGCGGGACCCTGGAACCCCACTTAGATCTCCCTCTATGGTGGTGATTAACAAGCATTTGCGCCATCATCCACTGCTTCCCAAAGGTTGTTATCAGAGACTGGATCAGTAGTGGAGCAACCGGACTCGAATCTGTGCTCCAATATGAGATTCCGGCAGTCCAGGTAGTAGCCCAACTCACTGTTGTCTCAAGGCCCATCCCTCAGGTCAATTTCAGTGTCAGAAAAGAGGCATGGAAGATTTGGTGAGGAGTCTTAGAAAATCCTCTTCGAGAAAATGTCCCCCTTCTCATCACTAAACACCCCAAGCTGCTGCTGTGGTTGTAGGTTGTTTCTGTTGTTGCTGTTGTTGTTTTTAAAGGCATGAAAAGATGGTCTCAAACTCTGTTCATCTCACCACCTAGGGCATTCGTTGTTGATGGCAATGTCTTTCTCGGCAGTGGTCTTTTCCTGTGAATATGCCAACAACTTCAAGTGGGTACTAGCCCGAGGCAGCACACCTAGGCCACAATGTTCACTTCTTTACTTGCTCTGGCCATAGCTCATCCTCCTCACCCTTGATGCCGACAAGATCACCCAAGTCCTATTCTCTACTGCAAATACTCAGAGCCACAGCCGTTATTTGCATTTTTCTCTGTCGTCTTGTTTTCGTTTTAAATATAGACATCCACTTCTTTCACATCGCTTGTAGAAATTTTTTCACAGGGACTCAAGGCCTTGGACCTTCCGCTTTCCCAGGTGTAGCAGCTGGGACTCAATTGGTGCTTGTATGGCATGGTTAGAACCACAGGTTTGTCACAGCTCAACACCTGTGCCACATGTCAGAACCTATAGAATGGCCTTTTATGTTGCAATCATACTGGGATCGTTTACTGATTCTAGGAACTCTTTTTGAAAGCATAGAACTTTCTATGAAGAACAATATTCTCTTTTTTTGTGTACCAAAGTGTATGCCTATTGTGATGATCACTACGATGGCTATTAACATTTGCAAGCTGTAGGCACCTGACATTTAACACATGCTTGCAGGCTTTCTTTTAGGCTGCTCAATATATGTGACTGTGCTCTAAATGCTCAGCACAGCACAAATAGATATTTTTATTGCGCTTATAAAAATGAAGAAATGGAAACGCAAAGACTGTGTGCTGATTAAAATTAAATCTCATTTGATCTTATCAAAAGCTACATGGAAGCATAAAATCCTTGCTCTTTTATGACCCCATTTCTGTGGATTAAACTTGGGTTGCGGTTTAATCTCCATGGTGTGGTGTTAAGAAGGTGGAGAGAATCTAATAGGGTGATTAGAGATGGGGCTGTGGGGGGATTAGGATTTGATGAGAGCCTCAGGGTAATGCTCCTGTGATTGAATTCTAGCTGCTTTCTAGAAGCAGAGAGAAAGAGCCTGCATCCCTGTCTCTGATCATGTGAAACTTGGGTTGCCTCGGAACTTGGCCATCAAGGCTACTACCAGATGTAGCCCCTCATCCTTCTACCTGCATAGATATATATGTACAAGAGTACTCAAAAAGTTCATGGAAAAGAAAATTAAGAGATAAGTGTATTAGGTGCAGATTAAGTCCTTGCCTGTGAAGATAGTCACTGTCTGAATTTTAAAGCATAAAAAAATTATTGAAATTCCTGGAGAACCATGTACTGTATTTTTAGACTAGTGGTGTATACTATCTGTCTCCACAAACACTTGCCAGTTCTCTAGGTCAAAAATGCAAAATCCGGGCCAGGGGCAGTAGCCTAGTGGCTAAAGTCCTCGCCCTGCAGGTGCTGCTGGGATCCCATATGGGTGCCAATTCTAACCCCGGCTGCTCCACTTACCATCCAGCTCCCTGCAGCCTGGGAAGGCAGTAGAGGGTGGCTTAAAGCCTTGGGACCCTGCATCCGTGTAGGAGATCCAGAGGAAGCTCCTGGCTTCTGGTTTCAGATCAGCTCAGCTTCGGCCATGGCAGCCACCTGATGAGTGAACCTCAGACAGAAGATCTTCCTCTCTCTCTCTCCTGCTCTCTGTATATCTGCCTTTCCAATAAAAATAAATAAATCGTTTTAAAAACACATAAAATTCTATCACCTAAGTATTTTATTTTAAGTGTTTTACTGGAGAATATAGTAGCACATCCATTTTATCTGAAGTCACCCTAGTGTGAAATAGAACCCTAAATCATCTTATTCTCTATTTGGGTACAGCAAAGCACCATGATTTCTGAAATATTCCCCTGTTTCTGATCACAGACACATTGGAAAGTTCCCCCTTTTAGGTCTTGTCTGGAGTTACCAGGTGCGCACAGCTCCATCGCCTTGCAACTGTTGCAATGGTGGTTTTTTGTTGCTGTTGTAGCAAGAGCTGAAAAAGATAGTCTGCCCCTCAGCTCTTCACGGCTCTTTGGAAAATGGCTGTGGGATTAATCGGGGCATACGCATTGCTTATCTTTGCCATCTATTCTCATGTGTGGTTTTTTAGTTGTGATGGCTGGAAGGCCGAGTCAATTACATTCCCATCGATCAGGGGATTCCCCTGGAAAGGAAGTATTTGCATCCACTCCAGAAACGGAAGCAAACAGAAATCACTCACTCCCGTGCCTATGCCGTGGCTTTATGATCTGCGAGATGATGATATGAATACATACTTTGTCACAGTTTAAAGAGATAATGTGAAAAATTGTTAAGATAATTAACTCGATACCAGCTCCTACTAAACATGTACCGTGTAAATACTGCATCTTCTTGCTCACAAATCTTCAGAGCTGTGGTTTTTCTTTTTGTAATAGGTCCCTGGAGGGAATGAGTGTACTAGGTCTGCTACAATTAAGCAGATGATAAAACACTAAACACAGAAGAGAAATAACAGCAAATCAACTTATTTATAGACAGCTGATCCTCTATTCTCCAACAAGGCTTTAGGAACTGGGAAAATCAGAGTCCATTCAAGGGGTGATTCTGATAGTCCTATTACAGAGAAATCAAAACACCCAGAACCATCTCATCCTCTTCATCTTCACTGATGTCATCTGTGATTCCAAGATTTATTTATTTTTATAGGAAAGGCAGATATACAAAGAGGAGGAGAGACAGAGAGAAAGATCCTCCACCCGATGATGCACCCCCAAGTGACTGTAAAAGGCGGTGCTGCACTGAGCTGATGCTAGAAGCCAGGAACTTCCTCCAGGTCTCCCACTCAGATGCAGGGTCCCAAGGCTTTGGGCCATTCTAGACTGCTTTCCCAGGCCACAAGCAGGGAGCTGGATAGGAAGAGGGGCTGCCAAGATTAGAACCGGTGCCCATGTGGGATGCCAGCACGTTTAAGGCGAGGACTTCAGTTGCTAGGCCACCGCTCCAGGCCCCATGCAGCCTCTTCTTACCACTGCTATCGGAGCAGCGCTTTGCATAGTTCAGAACCTTCTGGGCCATCCTTGCAGATGGTTTACCCGTGGGCTAAGATGCTTGTGTGCTCACATACCATTTATGGGAGAGATTAGGGCTGTATGTCACAAGCAATTTGATTATCTCTCAGACCTTGAAATGAGCAACTGTTGCCCACTATAATTTATATCTAACCAATTTCATGTGAGCATATTAATTTCAGATAATTGATTTTAGGTTTTATGTTCAGGAGATCACCGTGGGTGACAGTGACCTTTCAATAAGAAATCATCTTCACATTACATTATTCCTGAGAAGAGAAAAAGGGCAGGCAGCTCAGGTCACTCTTCTATTTCTATTTGTTTGATTTCCATTTTCATTTGAGAGACAAAAAAGACACCTCTTGTCTCCTGATTCAGTCCCCACATTACCTCCATCTGGTCAGGATGAGGATGGGAGACAAGATCTCCATACAAGACTGCCATGCGGGTGGCAGGGACCAAAATACTAGAATATTCATCTGCTTCTTTCCAGGGTCCATAATAGCGGGAAGCTGGAATGAGAAGCTGAGCTAGGACTCAAACCCAGATGTCTCAATATGGGATGCAGGCATTTTAGCTGCCAGGACAAACATCCACCTGCCAGGACAAACATCTACCTGACTGTTTCTCTTCAGATTGAGATTTTCTGCCATTTACTAAGCCCCTTACCAGGCACAAGTCATCTTCTTATATTTTGTTTTGCTTCCTCTGCAGCAGAATCTGAAAAAGAAACAAAGTCCCGTCACCACTACACGGGTGTGAAAGAGAATCTGGGAGAAGTGATGACTTCAAACCTGCGCAATTCACAAGAGCCGGAGTCACTGTTTACACCCAGATCTGCCACTGTCAAACTGCATAGTCCTTCTCTTTGCTGGGACTGAATGCGGTTTCTCCTAATTAAAACCCATGTTGATACTGGATAGATGGGTCAAGTGACAGTGTTGCAGGGTAATGGGAGCCATAGCAAGGGTTTGCTCATGGGAGCTCCACTCTCACGAGTGCACAAATGTCTGGGTTTTCCGTCCATCAATAGCTCTCACTGGAAGGGACACTGCAGAGCCAGGGTGGGGTTCCTCCTCATCGTCTCCCTCAGTGCTCTTAGGATTGTGCCCATTTGCCTTTCCACTTTCCCCGGAGGTAACACAGCAAGAGCTGACCACTAGATATGAGCATGTGATCGTGAGCATCCTGGTGGACCACGTGACCGTGAGCATCCTGGTGGACCACGTGACCGTGAGCGTCCTGGTGGGCCACGCGACCATGAGCATCCTGATGTTCAGAACCAGGAGTCTCTTTTCTTTCTTTCTTTTTTATTTAAACAAATCTATTAACATGTTAGACTTTTAGGGTCTCAGCAAATGCGTAATAATTACAAAAGACTTCTACAGACATCCCAGTCTCAGACATTCTTTAACAGCTTCAGAAAACGGACTCGGGCATCTCTTAATGACCCTCTCGCTGTTTTCTCACCCTGTAGAGTGCCTTATTAGCTACTCTGAGGGTAGAACATAAGTGAAGTGGGTGGTGCTTCAGGAAAAGCATTTCTTCCAAGGGCACTGTCTGTTTTCACCACAGTAAAATACAAGTGTGGCCACTCAGTGCAGAAATATCTGGATGACAACTGCAAAGCCATTCAATGAATGCTGATTTGGACACTCGGGGAGCCATGGCATGCCCTGACCCATAGGAACCACACTGCAGCGTTCATTGTAATTGTAGCTTGTCAAGGATCCCTCTGCTCTGCAGTATTGACATACAGGATTTTAATCACAAATTTGCAGTTCCATCTCATTACAAAGATCTCTCCCAATGTTGTTAATTGACCTTAGTCTAATGTGATATGTAATACACTCAGCTGGATCCACAGGCACTCTGGAAATAGAACAGTAAAAGACCTCGTACATCTAAATTATATTTGAAATAGCAGATTAGATTATTCGCAGCATCCTCTAACAAACCATAGCCTGATGAAATTTATCTCACACTTTCCAAACAAGTCAGGGACTGCAGCCTGACAACACCGAGTGCTTTATGAGTTCATCTACCATGAAAGTCACACAAGTGTCTTCCTAGTGGCCAAATGGCTGTGGTGTACAAGAGGATGAGGGCTGTCGCAAAGTCACTGGCCCCATCCCCACACTGTAGCACCAAGGTCTGGTTGATCTGTCAAGGGCCAGGCTGTACGTTTCACATTCAGATTCTTTTCCAGTTGGGATCTGTCAGCTTTGTAACCTTGGTCAAATGATTCATACCCATCAGCAAAGTATTGATACTTTTGTGTGCCTTGCACACTTGTGAGGCTTAGGAATTATGTATGGAAATGGCCAGGTTCATTAAGAACTCAATAAGTTATCAAAATGATGTTATTTATTAAGTTGGGGCGTGAGAATTTTAGAGAAGTCTGATAAGGGCTATAGGAACCGAATGAAAACAAGACTGTTTTTCCAGTATTTTTAAAAATCACATTTATTTTAGATGATATAAATAGTTGGGTATGAGAGACGACACAAACACATTTCATTTATCCATTACTGAGTTCTCCCCAGTGGTAATATCCTGCAAAACGTACACCCACTATGCTGCCGTTGTTACTGCCAAGATTAAGAATAATTTATCTCCAGGATGCACTGCTCTTTAACACAGTCCCTTACCCCCAGGTTATACTGTTGTTGTTAAACCCTGACAGCCATTAGTATGTTTCAGTTAGTAGTTTTGTGATTCAATAAGTTTTTCATAGCAATATGAGATTCCATGATTGGAGTCCCTTGATCCAACTCAAGGCTGCATTACCAATTCCAGATTACCAGTGCGTACTTGGAGGAGGGGGTGGTTGCTGGAGTAGCTGGGTCGCTGTCAACCTTGTGGGAGACCTAGATGAACTTCCTGGCTCCTGGCCTTGGCCTGATCCAGGCCTGGAAGTTCCAGGCATTTGGAAAGAGATCCAATGGTATAAGCAGCATAGTTTGTTTAACCATTTAACTGTTGAAAGACAATCAAGTTATTTCCATCTTGAGGAAATTACAAGTATCTGTTGATATTTGTGTTTGGATTCTGTGTGAAAGCTGGCTAATTTTGCTTAGATAAATGACCACACGTGCAACTTCTGGTGGCTACATTTTCAATTGCATCAGAAATTTCCAAATATTTTCAGAGGTGTGCATTTTTACATTCCCACCCATCAGGTGCGAATAATCTAGTTTTTATGCTTACACACCAATATTTGGTGTTGACACATTTTATCTTAGATTTAGCCCTTCTAACAAGCAGCCTTAATGGTAGTTTTAATACAAATTCTTCTTAATGGCCAATGATGATGAATTCCTTTCGATTTGCTTGTTCTTCATCTATTCTTCCTCTTTGATGAAATGTCAGTTTCGTATCTTTCATCTATTTTCTAACTAAAATGGTTTTAAAGCTTCACTTTAAAAACATAATTTATTTGAGAATAAGAGTCACAAAGAGAGAGAGAGAGAGACAGAAGGAGGTCTTCCATCTACTGGTTCACTCTCCAAATGGCTATGATAGCTGGACCTGGGCCTGTTGAAGCCAGGAGCCATGAGTTTCCTCTGGGTTTCTCACATAGCTAAAGTGGACCAAGTGCTTAGCCCATCCTCTACTGCCTTCCCAGGCCATCAACAAGGAGATGGCAGCTGCAGCTGGCGTGGTGGCCTCGCAGCTGAAGTCCTTGCCATATGGGTGCCAGTTCTGGTCCTGGCAGCCCCACTTCCCATCCAGCTCCCTGCTTGTGGCCTGGGAAGACAGTCAAGGACAGTCCAAAGCCTTGGGACCCTGCACCCACAGGGGAGGCCAGGAGGAGATTCCTGGCTCCTGGCTTTGGATCAGTGCAGCTCTGGCCGTTGTGGTCACTTGGGGAGTGAACCATAGGACAGAAGATCTTGCTCTCTGTCTCTCCTCCTTTCTGTATATCTGGCTTTGAAATAAAAATAAATAAATCTTTTTTAAAAAGGAGGTGGATAACCTGCAGGCAGCAGCTTTACCCCTATGTCGTGGCATTAGCTCCTAGTTTTACTTCTTAAAAATTTATCTATGTATCTATCTATCTATGCAGCATGTCAATAGAGTGACTCAAGGAACTAAAGAGGGACAGACAAACAAACATGGAAGTCTGCTTTGACCGATTCACTCCCTACAGTGGTCTAGGGCTGGTGTTGGACTGGACCAAATACAGGATCCCAGAGCCCAGTGCAGATCCCCCATGTCGGTGGTAGAGATCCAATTGTGTAAGCCGTTATCTGTTCCCTTCCAGGGTTCATGTTGGTAGGAATACTGGCACTGGGATCTGTTAACTGTTCTCTTTCAGGGTTCATGTTGGTAGGAATACTGGCACTGAAAGTAGAACCAGAATTAAAACCCTGGCACTCCGACACAGGATCTGAATGTCCCAGCCTGACTTGTTAACCATTAGGCCAGATGCATGCGGCTTTTCCTGGACACTTACATCCTATGTTCTAGAGTGTGTCTGATACTTAGTTTGCATAGTAAGTATCCAGAATTTACTTTTTCCTTTTTGCTCTCTTATTAAAGCTTTTCACAGAATGCATGTTTTCAATCTGATGTTTCTCAATGAATCAATTTGTCTTGTGTAGATTGAAAGGGTAGTATCAAGCCTAAGAACTCTTTGCTTAACCCTAGGTACTGAAGGTTTTACATGAGAGTCTGTCTAAAAGCTGTACAATATCACATGTTATATCCAGGCCCAGGACTTAATTTTTGTAACAGAAATGTGATTTAGGTCAAGATACATTTTTTGATAAAAGTATAATTGATTCAGTAACACTTGTTGAAAAACGATCTCTCCCTCATTGGATTATTTTTGTCTATTTGTCAAAAATTGGTTTTCACAAATCTATTTCTGATTCTTTATGATCTCCCACTGATCTGTTTACCCTAACACTATGCCTTTAAACACCATAATTATTTGACTGAGGTAAGCATTAATTAGGGTAAAATAATTCTGCATAATTATTATTAAAAAAGTCTTAGTTATGTGAAATTGTGCATATAACCTTTAGGATCAGCTTATCAATGTCTGTACAAACACCTTCATGGAATTCAGATAAGAATTAGATAAAACATACAGATTAATTTAGAAAGAAATGATATCTTTGCTATGCTAAGTCTCCCAATCCACACACGTGTGTTCCTTCATTTATATCACTCATTCTTTTAGCAAGAGTTGGTAGTTTTGGTATATAAATCTTGTTTATATTTTGTTAAGTATATGTTTAATTGCTTCTTTTTCGTTGAATCAATTGTTTATGTTTTTAAGTTGCCTCTGGCGCTTTCGTCTTTATGATATAGAGATATAATTAATTTCACATCCATCCTGTGTTCTATAACCATGCTGGAATAATTATTAGGAACATTTTTGCAGATCATTTTGGATTTTTTTACTTAGATAAATATTTCATCTTAAAATAAAGATTGTTCCCTTTCTTTTCTTCCCACCTACATTCCTGTCCCATTTTTTTTTCTTACCTTATTGAAGTGGGTAGAACTTTTAATACTATGTTGAATAAGAATGTTGGGAACTGATTCTAATTTATGGGGACAGATTCTAATCTTAGATATGGGACGCTCCCTTCATTTTGTGTGGATCTGAAGCAAATACTCAGGCAACGAGGAAGAGAGAAACAAAATTAAACACTTAAAAAGATGTATTAGAGTCTCAGCCCCCACCTTCCTATGTGTTTTTAAAGGCAGTTATTACATATCTCATTAGTAAAATTGGGTCACACTGTAAAAGTTGAGGCTTTAATCCAATAATACTGATGTCCTCAAAAGAAAGGAAGAGGAAACTCAAGAGACACACTCCCAATGAGAACGTCATGTGATGAAGAAGGCAAAGAAGGATATGCGGACGCCACAAGCCAGGCTCTGCAAGGGTGGTGACCACACCGCCAGCAGCTAGGAGGAGGCATGCAAACGGGCTTCCTTACAGGTTTCAGATGGAACATGGTGCGTTGAAAACTCAACCTCCGCAACTGTGAGATACTCAGGTGAGCCAAATGCCTGCTGATTGGTTATGACTATCAAGGAAAACTCAGCATGCGTTCTTACAAACTGCAGTCACCTATCTCTAACACATGCATCTCAAGCCTCAGGATAACAAGCACATTGTATACCAAGCATGATTTAACTCACAGGCTATAGGCATGGAACTCCGAGAAAAAGACTCCCACCATCTCAACCCCACTATTTCCAACTCCACTTAGCCAAGCATGCACAGTTCCTAATCTATGTGCAGTCCAGATGGCCATGTCTTTGCTTTCTTCTTGCTGACAATACCACATTTCCCCATGCTGTTCTCATTTGCATGTCCATCTCCACATATTTCAGACTCTATGTTTCCTGTGCTCAAGTACGAGTAGCACACAGGAACTGCTGTATACTTCCACATCATTAATCTCCCGATGAAACTATTAGCCCTGTGTCATTCTTCTCCGTTCCTGGAAGGGAACTGTGTAGATTTATTTTTCCACTCACATACATAATGCCATGCAGAACACCTCAATCCCAAGTGAACAACCTTAATTGCCATGACTTTGGTATAGTAGTAGCATTATAAAACATCTTGATATTAAGACGAAAAAGGATGTCCGCCTTGCAGACTTGCTGTCAATGCTAGATGATAGAAATTATCCAGGAAAGCTTTCTGAATATCGTAAATGATTCAAGGCTGTTCACAGTTGTGACCAGCCTGAAAAGCCTTAATCCATGAATTTGTCCATCACCAACTCTTAACTATAGGACACAGGGCAGTGGAGGGTCTTCCTGTGTAGCTATACCAAGGTTTTGTTCTCAAATGTACATGAGTATATGATAGGATTGGAGTATTGAATACATTCACATAACAAATATTCTACATTAGTCAAATGACCATAATTCATCTCTCTGTTTAGGAGCTTTAAATAAACACACTGGAGAGCCCCTTAAGGGAAGTTTTAGTAAAAAAACAGTTTATTTGTGAGTCCCTTTTTTATGTAATCAGGTCACTGAAATTCAGATTCGTAGGTAAGATATGTCAGGATCAACAGGAAGTTTTCAAAGAGCAATTTCTCAGAGCATGTCTCCCTCCTCCTCTGTCTCCACTAGATGGAGTTTCTCTCATGGAGAAATGTCGTGGAATCTTCATTTCAAATTCCCAGGCAATCCCGTCACACAGGCACACTTGACGAGGACTACCTAAGCCAATCCCTGGTTCCCAGAGGATCAACTTGCAAGATAGGTCAAGTGTTCTTAAGGGATTAAATAAAAAAAGTTATTGAGACATAACAGGAATTTTGGCTTAACCCTCCCAGTAGAACTTTGGTGGAAAGAGGGTCCTTGTGATACAGTGGATTAAACCACTGCAGTGTCAGTATTTCAAATCAATAGTTTTAGTCCAGGCTGCCCTGTCTCAGATCCAGAATCGTGCTAACAAGCCTGAAAAGGCAACAGAAGATGGTTCCAGTACCTGAGCTTTTGTTGCCACTGATGTGGGAGACATGAATGAAATTCCAGGTTCTTGGCTTCAGTCCTATTGTGACCATCTATCTGGTGCAAGTTTACCTCGCAGGATCTGGGGAGAGAGAAACCAAAAATAAAATGGGGCATTGGGGCAGAGCTCTGACGGCTACTGATGAGGTTTATTTCCAGGGTTTCAGTTTTTATACCCTCAGTGGAGCAACAGTTAAAACTTAGTTCAAGCAGGTTAAACTTAGGTCACAATTATCAGGTTTTAATTGGCAGCTCGGGTCATTTAGGTAAGCAGGGACTTCCAAGAAAGCTAACAAGGTACCTTGACCAAAGCACTTGGATGCGGAGTACTAATAACGAGCACCACTTTGTTCTTGGACTGTTAGACGGATATCTAACTAGAGTGCAGATATCTGTTGTTACTCTGGAAGGCAGGCACCACATCCAAGGAGCCACTGTTGGGCAAAAGGGCGCTCTGCGTCAGGAGGCCCTCTGCCTCCTCCTGCATGGACTCTTTTCTCAGCTGTTACTCATAGACTTCTGCCAACTGAGCTAATTTGGTTGGATGCATTCTGACAATCTGGTGAGTGAATAAGAACTCTCTCTCTCTCTCGTCTCCTCCCTCCCCCTCCCCATTTCTCTACCACCAACCTCTAGTCCACATGCTAGTCAACCAGAACCAGGCCAAAACCAGAAGTCAGGAGTTTCTTCAGGGTCTTCCACATGGATACAGGTGCACAAGCACTTAGATCCTCCTCTGATGCTCTCCCAGGCATGTTAGCAAGCAGCTGGATGGGAAGTGGAGTAGCTGGGAACTCAAACTTTGGCCCATAGACCCAATCTTGGAATGTAGACACTGCAGGTAACACCTTTGCACACTGTGCCACAGTGTTTGCCCCATTCAATACATTTTTAAAAATATTTTTGAAGATGAGCCAGAGTGAGGAGATACCACCCGGAGGATGATAGAGGCTAAGCTGGGTAAGCAACATTCGTCCTGTAACTAGCCTTTACAAGGCAGCAGTGTGCATCTGGGCCTGAGAGAAGCTTCAGGAGGCGGACTACAGTTGGGCTCAGCAAAGAGCACTTGTCATGGGTAAAGCTGGAAAGTTGAGCACGTGGAGAACCGAAGGTGAGCAGAGAGAGGAGCCACAGAAGTGGAAGGAACCAAAAGGTCTTCCCCTGCCTTTTACTACTCAGGATATGCCAGGCTCTCATCTGGCCAGCCCCTAGAGGGCGCTCTTTCTGGGCGGGGACTTCTCCCTCTTCTAGAACTCTTTTCAAAGACGAGAATTATGAAATGGGAGGCTTCTGCTTTGACCCTCTGCTGGAATTAACTTTCATAGGCAAATATTTCTCCCAATAATAAATTTAAAAATAAATTGTTAAGCTCAGAAGCAAAATAATTTAAAGACGAGGAATGCAGCAAGTTGAATGTACTATTTTACCATTAAAAAAACACCTTTTCACCTTTTTTGCTTTGTGAACACCATATGTTCTTTGTAGGAAAAAAACATACTGCATATTCATGAAAGTCAATACATCCAGATTGTATGCAAATGCTGCTGAAAGGACTAACAAATGCCTAATCAGTTTAGCTCATTTCATGAAAACAAGTATATTTTTCAGCACTTTTTCCCTAACCCCAGTTCCTTCGAAAATAAAAATAATTTTCTCTCATTTTGATATCAGAGCATTTTCAATGTGATAATCCCCTCAGCTAATGGGTGCTTTTGTTGTTTTTCTCACAGATTATATATACATATATGCAAATAGCTGTTAAAATAGAATGTGATGTCTTCCAGTGCAGCTTGAGGGAGTATATTACCAGGACTTTTAAACCATAGTCACCTTCCCTAGAACAGCCTTGGATGAAATATGTTACCACCTACAATCTCAACTCCGACTCTTACAGACTGCTATTAGAATAAACGGGTTTAAATTTTTTAAACTGCCAAATGCAGCAGCCGCATGGCTATAAAAGGTGATTGAAAGTGCCTATTGGTAATATTGTTGCAGAGTGCCAGAGCGATCACACCCTACCAAGTGTAGGGTGTTAGGAGGAGCTGTTAATGCCCAAGGTTAGCAACAGCAGCTACTGCACCATGCAGCAGAAATCAGGGCTTTATAAGCACTCTTCCTCCAATCGGATTGAGAGCCGTACAGAACAAAGTTTCCACGCATGCGATTACTAAGTGCAGGAGTCAGGAAGGGAGTTTCCGGAGTCCAAAGTTTTCCTGTGGTTAACTCACCTAACCCTAACCTAACAGGAGGCAGGAGGGGCCAGGTGCATGGAGCCCCTGGAGTCATCTTACTGTCAATGAACTTGGATGACGTAGGAGGCAGGAAGGCCGGGGTGCACAGAGGAGCCTCCAGAGTGGGTTTCCTGCATTCAGTTAACCCGGATGACAGGAGAAGAGGTACAAAGGGTGGGATGTGGAAACTCTGTTTCCACACTGTCCGCATGTTGCATCCACTAGATCACTAAAACAGAATGTTACATACACCAATGACAAGGACAAGTTTTATTACAATGAAAGACAAGGCAACTGACTCACTGACCAGGACGGACACCCCTTACTAGAGTGCACCTGAACAGCACATTTACGGGGTTTTTATAGGGGCAGTTTACAATGACTTGTTGTAGCTGGGCAGCCCCTGCCTGGTTCTTCTCCGGTCCAGTAGTTAAGGTAACCGAACTCAGGCCTTGGAGCCACCTGTGAGATGACCGGACTGGGACCTTGATTCGCAGGAACTGAGAACTATTCTGTCCTGAAGGTCATGTCAGCAGCTCAGCCTGTGAGCTCACACAGTCACACAGTTCTATATCCAGGCAAGCAAAGCAGAAGTTACAAAAGTGAAAAGTATTGCAGTTAAGCAATGAGCCATGTTTATTCCATTTTGATTTCAACTCTACACATGGTCAATTACCCTTACAAGCTGGTGCTAGCCGGTAACTGGCTGCACCCCATCACGATATGAAACCGGCTGCTTTCGACTCTCACAGATGCTTATTTTCTGGTGACATTTTTGTGAAAATGAAAGGCTGTTGGGAGACTTGGCTCCACCCTGCTTTGATCAGAGACTGTGTTGTGCTGAGGGTTATCCACCTGATCTCCATGTGGAAAAGCATCTTGAATGAGGATATACTAGTTTAGTTTTCCCCAAAGTCATCCGGTGTGACTTTAATGTACAAGTCTAGATTAGTACTTTATTAAGATACATTTTGTTCATTCATCATTTGTACGTATGAGTTTCCCAAACTCATGATTTTCCTAGACTTTTGTTATGATTTTTTTCCTCTTCACTTTTTGTAATTGACATAATTGTTCTTCTTATAGATACTGCAGTGATGTATTACCCAAATTAATGAAAGAGTATGAGCTTCTGTAAGTATTGCTATGTGCTACTCAGAATATTACTGTTCTGCCTTAATTCTGAACCAAAGGATCCATGTAGAAGTCCTTGCCTTGCACAGGTTGCAATACCATGTGGGCACCGGTTCTAATCCTGGCAGCCCTGCTTCCCATTCAGCTCCTTGCTTTTGACCCGGGGAAGCAGCAGAGGATGACTCAAAGCCTTGGCACCATGCGCCTGCATGGGAGACCTGAAAGAGGCTCCTGGCTCCTGGCTTCAGATCGGCGCAGCTCTGTCTCTCCTCCTCTCTGTATATCTGAATTTCTAATAAAAACTAAAATAAATCTTTTTTTAAAAATGATGTGCACCTGCACAAGTCCTAATCATTACTGAACTGCTTTGCCTCTAAGAGTAGCTGGCATTGTTAGCCCCAAAGCAGGCAATGAAGATATTCTTAACTCCATTTCCAGAGATCTCATCATGAGATCTTCCTTTCCAGTACTGTCTCAATAACCAGTCCTTATGCCCTTCTCAAAGATTCAGTCATTTAATGGAATACTACTTTCATTAAAGTAACTTATTTCACATCCAACATAGCCAAAAAAATCTTACCGTTACACACGCTGTGTAGCAGGGAGAGGAATGGCAGAAGAAAGCAAAGGCAGGCAGGATTTAGATGATATTTTGGAATTCTTTCTGAGGTAAGATGCTGCGCGGAATGTCAGTGTCCTGTGTCAGAGCTCTGGGGTTCAACGTGTGGCTCCACTTTGTGTCACGGCTTCCTGCTAATGCAGCCTTGCAGATAGCATGTGATGACGCGGAAAGTTGAGGCTAGTTAGACTGACTTGTCAACTCCCAGCTTTCACATGACCCAGAGTGGATAGTTTGAGCATTCAGGATATCTCCAGCAAAAGCAAGATTCTCTGTCTTTTATTCTCTCTCTCCATCTCTCTAATATTCCGTCAGCCTTCTGGTCACGCCAATTTTTAAAAATAAACTAATGTGTTTTTTAAAAATTGTATCTTTGTTCATGAGAATTCAGAATAGTAGGAAAATGTTCAAAATGGGGTTAGATATAAAAAGCTATCAATATGTCAAAATAATTTTTTTAAATATTTAATTTATAGTTGGTAAAAATGATGCATGTTTGGGCTAGGAGTCAATAATGAATGAGGAGAAAATTCTAAGCTGTAGAAAACTCACTTTAATAACCCTACAAATTCAAAATACTCTAAAATTTGTAAACACGCCGTGTAAGCCATCCCTACTTTAGCATGAAGATCAAAAACGATAATAATAAAAATGATGGTAACTACATTCAAGTGTCGTAAGATAGGCAACATGGATAGAGAAAAATAGGACATCAAGAACTCAAAATATGAGGTGGAGTAGAAGGCAAGTGTGAATTCTAGCTTTGCATTTCTCTTTTTGTTTTGTTCTTTGGCTCTTTCATTATCCATATAAGTAATATCATATCCCTGTCATTTCAAAATAAACTCCATAACCAATGTACTAACTGTAAGCCTCATGCTAATTACAAATATAAATTTCGAGTATCCTTTTTATGATGAATAAAGAAGAGATAAAATTTTATTCACAAAAAAGTGTGGTAAGTATAAATCAATATTGCTGAGGAGGGAGAAAGGAAGAGCAGAAGAGAAAAAGATCAAATTGATAATTAGACCTTAACCACCAATAATTGCCTTGCATGAAATTGTAAGAATTTTCCAATTAATAGGCATACAATGACCAAATAGATCAATAAAAACAAAAAGAGTGGGTGTGGTACCATGCTAAGTCTGAAGTATTACAAGTCACATCAAAGTATCAAGGATTAAATCCTAGCCTTGCTTCCTGTCTAGCTTACTGCCTAATGTACGGGAGAAGGTAGCAGATGATGGACCGAAGTTTGCATCCCTGGCACAATGTGGGAGATTGGATGAACTGACAGGATTCTGGCTTCAGCTTACCCTAGCATGGGCTGTCATAGCCATGCGACGAGTGAAATAGTGGACAAATGATTCCCTCAGTTCTTTGTCTGTCTCTCACCCACACAGACACACCACTGAGAAACTTCCAGTTTCCATGCAAATAAGATAACATTCCACCGGAATTGCAAACTGTATCAAGTGTTCGAGATGTACTCTGAGGTGTGTATAATGAGGCCAAAAAACAGACTGAGAGATACATGAATTCAAAGCTTTAAAGAAAATAGGTCTCTCCAATAATTTTCTGACAGTAACTGAGCAGGCTAGATTTTCCTTACAAGCTAAAGAACACAAACTTCACAGAGTTAATTTAATAGTCCTGAAAAAGCAACAACAAACCCTGGAGGCAGGCATGGACAGAGAAAATCTGATGTCCAGATAATGTTATCTTAATTACCACTCTTGGAAGAAAGATTATGATACGTGCGAAGAAGCAGAAAATATTGGCCCACAAATTTACATTCAGATTAGAAATAAAGTGTCTTCTTTGCCCACTTCTATTCAACAGAAAAACAAATCAAATTGGAAGGAATAAAAAACATTTATTTGTTGATAGACTTACACACAAGATATAATCGTATGTGCTGCAAATGTTAATGAACTCATGAAATAAAATACTAGAACCAATAAGTAAGCTCAGCAAGATTGCGGAATAAAAGTTATTTTTCTGTGCACAAGTAGAGAAAAATATAAAACGCATTCAAGAAATCAATTACATTCACATACATTACGTTCACAGTACATGCAAAAAGATAAAATACTCAAAATAATACAAACTCTAAAAATACACATACAGTGAAGATTCCCAAATAATGCCAAAATAAGGACGAACCAAAGACATAGAAACGTCCTATGTTATGCTCCAGGTAATGTTAAAATGTAAATTCTCAAAAATGAATCTATAGATTCAAGTAATTTACATCAAACTCCCAGCCGATTTTTTTCTATCAAAATGCAACAGCAAATGTGATTGACTCCAGATAACCAGAATGGTCTTGGAAAGGAACCAACGGGTGACTCATGCTTCCCGATTAAAAACTTAAACACCATCAGCGTAGTACCCGGGTAAGGCTTCAAACTTTTATAGGTCGGTGTAATCTCGAGCCCAAAAATCAACCCTTACATTCAAGTTCAGTTGATTTTCTGCAAGACTGTCAAGAAAAATACATGTGGAAAGAACATAATTCCAAGAAGTAGTACTGAGACAATCAGATCTCTCTCTGTAAACGAATAGAGTTGGATCCCTTATGCTAAATCTTATGCATAAAGAACACAAAATAATTCAGAGACATGATTGTAAGGATAAAATCAAAATAAAACATTAGGGAAAAAAAAAAAAAACAAGTTGCGAATGCTTGTGACCTCGGATTACACAGTGGATTCTGACAGTCAAAGCACAACCGATCCAAGGGAAGTAGATAAATCAGGCCATTGAGATATTTGGAAAGTCGTGCTGCTAAAAAAAAAAAAAAAAAAAAAAAAAAATCACCTTAAAGAGCAAGAACAAATACCTACTAGAGGAAGCTCATATGAGATAAAGAACTAGTAATATACTGTTGCTTGTGATACCAGCAACCCGTTTTCAAGTGCTGATTCAAGTCCCATTTGGTCCACTTCCAATCCAGATTTCGTGCTACTCCTAGGGGAGTTGATGTATGCAGGTCAAGCACTTGGAGCCCTGTCAAACACATGGGAGCTCCTAAGTGAGTTTCTGAGTCCCACCTTTGGCCTGTCCCAACCCTGGCTCCCACGGCCACTGGCAGAGTATAAATCAGAGAAGTGAAGATTTCTCCGTTTCTCAATATCATCAGTCATTCAGGGAAACAAAGAATCAAAAGTGCAAACAGATGCTCCATAAATAATAGCTTCATGACTAAAATAAAAACGGAAAGGAATGTTCTATGGCATTACACATTGAACATGAGGAAAATTGAAACTGCTGGGATTGCAAAAGAACAGACAGCTCTTTACAAGTGACCAAACTGAAAAGGCTTGAAAATGTGATGGAACATTCTTCCAGAATTCCACCTCAAATCTGCTTAACGTTAGAGATTTGTGAAGTCCTTAAGTGTTATCCCAACCGTTTCAGTCTTTTCAATGGTAAAATTCTATAGTGATTAATACTGCCCTCTCTTACCACCTAATCTGTCGTATTTATTCCCAAGGCAATTTAGGGTCTTCAAAACAGAATCGTTGAAGTTAAAATTTGTTGTAAAGCATACCGTGAAATTACACTTTTGTATTTGCATCTGAAAAATCTATGTAAATCTATTGTATCACAGCTAGCAACTAACATTAACTTCCTTCCATAAACTCAATTATTTTTTGTTGGATGTCAAACAATTCTGGATTCACCCTAATGACATAGGTATTCTACAAAGACTATTTCAATCACAATTAAAAATGATGTGTGATAAGGATATCATTAAATGTCAATTAAATATTTTGATAGGGAAACTAAATTTATTTTGATTAGATGATAAATATGTAATTATTTTGACATAAATCTCCACCTGATGTTTTCAGTGTTTCTCAAATGTGTGGAAGGAATAAAAGAGTTTTTAAAGTCCTTAAAGCTTTTACTAATCTCTCCGTAACTGCCACAAGCTCTCAGTTCATTTATGATCAGTTTAATGCTTTTTGTTAACAGGCTCGGTACTGAGAAGACTTCAAGGCAATTTATGAACTGGGAAGAGTATAACTTTCTTCATATCATTAGATTTTCTTTCCTTACTGTCATTATAGAGTATTTTAATTTTAATTTTTTAAAGGATTTATTTGTTTTTATTAGGAAAGTCAGATTTACAGAGAGGAGAAACAGAGGAAGATCTTCTACCCACTGGTTCACTCTCCAAGTGACCACAACAGCTGGAGCTGAGCTGATCTAAAGCCAGGAACCAGGAGCTTCTTCCAGGTCTTCCACATGGAGAGAGGGTGCCAAGGCTTCGGGCCATCTTTCACTGCTTTCCTAGGTCAGGAGCAGGGAGTTGGATGGGAAGTGGGACCGCTTGGACATGAACCAGCGCCCATATGGGATCTCAGCAGTTGGAGGTGAAGGATTAGCCAATTGAGCCATTGTGCAGAGGCCCACATGTTTTAATATTCAAAACATTTCAACATAATCTAAGAGATGTATTATGTTTCTATAACAGTCTAAAAATTTTGCATACAAGGCTGAAGAACACAGTGGGAGATATACCAGTATGAATAGTGGTTTAAAAAAAAAGATGTCATGGTTAAATCTACTGTGTCCATAAATACACTTATAATAGCAATATGAATGTGACTTTCTCTCTAGCATGACAAAATTATCTTAACAGGTAATCCACATTTCTATGCATGCTACAAACCCAACATCAAGGTTTTCCTCGTCATTAGAGGAGATGGGGTCTAACAGCAGGCAAAAGAGCGGAGAATGAGCTCTGGAGTGGGTTATAAAGGCTTAGAGAGTGGCAGTATCAATTCAGAGGACACAAGAGGGCAAATCAGGAGCGGGAATGAATAAAGCGAACAAATTTCAGACCAGAGTTAAGTGACTCATTGTGTGACACTAGACAAATCAGTCTCTCCCAGCCTTATTCTCTTTCCTGGAAAAGAATAACAATGCACAGAAATATGAATGAGAAATCTTTATCAGAAACCTGGTTGAAATTGTCAGCGCAAGCAATGTGCTCATTATAAAATGCCTTCTATCCTTTTGATGTGAAGATAATGAAATACAGTTTAACTTTTAACTCAGTTCATGAGCAGCTTTGGGATGTGACCATTCGTGTTGCTGACCCTCCCTGATAAATTTAAACTCTTACAGATCGATATTTACCGACAAAGTTTTCTCCTTCCTGCGTAGTAGGAAGGACTCTTGTTATAGGGTCTCTCCAAATTGAAGTTACTCATTTTTAGGAAATACCATGTTTCTCTCTTTTTTTTTTTATTTGACTTGGAATAAGTCAATAAGCATGAAGAGGCTTAAGACAAGAATTCAGAAATCCTGCACTCATCTCTCAGCTTCCAGAGAAATCAGTGTTCTTCCTTAATGCGGAATTATAATTCCTTCTTTATAAGAGACTTGGACCCCACCAGTCCCCGTAGGCCATGCAGTTTGTGCCAAAATTCTCTCCAGCAGCTGTCTAAGACACACGTGGGAGACATAGAAGTGCTGTTTCTTTCATGACACTGGTGCCAGGATTCAGTGGGCATATATGCACAATAAGCAAAGGTTAAAGGATAGAGGACCTCTAACCTAGCTGTTGAATCTCCTTTTCGACCCACACCCAGCTAGTTACAATGACGCTGTTCACATAACCCAGAAGCTGTAGCTGGCAGTCTGAATGGTAATGTCTTAGGTTTCCATTCGACATTTACAGCCAGGGGTGTGCGTGGAGAGGGCTGCATGTGTGGGAGGGGTGCAGGGGGGTTCGAATCAGTCTGGAATAGTTAGAGCGACGTTCAGCTTCTCAGAACCTAAATCCTGGATCTTTCTAGTGTTTGATGCGACAGATGAGTCTGAATTTTGTTCAGTGCCAGACTCCAAGTTTGATAACGGGATAGAGGAAATGCAATATGGTGATTTGGTTATGGACTGGGAGTTCAGAGCCACTTTGCCTTGGAATGACCTTTGTTCTGTCTACAGGAATATTTTAAGACTTGGACAACCAACTTTATGTCTCAAATCCCTTACCTACAAAGTGAAGATTCGAAAGTAACTGCCCATAGGATTGGTTGGATAATTTTTTTAAAATTATATAAATTAGGAGTTTGATACAACACTTTGAAAATTATCAGTAAAAGAAAAAAGAAAATACTGGGGCCCGGCGTGGCAGTCTAGCAGCTGAAGTCCTTGCCTTGCACACGCTGGGATCCCATATGGACGCCAGTTCTAATCCAGCAGCCCCACTTCTAATCCAGCTCCCTGCTTGTGGCCTGAGAAAGCAGTCGAGGACGGTCCAAAGCCACGTGGGAGCCCAGAAGAGGTTCCAGGCTCCCGGCTTTGGATTGGCACAGCTCCGGCTGTTGCGGCCGCTTGGGGCATAAATCAATGGATGGAAGTTCTTCCTCTCTGTATATCTGCCTTTCCAATAAAAAAAGGACCCATTCTGTTTTCCAGTATCATCCAACTGAATCACTGAAAAATATCACACAGCCTCTCAGTGCCTTCCTCTCCGAACATGTCCTTCAATATCTTGCTCAGTCACCTCATGGCTTTTCTCCTTGAACCTGAGTGATGCATAACCACCTAATTTTTACAAATCCTGGTCCTGGAGGTGTCTTCCAATACTTAGTCCCTCTCCCTGAATGGACCCAAATGGAGCAGCTTTTATATAAAAGATATACATGGTGGTGTGAGGAGGTGGAAGAGAAAGAGAGAGAGACCCTGTATTTTGTGGTTCACTACTCAAATGGCCACAACAGCCAGGTCTGAGCCAGGCTGAGGCTAACAGCCAAGAATTCTTCCACGTGGATCATAATGGTGAGCCCTGGTAGGGGTCTCCATTTGTGTATTATCTCCGTGGTCCATGATGGCAGAGCAGGTATGTATGGCTGGTTAGCAGTCATAACCGAATGGATATTCAGGAGAGGAGAAGATACATGTAACAACACATTCCTTTGTGCTCTAATCCACTATTGAAACTAGCATGTATCTCTTCCCAGAATAGAGCCACCTGAGCCCCATCACATTTTCCTAGTCCCCACCTCTCAAAACTTCCTCAAGTTCAGCATCACCACACTGGATAACAAGACTTCAGCACACAAACCTTGAAGGATACATCATAGCAGCAAAAAGTATCCTGAAGTCTCCTCCTGGATTTCAACAGCATCTAGGTCCTGTAGTCTCTCTCTCTCTCTCTCTCTCTCTCTCTCTCTCTCTCTCTCTTCTCTCTGTGTGTGTACATAGAAACATCCTCCCCAACTGATGTGAAATAAGAGTAAAAATGATTCAAGATGAAACACATTTGGAAAATATGACAGCTAAATGCAAATTAGGAACCCTGATGTTTTGTTGATATTCTTCCCTATTAGCCTCAATGTGGTCATTTTAAAGATCTCCACCATGTCCAACGCTTTAATTTTCCTCCCTGTGTATAAGATAATTTGTTTTCACTTGAAGTAACATCTGTTTCTGTAGGTAATTAAGTTATTAGATGAAGATCCACTGACTAAAACCACAAGGCTGTCTTGACTTCTTTATGCATAATCACTGAATTTAGATGCAAAATGTGAAAACGTTCTTACAAATTATCTAAATCTTCTATTCAGAACCATTATTTCCTTATAGCACTCATGCAATCAGTGAGCTATGCAAACATGACATCCTGGAAACAATTCAGTCGTTATAGGGCAGCAAGAATAAGCCCTGGAAGCACAACCTTTCCTCTTGCCATTGAGTAGCAGTCCCTTTCCTTGGGGCCCTGGACATCATTCTTTTTAAGATTTGTTTATTTTTATTGAAAGGCAGATTTACAGAAAGAAGCAGAGACAGAAAGATCTTCCATCTGCTGGTTAACTCCACAAGTGGCAATGACAGCCAGGGCTGAGCTCATCCGAAGTCAGGAACCAGGAGCTTTCTCTGGGTCTCCCACGCGGGTGCAGGGTCCCAAAGCTTTGGGCCATCCTCGACTGCTTTCCCAGGCCACAAGCAGGGAACCAGATGGGAAGTGAAGCAACCAGAACACAAACTGGTGACCATAAGGGATCCCTGTTTGTACAAGGCGGGAATTTATCCACCAGGCCAATGTGCTGAGCCCCAGAACTTATTAAAATTTTTTTTATTTTTGATAATGTTGGCATAGTTGAGAAGGATGGATGCCCCCAAAGAAAAAAAGATACAAATAAAGCTACAACTGGGCCCGGCAACATGGCCTAGCGGCTAAAGTTCTCGCCTTGAACGCCCCAGGATCCCATATGGGCGCCAGTTTTAATCCTGGCAGCTCCACTTCCCATCCAGCTCCCTGCCTGTGGCCTGGGAAAGCAGTCGAGGACGGCCTGAGGCTTTGGTACCCTGCACCCGCGTGGGAGACCCAGAAGAGGTTCCTGGTTCCTGGCTTCGGATTGGCGCAGCACCGGCCGTTGCACTCACTTGGGGAGTGAAACATCGGATGGAAGATCTTCCTCTCTGTCTCTCCTCCTCTCTGTATATTTGACTTTGTAATAAAAATAAATAAATCTTTAAAAAAATAAATAAAGTTACAACTACAAATATGGTCAAACTAAAGAAAGTCGAATAGTAGAAAACATGTTCAGAGAAAAGATTGGGGAAATTTTAAAATTTTTAAATCCCTTACCTATAAACAGTAATAAAAAGTGAACTTATCAGAACTCACAGAAACAACACTGGAGTGGAGTAACGTACTGAAAGGATTGGCACGAATAAATTTCCACCTAACCACTCCGATTCTGACTGTTCCTGCAACAAAATCCTTGTCTGGCTATTGTTTCCTGCATTCACTCTCATTATTTGGCCTCCCTTCACTTCCAGTTCTGTGAAGACAGAGGGTGAGGTCCAGATCCACCAGCCCAGGCCAAAGTGTGACCTTCTCCTTGCAATGGACCCACTCTCACACCACTGAGCTTTTTTTTTTTTAACATCTTGTCTTTTCATCTTTCCCCCATGATGTCTCCTGTTTCTTGCAATTCATAAGCTAGTGTTCAGAATGCCTGACACTGCCATAGGATCAGCATTTGCTAAGTTATTTTACTTTGCCTGCAAAAATATTATTGTAAGACATACTTCACAGGTTTAATGTGCTACTGATCATAATATGTAACAAGTAAAAAGCAGGAAGACCACCATTATTAACTTGGATGCCAACTTTACTTCTCTTTTGCAGAAAAACTGCCATGCCTCCCATACATTCACCATCAACTATTGTTTGACAGATGAGCTGAAATCACTCATGGGAGTAAGGAGTGTCTTTAAAAGATGATATTGGAAAAATCGATTCTATGAATGTAGAAGAGTGAGACAAGATGCCGACTATATGCCCAATATGAGAAATGTTTAGAGATTATTTACTTTTTGTTTCCTGTGCACTAGTAGTTGAATATCAGAGAAAACATACGCTATTTGTCTTTGGGGGACTGGTTTGTTTCACTAAGCAAGAACAAAAAGTTCTTTTATTTGTTTAAACAGAAATCTAAACAGTGTAGGATGTAATACTCAGGATAATTTTATGACCATCTTGTGATGGAGTGATGATCCAGGGTATGATGATACACAATAGTTTTTAAAATCAGCATCACACTGAGCTTAACTTAATGCACATAACTTGAGTATTGGCCAACTGAAATGAAGACTTTCAAAGGAACAGAGACTGTATCTATGCACCCTTATTATCTTCCAATCATTTAGCACAAGGCATGCTATAATTGGCTTTGAATTCATGTTTTAATAGTGTATTGTTAATGAATGTAAAGTTAACCAGTGGGTAATATTTACCCAGTGACTTTGTAAAGCATTACCATGGCTAAGTTGCATCACATTTGCCAAAATTTGTTGTTGCACATGTTGTATCAGTTAAATACGTCATTGGGGAGTTTCTTGTCAGGTGTGGAGGACAGAGGGAAGGAGCAGCCAGTGACAAGCTCACAGCCATTGTGACTGATCCATTCACTTCCTTGACATGAGGATACAACAAATCCTGCACCTACTCTCTTTTTCCTGGATCCTTGAATCTTCCTGACTCCTGGGAGGAAAAATCCGGACTCCCAAAGGACACCCATACCATCGAGATAAGCAACACTGAGAGGGTTTGGTTTTTGGTTCACGATTTGGGGATTTGATCTCATGCCCTGCATTCCTATCTACCTTTGATACCCCGCACTTTGTATTTGCTTTCCTTTTCTTCTTGTATGTCAGGACAGACTTCAAGCTGTAGTATCAGAAGCAAAGATTACAGTCTTCGAAGAATGCCCAAGTGCTGGCACAATTCTGTAAGCCCATTCTCAGTAATGAATCCTTTCCTATCTCCTAACGGCTCTGTTCCTCTGCTTGAACTGATGCAGAGGGTTGATGCATTGCTCTGTGCTCATCTGCTTTGCTCTTCACACGGTTTTGCTGATAGCGAAAGCAGTAATAAGTAAGCAATGAGTAGTTTTATGGTCCTGATTCCACAAATAATTGCTTTAAGGCACATTTTAATAATGCTGTGATCATAACCTTGTACTCAGCTAGACTAAACAATTTCACAGTTTTTAATTGATTCGAGTACTACTTGTGCAGTCAATTTAAATGTTGGACACACACTGACTTATACAAGGGTGGCAGAACAAACTCTGCCATTGGAAGAGGACCCTGTGATTTTTGGCTGTTCATCTTGCTTGCAACTGTTCTTAATCTTGATTGCTCGTGGCCATGGGGTTTGGGATCATTTTGAGTAACAGACTTCTGCTTCTGCAGAACCTACAAATGAGACTTGGGCAATGGTATTTCATAATGACCGCAGTCAAGGACCACAGATCACAGTGTTGGCTCACCTCTGAATCTCTTTTCTAGGCTCTATACTGGAAGCGTCAGGATGTGCCATAGTGATGATTTCATATATTGCCAGAGAAAGGCTTACTGAAGAGGGCTAGAGGCTGAAGCCAACACAGACAGAGACTGCATTTGCCAAAATATGTGGTATCTTTGTTCCTGGTTAAAAATAGATCTTTCTGAAAACCAACAAATGGGATCTAAAAACCTGTCATAATCTGTAAAGGAATTAACAAATTCTAAAATTGGAACTCAGCATTCGGTACAGTCAGCATGCAAGAATGGTTTGTTGGTAGAATTTTGGTTAAACTTTGAAGTGATTATTCTTCACTAATCAGTGATTCTGTTAATAGTATTATGAAGCCATACTTACGGGAAAGAAGATCTCTGTTTAAGTATTATCAGATTTTTTTAAATAAGTGAATATTCAATATAGAACAGAACCTGAGGAACCATTTTTCCACAACAAAAGCCAACAATGACAGTTTTGTTTTGGCAAAACATAAAACATTTAAGTTAGTTTTGCTACTTTGCACCATATGGGTGCAATCATTTGTGTGTAACTCTCTTGATCTCTTAATTATCTAAGAACTGTAAATTAGTTATAAGCAAAATTTAAATATCCATTTATTTTAAATGTTCAACCAATATAATTAAAGGTGATTTCTATTAATAAAAATGGCCAAGAGAATTTTATTTTTCTCTGTAATAGAATTTCTATACACCAAGGAGACATTAAAATCCCTTTGTCTACATTTACACTGATTTTGATTTTCTTTATGATGAGCGAGCCACTGACCGCAACAGCTATTTTAAAACTTTTTATATATTTATGAGATGAAGTGTGAGAATCGGATAGATGTTTTCAGTGCATGACGACAGCATCACTTAGCATTTCCAACTCAGTCCTTTCAGGAATTGAGGATCACTGAGGAGCTATACACATTAGGATGCCCATGCTGTGGCACAGCTTGTGAAGCTGCTGCCCGTGACATGAGCATGTCATATGGGTGCTGGTTCGTGTCCCAGCTGCTTCATTTCCCATGCAGACCTCTGACAATGTGCCTGGAAAAGCAGCAGAAGACGATCCAAGTGCTTGGGCCACCGCCACCCACCTGGGAGACCCACAAGAAGCCACTGATCACTGCAGCCATTTGGGAAGTAACCAGTCATTTGCAGAGTAAACAGCAGATGAAAGAGCTCGCTCTCTCTCGCTCTCTCTCTCTCTCTCTCTCTCTCGTGTGCTCACGCGCTCTCTCTTTCTCTCCCTCTTTCAGTAACTCTGTACTTAAATAAGTGAATCTTTTCAAATAAATAAATATAACATGTGTTACGAAAAAATTTGGAACTAAATTGATTAGTTATATATAGCACAAAATAATTTTTGGAAACTACCCAAGGTAGTGTTTGGAGGGAAATTTCACAGTTTTAAATGCTTTATGTTAGTGAGGATGTGGAGAAAAGGGTACCTAAACACACTGTTTGTGGAATTGTAAACTAGTGTAACCATATGGAATTTGCATATTCCCAGCAGTCTGGAAATTTGTTTAGCATACTATTTAATCATTCCACTCCTGGGAATTTTCCAAAATAAAGCGAAGCAGTATACGCATTTTTTATACATCCACATTTATTGCAACTAGGTTCACCATAACTAAAATGTCCATCAACAAATGGCTGGGTAAAGAAACTCTGTGTGGGTGTGTGGGTGTGTGGGTGTGTGGGTGTGTGGGTGTGTGGGTGTGTGGTGGTGTGGTGGGAAGGATATGATTATGTCTTACCCAAAGGCAACATTAATAAACAGAGCCTTTGCTTTCTTTTACTGATCAAGCTGATTTCTTAAAAATAAATTGTCTACATACAATCCATATCCTCAGTCTTCGTGTCTCTGACAAAACATTTGCTTTCTCCGACATTGTGGTTAATATGGAGAAGCATCTTACTTTTTAAAAGGCAAACAGGAGCCCGCCGCAGCAGCCCAGTGGATAAAGTCCTCGCCTTGCATGCACTGGCATCCCATATGGGCTCCTATTGGTATCCCAACTACTCCAGTTCCCTTCCAGCTCCCTGCTTGTGGCCTGGGAAAGCAGTAAAGCATGGCCCAAAGCCTTGGCACCCTGCACCTGCATGGGAGACCCGGAAGAAGCTATTGACTTCGGGCTTCAGGATCGGCTCAGCTCTGGCCTTTGTGGCTACCTGGGGAGTAAACCAGTGAACGCAAGATATTTCTGTCACTCCTCTCTATAAATCTGATTACCTAATAAAAATAAATAAAATTTTCAAAGCGGAGAGGCAAACAGTGCCTTGAGTCTGAAGTGAGTGTCTCACATTGCAGCTACTCTTCATCGTATACCTAAATAAATTTTTCACAAACATCAGAACAGCAGAAGAAATAGCGTGCATACAGAGGAGAAAATTACTTTGGAAGCAATACATCTGATATACAGACATATATAGTCAGAATAGTATCATTTTTTTAGATTCATTTATTTTTATATTGGGAAGGCAGATTTACAGAGAGAGAGATCTTCCATTCACTGGTTTACTCCCCAAGTAGCCACAAAGGCTGGAACTGAGCTGATTCAAACCCAGGAGTTGGAAGCTTCTTCCGGGTCTCCCACACAGGTGCAGGGTCCCAAGGCTTTGGGCCATCCTCTACTGCTTTCCCATGCCACAGGCAAGAAGCTGGGTGGGAAGTGGAGAAGCTGGGATATGAACTGGCGCCCATATGAGATCCCACCGCTTGAAGGAATTCAGCCAAAGCGTCAGTCTGACTAGCTTCATTTCTTCTCTTGGAATCTCTAGTCCAAAAACACCTACATCAGCGTCCCAACATCCCTTTGCATTCACAGGTGACTGTCACCAAAATCACATTTCCTTTTCGGTTCTGTCCATTCAGTTTTAACCAAGTGTTCCCCAAGGACCATGTAGCAATATATCCATCCCCGTTTACCAATGGTACCTGCGGAGCCTGCAGCAGATCTGTGATGGAGGTCCTGTGTCAGTTTTGATAGTTGCCCATGTTGAATACCTCATTCCCTTCTCTAAAAGGCTTTACTTAAGCAGGGTAGAGTACATTTTAACTCACGTATCTTGAAGATGACTTAGAAGTTTTCATTGAGAGATGCCATTTTTTCCTTGAAAGCATGCAAGGTCCGGGCCCGGCGGCGTGGCCTAGTGGCTAAAGTCCTCTCCTTGAAAGCCCCGGGATCCCATATGGGCGCCGGTTCTAATCCCGGCAGCTCCACTTTCCATCCAGCTCCCTGCTTGTGGCCTGGGAAAGCAGTTGAGGACGGCCCAATGCATTGGGACCCTGCACCTGCGTGGGAGACCCAGAAGAGGCTCCAGGTTCCCGGCTTCGGATCGGCGCGCATCGGCCCGTTGCGGCTCACTTGGGGAGTGAAACATCGGATGGAAGATCTTCCTCTCTGTCTCTCCTCCTCTCTGTATATCCGGCTTTCCAATAATAATAAATCTTTTAAAAAAATAAAAAAATAAAGCATGCAAGGTCCAAACAAGCAGACTGGGCTTTGAACAAAGGGCAGATGGGCGGTATAGAAGGTTCAGAGAAGGTTCACTTCCTGGCCCCAAGAAAAGACTACAGAGCTAGAACGCAAGCTGCTAGGGAGAGGGAAGGGTGTTAGCTTTGTTTTCATTTAGGTTGGAATGAGTTTTGTTTGTTTGCATTTTTAGTTTGTTTCTTTCTCTTTCTTTCTTTTTCAATGAAACTAAATTGCTCTGTAAAGCTATTAGAAATGGCCTTTTAGCAGTCAGGTAGGACTGGAGTAAAATTTCCATTTTAGCCAAACTGACTTCACATACTATGCAATTTTCTCATCCCCTGTTTTAAATGAAGGTCCTACAGTGATATTACACTCAATCAAATCCATCAGGTTTGGGGGTTTGAATGGAGACTAAGTAGAATGGGGATTCCATTGTAAATGTTTCATTCCACATGCCCCACATCCGGGACTTAGGGTGGGCGGGAAACCGGGTGGGGCTTCTCCCTCAATATCCCCCTTTACCTCAGATACGTGATGGAAACAATATGGACATAATAGCATTACCCACTTTCCTATCCCCCTAAACCTTTTTTTTTTTCCTTCTTTTTCCTTTAACTGTAATTAACTATGTAAAGATTGTCAACAACAATACAATAAAAAGAAAAAAAATTTAAAAAAAAAATGTTTCATTCCAGTGGCATACTGCAGTATCTTGAAGAAAGTTTAAAAAAAAAAATTCCGTGTGTTGCTGAAATTGAAAAACAGCTTGTTCGTGTAATTTGGCACATTGAAATAAAAATCACCATTTGTTTTAACGGTTTCTGAATTACAGAGCTGCTTCAATGCGCTGCATTCTCTGTTGGTCTTCACTTTCCAGGGAATCTTAACTAGGACTCTCTCTGGAGATCTGACCTTCCTGAACCCACACACAGAGGACAGGGGCAAACAGAGGCTGCTTGTCTGACCATTCCCAGTTACTGCACTTAGCAAAAAATCCAGTTCATTGGATCATCTCTGGAGGGAAGGGAAAACACACACTTTGTTTCCTTCAGACTTTAACTACGCTTTCAAACCTGCTCTGTTTGGTTCAAGTGCCCTAAAACTAATTCCCTGAAATCAGAACCAAACCTGGAGTTCAGTGGTTGTTACAAATTTGACACATGATAAAGTGATCATTATTGTGCATGCCCATGTGTGTGACTATTGCTGACCTTTTGGAAGAGAAGACAAATTGACTGCAATAGGTGTTTAGCCTAGCAGCTAAGATACCAGGAAGAAGCCATGAAAGGCACTGTCCCATAACAGAGCACCTGGCTGCGATGCCTGGCTCAGGTTCTGAATACAGCCTTCTGCTAAAACGCTCACTGGGAAGAGGCAGTCTTCACGGCTCAAGTGTTTAGGTTTGCACCACATTAGGGGAAACCTGGGTTAAGTTTTTGGTTTCTACCTTTAACCCATCCCAGCACCTGCTATTATGAAGAATTGGGGTGAATTCTTAGTAGGGAGATTTCTATGTCTCTCCGCCTCTTAAATAAATAACTGAACGTGAAGTCCCTTGAAAATAAGATTTTTGTTACTCAGAGCAACAAAAGATGCTTTTGAAGACAGTTAAACAGACCAAAGAAAAAAGATCACATTCATTCAAACTTAGGAGATAGCTTTGGTATAGCACATCTTCAACTTAGGCATTATGGGTAATCTTAATAGAGAGAGATAAAACTAGTGACTCTAAACCCATGCTGTAGCTCACAGCCTTCACAGTTCAGATATTAAAAAGTGACCAGTGGGTAATGATCCAGAGCCAACACAGCATCCTGTGTTGGATGAGAATGCACTGCAAGTCCAAGGATCTGAGATCTCGCCCTCACTCCTTCCCCACTTAGCGATACGACAAGAGGCAGTATTTGTAAGTTTCCCCAGACACCTTCTCTGACAACAAAAGCAAAAGTGGTGACCCACCCTAGAAGGAGCACCACACATCATGTTTATAAACTCTTTGCAGAAATAAAACCTAAAACTTAAAATTAAATTTACCAGAGATTTCATAAAAGCCTGTGTCTGCCCAAGAGTGTCATAGAGGCACTCATGTGGGAGATAGGATGTGAGATCTGATCTATGAGTGAGATGTGAGAGTGAGACCAACGAAGCTTGCCTTGTCCCACGAGTAAATTTTTACCTCCTTGTAGGATTCTACCTCCAAAGTTACCTGACTGTATCACCAGGCCAAATTGGCCCTTCCTTGGTGAGGTAACTTAAGTTCTTGCTTAATGTCCAGTCCTTCCAACTCCAATCAAAATTCATGCTACTCTTTGCTAACTCTCATACAAAATTAACTCTGTATAGTTTCTATTGTTCGATCCTTTTTATATAGGTGAGAATTCTCATGTCTCTAACCAAACCACAGGTAACTTGTACCAAGATAACAAGGGAACTGTTTTCGAACTGATTTCCTTCATTTCAACCCATCAGTCCAACATGATATTCCTTGAATAGGCGCTTCTAACCGTGCTGCGCAAGAAAGGCACTGTGTAGAGCTCACTGAAGCCCAAGACAATGTTACAGAACAACTCTGCAATCACAAATAATACTAAGCCCTCTTATGCTGTGCTATTCATATACACGTCTATAATGAAGTTTAGCAACAGATTAAATGAGAGGTTAAAAAACACTAATGAAATAATTGCAATGGCAATAATCCTAAAGATAATGATTATAATGTACTATCCTAAAAGTTGTTTCACACTTCCAACTTGTTTCTTTCTGGATTTTCCCATCTAACTTCATCAGTCACACACCTCGAAACAAAGGTTTTGGTCAGCAACAGGTCACACAGAAAATAGTGGTCCTGCAGAATTATTTCCCTGAGTGACAATGTAGCCCATCTCACATGAAGACATGTGCCGTGATGTTCACATGATGATGGCACAGCCAAAACATGAATCGGTTAGAAGGTTTCTTTATACGTCATCAGTGCATGGTTTCCAGATCATGCAAGACTGAAAACTCGAAGCAGAATTCCGGAATGGAGTGGGAGGGGCTGTTGTATCCTGTTAACTGTTTACAGGATTGGATATAACATTTGCAAAAAGGCCTGACACTAAGCCTTCAAAACGCAGGCTCTAATGAACAGTAATGGTGCTCATTAAAAGCTCAGTATGTGGCAGCACCCTTTGGTTACACACCAGCTGTTCACTAACTTAAGCAGCAGATTTTTCATTTTTCGTTCTCTCTGCTTCCTCCGGCCATTCCATCACAACTTACTATTTCCAGAATGAAATGACCTTGTCTTTCAAACATACCTCTGCGTTTGTTGGATAATTCAAGTCTGGATTTTCTCTTCCACAAATGGATCCACACATGGAACTTCTCTATAGCACATTTCCCAGATGGGTTCAATCCCTTGACCCAATGGCCATAAGGGAAGTGCTCTCATTAATACGAACCCACAGTACAAACAGGACACATCAAATCCCTAAACACCTGCATGTCACCCTAATATCACACTAAAATGTTCTTCTAACCCTAAAAACTCAAGGAAACTGTAGTATAGGCATCAAGGTAGAAATCTGGAAGGGGAGGCATTGGATTTATATTCTGGAAGGTAAGTTTTCAGGAGTTTGGCTGGTTTAAATTTAGAATGCAAAATTCTTGAAATGAAATCTTGCTCTACGATACAACATGTACACACATATTGCTTACACGTGTACATCACACGTGTACACCTGAACTTGAATATGCACATGTCTGCATATGAACTTGAACTTATTGTACAAGTTCAGAGTCTACAATGCTGCCTTCAGCTCCAGTCCCTCTGTGTTTTACAGTCCTGTGCTGCTTTTTCTCGTGGAACACAGGATCCCAGAACACATCTCATTCATTCATTCATTGACTCCAATAGCATGCCTAAAATAGCTCCAGAATTCTTTTTTCACAAATCTAAAATAAGAAAACTTTCAAGTTCAGAATGTATGTGTAGCGCCCTAATCACTCATTCCTCGCTGCCCCCGATCAGTGAAATATTGTGAAATTCTTTCTTTCTTCTCCTTACACTATATACAGGACATTTTTGAGACAAGATTTGGCACTTTTGTTGCAGCTTCCAGTTTTATGTTTGCTTTTCCTGACATTCCAACTGATTGTATCCTTGAGTGTTAATACGTTTTAAAAGCTGAGCATTACAGAAGTTATTCTTGGAAAAGGCTTGCTCTCTGAGTCACCTCTCACAGCTATCTTCTTGTGGGCAACAAATTTGGTTTTTTTTAAAAACTGTATTCTCCCTACATTTCTTCTAAGTTAAACCTTTAATCCAAGACTTCCTTCAGCCTGAGATGCAGAAGTGAAAGACCCCTGCAGAGATGGCAGTGGGAATGAGCAGCTCAAAAGAAGCCATAGATTTCATATAAGGTTCCTGATCTTTCTGGACCATGAGACACTTAGCAGAAGGGATCCATGGCCTGCAATGAAAGTTTGACTTGCTTTTTCTACTCAGCTTAATAGGAAATAAAATTAGACTTTGGATTAATAAATTTTTCATGTCTAACAGGCTTAGTATAGGAAGGGATGTAAATTAAGCAATTCTCATTTCTCTAACATTGGAGTACAAAGGGTATGGCTTTATGAGACAGCCCTGAAGTGATGATGAGTGGCTTTGATTAAACAAAAGCCTGGATCCAGAAGCCCCATTGTCATTGTTTGGGGGAGAGTTAGTTATGTGAATAAGGAGAGCAATTCAATGTGTTCATCTCCTGGCTTTTTTAAAGATGTATTTTTATTGGAAAGGCGGATATACAAGACAGGAGGAGAGATAGAGAGGAAGATCTTCCATCCGATGTTTCACTCCCCAAGTGAGCCGCAATGGGCCGGTGCGCGCCGATCCGAAGCCGGGAACCTGGAACCTCTTCCAGGTCTCCCACGCAGGTGCAGGGTCCCAATGCACTGGGCCGTCCTCAACTGCTTTCCCAGGCCACAAGCAGGGAGCTGGATGGGAAGTGGAGCTGCCCGGATTAGAACCGGTGCCCATATGGGATCCCGGGCATGCAAGGCGAGGACTTTTGCCGCTAGGCTACCACGCCGGGCCCCTGATTTTTTTTTTTTTTAATCTGCATCTACTCAACAGTGTTCTCAGTGAATGCTTCATACGGCAGGTACACCTGATCAGAAAATGTAAAATTAAAGAAGACATTGGCCATATACTCTCAAACTCATTCCAAGAAGATGTGAAATTGTGTCCCACAGCAATTTAATGGGCAGGTTGATAACAAAAGGAGGCATTGTAAGGAAAAAGACCAGAATGGGGCTCCCTGAAATCAGGAAGAAAGGCAATGCATAATAACAGGAAGGCTGTGTGAAGGGTGTATCTCCAATTAAGAGTCATAGACCCAGGACAGAGTGGTAGACCTGCAGACCCATGAAGCAAGAACTTATGGTGGGGTCCGGTGGCGTGGCCTAGCAGCTAAAGTCCTCGCCTTGAAAGCCCCGGGATCCCATATGGATGCCGGTTCTAATCCCGGCAGCTCCACTCCCCATCCAGCTCCCTGCTTGTGGCCTGGGAAAGCAGGAGAGGACGGCCCAATGCACTGGGACACTGCACCCGCGTGGGAGACCTGGAAGAGGTTCCTGGTTCCCGGCTTCGGCGCGCATCGGCCCGTTGTGGCTCACTTGGGGAGTGAAACATCGGATGGAAGATCTTCCTCTCTGTCTCTCCTCCTCTCTGTATATCTGGCTGTAATAATAAAAAAAAATGAATAAATCTTTAAAAAAAAAAAAAAGAACTTATGGTGGCCATCCTGTGAACTCAAGAAGCTTGGCATTTAGGGACTAGGATGAGGAAAGAGTCAGAGGCACATACATCCCCAGATGGCAAAAGTACAGATGTGTGCCCAGCTCAGAAGACCATGCCACAGGGCTTACGTACGAGAAAAGTTAAATAAGGCATGAGGTTGAAGCTTTAGCTTTAGCTTCTTCAGAGCCATTATCACCAGCAGATGTCAGAGCTGAGACAGTCTGTGGTAGATCAGGAGCCTCCGTAAAGGGACTGGATGTCAATCAGAGATAAAATATGCCAAGGCCTGTCCTACAGGTCCAACCCAAGAATGCAGTTGGCGGCAGTGCTCAGGAGCCCTGATTGGTCCATACACATTCCCACACTCCGGATCATCCCAGAGCCTGAGTGCACAGGTAGAGTGGGAAGTGGTTGGCAAAAAGCAGGGCGGTCCCATATACCACAACTAAACCCAGGTTTAATGTCTTACAGTAAAGGAATTTTATGAAATTATTGCAGTTTCCTTGCCAATAACTCTGAAGAACTATGAGAACTATGAGATTAAATACATTAAAGATCATGTCTCTTCTCCAAGACTATTAAGAGCTTTTAATATAACAATGTGTATTTGGAATTTCAAAGAGGAGATGCAGCATGAATAATTTTTAGTGTCTGTTAGACAGTTGGATTTTATTTTTCCTTTTTTGTTCCAGCCCACACATGGATGAAATGCTTAAAAAAAAAAAACTGAAACATTATATGCAATCTAAGACTTCAAATATCTATGTAAAAACTTCAACAAAAGGTTTGGAAAATGGAATTAAACCGTAAAATTTGCGGTAAGATGTTTGACCTAGCACTTTGAGACATATCAAAGCACCTATAACTGATGTCCAGCTCCATTTCAGACCCCAGCTTCCTGTTGCCATAGACCCAGAGAAGACAGAGGATGACTCAGACCTTAAGGTTCCTGTCACATGTTTGAAACCCAGATGGATTTCCTGATTCCAAGCTTCAGTCCCTATTCGTAACAGGCATTTGTGGAGTGAACCAGTTGACGAAATGTGTGTGTGTGTGTGTGTGTGTGTGTGTGTGTCTTTTTATCTCTGTGTTTCTATCAGATAAATAACATATATAAGGATTCATTACAGCCCAGTACACTAACAAATCTCCCTTCACATAGTAGGCAATCAAGATATATTCATTGAGTGTATGCAGGTGCTGCTGCATAGAGAGTAAAGCAGCTCCCCAGGGTGTTGGCATGCCATATGAGAATGGGTTCAAGTCCTTCTGCTCAATTTCCAATCCAGCCCCTGCTAATACACCTGAAAAAAACAACAAAAGCTGCCCCAAGGCTTTGGGCTTTTGTACCTATGTGGGACACCTAGAAGAATATCCTAGCTCCTGTCTTCTTAGTAGCCCACCTCTGGCTGTCTCAGCCATTTGGGGAGTTAGTCAGCAGATGGAAGATTCTCTCTGTCTTTCAAACAAACAAAAATAATAATCATAAACTTCTTTAAAAAGATATGTCCACTACAGAACCATAATATGGAGCAACCCAGACCAGGCCAGAGGAAGATACCCACCATCATACATATGGCATACGTGGGGGGCAGACCAGGCTGAACCCATTCACATCAAGCTCTGGCGAATCTGAACACCAGCAAAGAGTGTGGGTCAGGCCAATTTCAGTTGCAACACATACCAGTGCACATTAAGGAATGCCAAGGTGAGGAGAGCTGTACAAGATGTGGTTGCCAAGCCCAAACAGCACACATGAGAACTGTGGGGGAGGAGGTAAAGCCAGCAGGAGAATGTGGGCTCCCCTCCAAGACAACCACTCCCACTGGAGAGCATGAGTTGGCATGGGGGCAGACCAGACCAGGCAGGGCTACAACACCTGTGGGCCTCATCTGAGCTAGATCAGGGAAAAACCAGGCTGGGCTGACTGTTCCGAATGGTGCAAGCAAAAATTAGAGTGGGTTTGGGTTGGTTGGGCTTTGCAGAGGCGGGCACTGGGGGCTAATTCTGTTAAGTTAAATGCCAGAACCACCTGGAGAGTACATAATCCGGAAGTTGGAGTGGCCTAGTAGGGAAATGGTGGGCACCTCCCTCTTGGGTAACCACTCCCATTGGAGGGCATGAAAACTAGGCCAGGGGCAGAGGTGGCTAGACAGAAAGGCACCTGCCAGTATGTGTGTGGGCTGAACAGTAGGTTGGTTGGGTTGAACTAGGCTTCAATGCCCATTGACAAGTACAAGACCTAAATGAGATGTGGGACAGACTGAACAAGCCTGCGGTGCATATTGGCATGCATGGAAACCAGTGTAGGGAGCAGACTTGATGGGAGTTATGGGGAGTCACCCCAACTAGGCTGCAGCTCCCACTGGTTTGCATAAGGACCGAGTATGAAGTGGGTAGGATAGAACTGGACTACAACACCCATTGGATCTAGTGGGAGACAGGGCTGGAATCAAAACTGACCCAGCAATTGCAATGGCCAGCATGTGCAAAGTTGATTGGGGTGACAGACTGTGCCAGACCCCGTACTGGCAAATTCACACAAGAATCAGGTCTGGGATCAGCTCAGACAAAGTTTCTTTCCAGATCCTTCCAACTGAACTGCTGATCTCAGAACCCCAACCATGAAGACACTATGTCAGCTAATGGATTCTTGAATAGGTTTCATCACTATTGGAATGGCGAGATTGGCAGCAATTCAGACCTGTTGAACTATCAAAACTGCTTGAGCAGGACCCTCGGAGCGTGCCTCACATCGGGGACCTGGGATGGGTGGGAGGCTGGGTGTGGCTTTTCCCTTTGTTTCTCCCCTGACACCAGATACAGGGGGGAGAAAATGATATTAGTGTGGAAACAATGGTAGTATCCACTTTCCTGTAGTCCTTGACCCTTTGTACCCTAATCAACTAAGTAAGATTATTTTAAAAAATAAATACATTTTTAAAAAACATGTTCACTAAAAGTATAGATAATAAGTTAAATACGTAAAGCTGTTCACTTGCACTGCCTCTTGCACTTGCAGAGGTGTAAAGTGCAGTTTCCCATTCTTACCTTTGTTTCTTAAAAAGGCTGTCTCTACTGACATACAAGTGACTTTTTCTTGTATGTAAATATCTGATTTACATGTAGGAAATGCATCCCTAATTCATCTTAACCCAGCTGATCGTTTTGCAAACATTCGTATTCCATTTGAAAAGCATTCAGAGTTCTAGGTCACGTGAGGCTTTGCTGTGGTTCAAAGTTCGAGTCTGAACGTTCAGGCGCTGCTGTGGCTCCGCAACCTCCTGCACCTGCTGTGTTTGCACTTTTGGACTCTTCTCTATGTTTTCTCCTGCCCCCATGGGGAACTACCTCCTGAACAAGGAAAAAAACATCAAGTCCTTGGTCTTTCCCTAAGCCTTTGTTCTCTGTACCGTTGATGTCACTGAGTTTTATAGTACCACACTCTCTCAATGATGTGTTCATTTCTTCCCACCCTCCCTTTACTTGACCCAAACTCCAGCTGGGTCGCTGGGTAGCTGAACAAGTCTCAGGAATCTCTAAAATAGAGAGAATAACACATTCCAGACTCTATCTATACTCTAGAAACTTAAATGCACTAACCAAAGCTAACCATTGCATAAATAGTCATGTGCAAGTAAGATGCGAAGTGTTACGCTTAATAAATTGGAGTGGAATAAAGGAAGACATCCCATTGCTCTTTTGCTTTCAAGAATATGTAATCCCAGGGTGCCTGGGGATGAACCATCCAGACTGCTTCATTGGGATTTTTTTTAACTGATAATGTTACTCACCATTCTGCTTTGGTCTTTTCTAGTTGACACAGTTTTAGAGAATAGTTTACAAGGTAGCCCTGTGAGTGAGCTTTCTTCTCCCATTGTCTCAAGCAACTCACTGCCCTTGTTAGACAGTTTTAATGATGTAATACAAAGAATCATTTTCAACTATGACTAGGCTATACATACTATTGAGTATTGGAACTGCAGTCAATTCATCTTTACCCCAGAGATTGACCAAGTGAATTTTAGTACTATGGCAAATGTTAGGCCACACAGCCCAGTGATTAGAGGCTTGGTGATTAACGTGGACCAGTTAAAGGTGTCTTGGTTGTAGACTGCAAAATTGATCACATTTTCTCTCCATGATAAATTGATGAGGAGACCAACCTTTGTGGCACATCGGAATGCCAGTGTCCCGTATTGAAGTGCAGGTGCTGAGGTCTACCAACTTCACTGCAAATCCAGCTCCCTGCTAACGACTTCGGAAGGTTATAGAACTGCTCAAGCACTGTAAAGCATATGGCAGACAGAAATTGAGTTCCTGGCTCCTAGCTTCAGCCTAACCAGGACCTGCATGTTGTGGCCACTTGGGGAATCAATCAACAGATGAAAAATCTCTCTCTCTCTCTCTCTCTCTCTCACACACACACACACACACACACAAACACGCTTCAATTCAAATAAGAAATTTTTTTAAGAAGTGGAATGTATTTATCCAGTTTTTTAATCTGGGTTGGTCAAAAAACTTGTTCTGATCAATAGATGATTAGGCAGTACTATAAAAACAGACACTTGCAAAGTATTTATTCAGCGTTACTTGGTCTGTACCCCTTCAGGTAGTGCTATACTACCACCAAGTGGAGGAACCTGAAGACAACTTCTGGAATGTGATGTGCCTGTTACCTTCCACTTTGACCACTGCAGACATTTACCAGATCACTAAGTTCATCAACAGACCCCCTAGCTGCCTACAGCACCCATAGGAACTAAAAAGGAAAAAAACCTGCCCAGGCTTCAAACAGAATGTCTGATGTAACTTCAAAAAGGTTGTAGAAAGTGACACAGAGGTTTAAAAAAAAAAAGCTGACACAGAGATTTCAAAAGATTTTGCACCAAAACAAACTTGTATTTTAATTCCATTTCCACTTAGTTTTGGAATTGTCTTCAAATTAACTAATTAGGTAGCTACCGCTTTAAATCATGGAGCATCGTGGTTGGTTTGCAAAGCAAGGGAAAAAAAAAAACAGAACTGATACAGTCACACTTCCCTAAACGTGTGATGGTGTGGTGGATGGGATGCTACTATTAAAAACACATGACACTGAAAATGATAATGAAACAGAGCAGGAGTGGCCAAATTCTTATTTCAGAAAAAAAATAGATTTTAAGGCAAAAATTGTCACAAGAGACAAAAAAGGACATTTCATAAGGAATGAGAGGGTTGATCTGTCAAAAAGATGTAGCAATTTTTTGGTTAATTTTTGGTTTTTTGGATTTTGGTCTTTTTATTTCAAGATGATTTATTTTCCAAACAAGTCCCAACACTGAGCTTCTGGCCTGTCTGCTATCAGACAAACTACAAACGCTTGCCTAGCAGTCAATAGGTCCTCTTTAGCAGCATGTTTGAAAAGTGAATAAAATTCATATAAACAAACATTTAGTTTTCATAGGTACACGGATAAGTGTGGCCCCATCTGCTAGCCTTCCATACCGCTTGCCAGCCCTATTCTTACACACATTTCAAAACCGACGGTCATTAAGTTAAGTGGTCCCCCCACATCCTATAAGTCAACCCACGGTCGCAATTCTCAGCAGCGCACCTGCGCCCCCTAACCTCGGGTGGCAAGTCGTGGCAGCTCTGGATCCGTGGCATGAGCTATCACAGGGGTCCTGACATCATGTAGTAGATAGTGAGCCTCTGGAAGCCTTTGAGTTGGAGGCCACAGCCACGGTGTAGGTGCCCATGTTCTCAAAGAGCATCCAGTCCCTGATATGCACCTCAGGCAAGCCGCAGGGCTCTACAATCGGAGCCATCACACGTGGAGCCCCCAGATGCTGAAGGAATAGTATTTCTCGTTTGGTTTGGGTCTCTTCTGCAGTAGGGGCCTCAGGTGCACACAGGCATACAGGATGCTGTTGAAGGAGCCGTAGACACAGTCATTGCTCTTCTCGTCCTCATCATCAGAGCCCAGATGGTAGATCATAAACAAGTTTTAACAAATTTATCGAAATTGAAATCCTAGTAGGCACTTTTTTTCAACAACATGAGACGCATTTCTTCAATTAAGACATCTGATCTTTCGTGAGAACAGTGAGATTCATTATATTTTTAATTATTTATTTATTACTTATAAATTGTACTTATTATTTATTTTGGCTTTGGATCGGGGCAGCACCGACCATTGCGGCCATTTGGGGAGTGAATCGTTGGATAGAAGATCTTGGGAAGTGGAGCAGCCGGGATATGAATCAGCACCCATATGGGAACCCGGTACATGCAAAGTGAGGACGTTAGGTGACCTAATGGCTACCATGCTGAGCCTTTTTTTTTTCTGAAAAGCAAAATTAGATACAGTGGCAGAGAAATCTACCCAGTGTGCCACCAACATGGGAACAATGTCTGGGAGCCAGGAACTTCTTCCAGGTCTCCCACATGGGTGAAGAGCCCAAGGACTTGGGTCACCTTCTGTTATTTTTCCACATGCATTACAGGGGAACTGGATGGGAGTGGAGCAGCCTGACATTTGAACCAGTGTTAAATGCAATGCTGCCACTACAAGCAGAGGCTTAACTTGCTATGCCACAGTGCCAGTGCCTAAAGCTCATCTTGGAATAATCGGGTATTGCCACAGGACATGGACAGAGCTATCCTGTGGTCATAGGACTTTCCTTATCAGAAAAGCAAAAGAGAACTCAAACTCTCATCAGAATGTCACTTAGTGCCTAGGAAACCAGATAAGAAGAATTCTTTGGAGAATATTGGTGATTAACATGCTATCATAGTGTGGTGCCTTAAAAGTGGCCACAAATGGAGAGAGGACATGTTACAGGATGAGGTCAGTACATCTAAGGCCAATAGACAGGAAAGAACTGAGCGTCGACTAATGTGGCTGGCAAATGTGGCAAGGAGAGGAGAGAGGCAGGGCAGACTGGGTAGAGGGGTCGTCAGCAAGGGACTTACTCTGGGCATGATGAGGACCACTGGCTTGTGTTGAGAAAAGATGCAGTTTGTTAGAGAAAGATTGATCTGGATAGAAGGAAGAGCATCTGGATGTAGATAACACCAAAGGGGGAATTCAAAAACCACGTGGGCACAGGATTGGTGTTGTGTTGCCGCCTGTAGTGTCAGCATCCTATGTGAACATCCAATTTCAATAGAGCCCCCTGCTAAATGCATCTAGGAGGGTGCCAAAAGATGGGAGTTTCAGGCTCTTGGCTTCACTCTGGTCCAACTCCATTTGAGGAATAAACCAGCAGATGCAAAATCTCTGTCTTTTCCTTTTCTCTCTATAATACTGCCTTTCCAGTAAATCTCTCTCTCTCTCTGTCTCTCTCTCTCTCTCTCTTTCTCTCTCTCTCTCTCTCACTCTCTCTCTCTCTCTCTCTCTCACACACACACACACACACACACACACACACACACACACACACAGTGCAAGAAGGTGCCAGAGCTGTGATGTAGTTCATTAATCTACAGCCTATGATGCTGGAATTACATATGGAAGCTGATTTGAGACCTGGCTGTTCCACTTCCCATCCAGCTCCCTGACAAGGTGTCTGGGAAAGCAGCAGAAGACGGCCCAAGCGTTTGTGTCCCTGCACCCACATAAGACACCTGGAAGAAGCTCCTGGCTCTTAGCACTGACCCAGCTCTAGCAGTTGCAACCACTTGGTGAGTGAATCAGCCAATGGATGATCTGTCTCTCCATTTCTCCGTAACTCTGTCTTTTAAATAAATAGATAGATCTTTTAAAAAGACTTTTAAAAGAGAAAGAAAATAGGTGGGCAGAGTGGCAGTGAGTTTTCCAAGTGGATTATGTTTATAAATCTCCTGGAAATCTTGTTCAAATGCAGATTCTGATCAGGACATCCAGGTGGGGGCTGAAATGCTACGTTTTCTTTTTCTGTTTCTTTTCCTTTTTCATTTTAAAAATTTATTTATTTATTTATTTGAAACTCAGAGAGGGAGACAGAGACCTTCGATTGGTGGTTCATTGCACAGATGACTGCCAAGTATTTAACAGGGCCAGCCCGAACGCAGGAGCTTCCACCTGATCTCCCACATAGGTGGCAGGGGCCTAAATAGACCATCTTCCATTGCCTCTCCCAGGCCATCAGTAAAGAACTGGATCAGAAGTAGAGCAGCTGGGACATGAACTGGCACCCACATATGATGCTGGAGTAGTATGGGGCATCTTTACTCGCTGTGCCACAATGCCAGATCTAAGCCATTGCGTTTCTAACAAACTCCCAGACAAGCTGCTGGTGCTATTCTGAACATCATGCTTTGAGTTGCAAAGATTCCTCAAAAATTAAAGAACTAAACAGAACTGACCCAGCAATTGCAATGGCCAGCATGTGCATAAGCTGATTGGGGTGATAGACTGTGCCAGACCCTGTACTGGCAAATTCACACAAGAATCAGGTCTGGGATCAGCTCAGACAAAGTTTCTTTCCAGATCCCTCCAACTGAACTCCTGATCTCAGAACCCCAACCATGAAGAAACTATGTCAGCTAATGGATTCTGAATAGGTTTCATCACTATTGGAATGGCGAGATTGGCAGCAATTCAGACCTGTTGAACTATCAAAACTGCTTGAGCAGGACCCTCGGAGCGTGCCTCACATCGGGGACCTGGGATGGGTGGGAGGCTGGGTGGGGCTTTTCCCTTTGTTTCTCCCCTGACCTCAGATACAGGGGGGAGAAAATGGTATTAGTATGGAAACAATGGTAGTATCCACTTTCCTGTAGTCCTTGACCCTTTGTACCCTAATCAACTAAGTAAGATCATTAGAAAAAAAATTTAAAAAACTCACAGGAGTTTCTGATTGGATGGGTTATCAAGTGAGAAAATATTGTTGATGATCAAGGCCGAACTTCAGCCTGAATATCTGGGTGAGGTGTTGCTATCCATAGATACAAGATGTAGAACAGGTTTGGGTGAGGTAGATAGCAATAACAGATAATATTTATTGGGTACAAAATGTTCCATGTGTGGAGCTCTTCATGGTTTATTTACTCTGCACAACTTGCTTGTTTGGCAGGTACTACTGTGATACTCATTGTGGAGTCTGAGGAAATTGAGACCAAGGTCAGCAGGAAGTGGAGCAGCCCAGAGTTAACCCCTGGCAGCCTGAAAATAGAACTCACGCAGCTACCAGATGGAGTTAAGGCACCTCCTGGAACCACGAGGAGCTCTCCTTGTGACACGATAACCTCAGATTTAAGATATTTCAGCTAAGGAGCTGGAAAGAATGAAGGCATTGGAATGAATGTAATTAATTAAGTTAAAGCCTATCTCTTCAGGGTGCTATCCGTTCTCTCCCATCTTCCTTGGGCATTTATTGCAGCAAGGGCATTTGAAGGAGCTAGTTTTCAGCTTTTTATTAAAAATGCTCCCCCTCTTCCCTGCATACAGTTGCTATTTGTTCTTTATCCCTAAAATCTAGCATTTTGAACAGATATGTCTTGAGGTTGATTTCAGCTTTTTTTTTTTTTTTTTTTTTCTGGCTTCTGGTGAATCCACTCAAGTTTTCACTTCTAACTCAGATCTTTTCAGGCCTAAGGAAACCTTGATTTTTAAAACTTTATTTGAAAAGCAGAGTAACACAAAGATCTTACATCTGCTGCTTCAGTCCCCAAATGCCCACAACAGCCAGGATTGAGCCACGTTGAAGCCAACAGTCGAACAGCATGTGGGTCTCCCATGTGGAGTTCAGGAGCAAAAGAACAAGGGCCAGCTTTTGATGCTTTCCCAGGTATATAGCAGGGAAAAGTATCAGAAGTGAACATAGATTGGATGGATCAGTAGGGACATGAACTGGCACCCATACAGGATGCTGACATGTTAGGCAATGGCTAAATCCATTATGGCCCGGGGGGGAGGGGAGGGAGTTTTCTTTCATTAGTACTTTGATTTTTGCTTCTAAAAGATAAGCTCTTTTGGAGAGTGGGTGCTTATAGTTTAAATCTTGTTGATGTTCTCCATTCCCATTAACTCTACTCTTAAAGAATTCCAACACTTGTTTTGGATTCTCGAAATTTCTCCTCACATTTATCCTACATATTGCTGGTTTGCTCTTAGGGTAGCATCAAGTCTTCTTTTAACTCCTTCAATCATTACTTTTATCTTTGCTATTGTGATTTTGATTTCCTGTTAGACTCCATTTACCTCATCAGTCTATTATTTATTTATTCATTTATTTGAAGGTCAGAGTTAGAGATCTTTCCGATCTCTCCCCAGAGGCAGTTGGCCAGACCATCTTCTGCCTCATTGTCTTAGCTTTTCTTTCATTCATCTGCTTCAGGATTTCATCTTTTTCAATATTTCATGTGTGGCTATATTTAAGCCCCGGGGTGTCTGTCTCCCTTTCTGTAAATCTTGATGTCTCAGTTCCAGCGATTCCTTTTGTGTATGTGTGTCCCAGTTTCAGTATGTCCTGTGTCCAGGTTTGTATCCATCGTCCTAATCCAGCCTGTCTCTTAGAGCATCACGGTCTTGCTCAGGTGTCTCAACCCCCGTGTCTCTAAGACCTTACTCGCCTTTACATCTCTTCATAGAATTTATCCCAGTTTGACTATACGATGTCTGTGTCTAGAAGATACCTTTGTGAGAACATGCCCCCTGTGTCTAGAAGATATCTCCCGATCATCTATTTCTGGTTTCCGACCTAGTCTCCAGGACTCCTACAGTTTGGGCCACAGACCCCACAGGCCCGAAGCCCGCGCCTGCAGCCGTTGTTCCTCCTCACACCAAATGAGGACACTCCCTGGATCTGTCAGGACCGGGCCGCGAGCTCTCCACGAGGACACTTCCTGGATCTGTCAGGACCGGGTCTCGAACTCGCTTCACCCCTGGCTCTCTCAGATTCCCCGCCCCCGGCGAGTCCGCGCCTGACCCCTCCCTCTCCCTCAGCGTCGGACGCACGTGACCGCGCCCTCCGGCGTCACCGACGCAGCGCTCCGCCCTCAGCTCGCCTCTTCCGCCAGCCCCGCGAGGCCCCGCCCCTCGCCTTGGGCAGCCAATGGGGGCGCACGCTTCTTGGCCCCGCCCCGGCGCCCTCCTCGGCGCGCGCCCCTCCCTCCGCCCGCCGGCCTGCCCGTCAGTCAGACAGGCGGTGGTTCCGAGCGCCGCCGCCGCGAGCTCTCGGCCTTCTCCTGAGCGGACGCGCTTCTCTCCCGCGTCCCGGTTGGCGGCAGCGGCTGCTGCGCGGGCGGCGACGCGGTCCTTCCGGGAGGCGCGACGGGAGTGGAGCGGCGGCCGCGGAGCGACGAGCCCAGCGAGGCGGCGGCGGCCCGGCAGCCAACATGGCGGCGGCGGCGGCGGGCGCGGGCCCGGAGATGGTCCGCGGGCAGGTGTTCGACGTGGGGCCGCGCTACACCAACCTCTCGTACATCGGCGAGGGTGCCTACGGCATGGTGTGGTGAGTGTCGGCGCCCCGTCCGCAGGCCCGGCCCGCTGCACCGCCCGGGGGCTGCAGCGGCGACCCCGGTCCCGGGGTTCGGTCGCAGGTCGGCGCGCCCCGAGGCCCGAGGTCCGAGGTCTAGGTGCCGCTCGCTGCTGCTGCTGCTGCTGCTGCTGCTGCTGCTGCTTGGGAGCTTGGGAGCTTGGGAGCTCGTCCCGGGCCAGTTCTCAGTGCCTGCTAAGGGAGAGGTTGTAGGGGGGCGGAGGCTTTTGGCACTGATGGAAACGATTTGGCAAATGCCATGAAGGGCAGGTTTTACCAGTTACCTTAGCTAGATAGAAAAACAGGATCCTTTTCCAAGACTCCTGGAATCAGTCAAGAGCAAAATGCTCTCCAGTATAAGCTCCGGAAACTGACAGGCGCCCACAACTTAGAAGCCAAAGGAGAACTTAAAGAATTAGGTCGAACCTCAAAGAAAATCCAGCTCCAGCGAGTCACTGGGAGAAAGTCCCGCGCAGGGCTTCTGGGTGGCCACACTCATGCGGTGACACCCGCGTGGAGTCCATCGGGAGCTGGGTCTCCTTGGCAGAGGCTCAGGATTGCCTGTGTCCCCTGAGCTCTCCCGTTAAAAAATACATATGTATCTTAAGTGTGGACTGTAAAATGTCTTCTGGATAAGTCAGTTGAAAGATTGTTGTTCCTTTAGCTGATAAGATTTTTTTTTTAACCGATCTGAAAATAATGTAGATTAGGGAACTGTGTCGTGATTACGGACATATTTGACATCTGTCTCGATTTAAGTGCTGAGTTCTCTGTAATTTTCACTTTCTAAATAAAATACAAATACACTGGATATTGGATCATGGGAGTCCGGCTTGTGGCCTTTTATCTTCAGGATGGTGATGGGACCTCACGTTGACTTGATCTGTTTCATTGGCATCTCATCAGTATAAGCAGTGCCGGAGTTTTGAAGACTTTGTGGTTGAAGTGGTAATGTTTTGAATAGCCATTTTTTAAACACTGTTAGACTCAGAAGTTTGTTAATGTTTTGCCTTTTTTTTTCCCCCAATTTTTCAACAAGTTCCTCAGGATTTTTGTTTTGGTCAGCGCCCCTTTCTGACCACTGTGTGGAAGCTGTAGAGATGAAGAATGAGGCTTGAGTTGGGCCTTTAAGAGTGGGCGTGAGTTTGACAGGCAGAAATGGAAGCAAGTGACAGCTTGAGCTGTGGAATCTAATCCTGGAAAAGCACTCAGGTGGCGAACCATCGGGGACCCTCAAAACCCCACATTTAGCAATGTGTTTGTGCTGTGGGGGAAGTAAGAATGTTTTTGAAAGAGGCAGTCACTTTGTCAATTTTGAATTTTTGGAAAAGATGGCTTCCCTGGTGGGAACGGTAGGAAGAGCAGCGACTGGAGTGGTGGGGTGTGTGAGGCCGTGGTGGCCTTGCAGGGCTGAGGGGCTGTGTGGAGAATGGGCAGCAAGGGCCGCTGCTGGAAGAGTGGGAGGGAGAGGTCCCATCGTGGCAGGCAGGAGCAGGAATGAAGGATGAGGCAAAGGTGTGAGACGTGGGAGGAAGACAGAACTGGTATCTCCTTGTTTTATTCTAGTTTATCAGAAAGGCTGGAAGAGAGACCCCTGAGAGCCTTCTTCCACTGACTGACTCCCCAAACTCCTGGAACAGCCAGGCCTGGTCCAGGCTGAAGCCAGGAGCCCTTGACTGCTCCTGGGTCTCCCAGCCAGGATCTGAAGCAGGGTAAGGCCTGAAGCAGGCACCCAAATGAGGGGCGGTCGTTCTTAACTGCGTCCCCACTGCTCTGTCAACTCCTGCCCCCAGGATTGCTGTTTTCCTAAAGGGTTGCATGTTTTTGAAAGATGGACTTAGAGTGTTCTTGCATCTGTTGGTTCATTGCCCTCAAAGAGCTGGACTGATCTGAAGCCAGCAGCTTCATCCGGGTCTCCCCAGTGCCCAAGCAGTTGGACTGTCCTCCGCTGCTTTCCCAAGTATATTGGCTGGCCGGGAGCCAAATTGGGGGTGAAGCAGACAGAGCTGGAACCGGCCCTGCATACCCAATACAGCACTACACCAGCCCTTGGAGTCAGCATTCGAGGGGGATTTCTGAGATGGGAAGAGACAAGGTTCCATGAGTGAGTGGGTGTGAGCATAGCTGTTCATCCAGAAAGCCTGGGAGGATGGGGTGCCTTTATCCAAACAAAGGAGGCTGTAGGCAGAGCAGGTTTGTCAGGGAGAAGTGGTAAGTACTGGTCTGGACTTGAATTTGATGGCCTAGATGATTAGGGGTGGGGAACCCTTTTTTTTTCCCCCTGCCAAACACCATTTGGATATTTATAGCATCTTTCAAGGGCTGGGTGAAAGTATCAACTTAAAAATCAGCTTGCTGAGGTGTCCCCAGACCAGATTCCTGTATGTACTAGCGAGCACAGGGCCCGGCACAGTCCATCACCCCGATCAGCTGGTGGTTGCAATTTTTGGGTTGGTTCTGTTTTCAGCCCCAACTTCCACTGGAACCAATGGGTGTTGCAGTCCAGCCTGGTTCTGCCCAGCACGTACTCGGTCCTCACATAAACCAGTGGGAGCTGCAGCCAAGTCAGAGCGACCCACAATAACCCCCACCAGGCCCGCCCCTGCCCTGGTTTGCCAGTATGTGTAGCAGACTAGTCCAGTCTGTCCCACATCCCATTTGGCTCTCGTGCATGTTGATGGGTATTGAAGCTTGGTTCCATCTAACCAACTCAACTATCCAGCCCCTGTCCTAGTTTTCGTGCCCTCCCGTGGGAGTGGTAACCCAAGAGGGAGGAGCCCACTATTTCCCTCCCAGGTCTCTCTCACTCCAGGATTATGCACTCTTCGGGTGCCAGCTTCTGCCAGCTGATGCTGCAGCTAAGCCCAAACACCCCTCACCCACTCTAATTTTCTTTGCACCAGTCGGAACATTCAGCCCAGACTGGTTTTTCCCTGATCTAGCTCACATGAGGCACACAGGTATTGTAGCCCTGCTTAGTCCGGTCTGCCCCATGCCAGCTAACGCTCTCCAGTGGTATTAGCTGTCCAGCAAAGAAACCTTGCCTTATTCCCACTGCCGGCTCTGCCCCCTCCTTTCCTGGTTCTCACCAGGAATGGCATGCTGGATGGGCGCTGCGGTCACATCCGGTACAAGCAACCTTGGCATTCTGTATTGTGGACTGGTTTTTGTCGCAACCGAACCTAGCCTGACCCACACTCTGTTCTGGTGCTCAGATTTACCAGTGGATGATGTGAACTGATTCAGCCTGGTCTGCCCCCGATCCATGCCAAATGTATGCCAGTGGGAAACTTTCCATGGCCCATTCTGGGCTGTTTCCTATCATGTTTCTTGCGCTTACCTGCAGGGTGTGTCCTGCCAGAGGAGTTGACCAGGCTCCTCCATCAGAACCCCTCCCATTGCCAGATTTTGTGCATACCAGGGGGTCCATGAGCCAGCACCACTCAGTTCACCTCCTGTCCTAGCAGGAACAGTGGCTTTTCCTGACTGGCCTTCAACCCAAGCTGGTTCTTGCTGTTGGATGTTTCAGCCCAGCCACGGCTCGTCCATACCCACATATGGCTCACACGTGGTTCAGTAGGGGTTGAGACCTAGCCTAGCCCATCCCACATCTACCCTGGTCCTCCAGGACACCAGACGGCATTGGGGTCTGGCCCAGCTTGGTGCATCCAGTCCCAGTCCACACTTGTGCCAAGGGAGACTGCAACTATATCCTGATCAGAATGCAGCCCCCATTCCAGCACATGCGCCCCTTGGTGGGAACCTCAACCCAGTTAGGGTGTCCCCTTGGCTCCCCAGCCAGGCCAGTTCCCAGCCATAGATGACGCACATGCCAGTGGTTGCTCTGACTCAGCTTGGCTCAGCCTCTGCCTTTGACACTGTGGCTTAGCGTCCCTGACTCACGCAGACGAGTAGGTGCAAGAGCCTAGCTCGGCATGACCTGTGCTCCATCCTGGTTTCTAGTTTCGCTTGTGGGCTAAGATTTCTCAGTCCTGCCCAACACATCCCATTCCATTACCAATTCACACATTAGCCAGCTGTTGGAGCTACTTTGCCCAGCTTGTCCTACCCCCAGGTCTGGACCACATGTTCACCAGCGGGAGCTATGACTAGCCAGGGGAGTTTCCCAAGTTCCTCCGCTTGATCCACTCCCAGACCCAGTTCTCATTTTTAATATGAATGCTTAATTTTTGTGAAGTTTTTTTCCTGCCTCCCTGAAAGGAATGTGAGTATGTAAATATCTTCTGTGTGTGCAGTCAAGCTTTGGGTCTCTTGTTACATTTGAACTGGTAACTGGGTATTTTCTTTCCGTTTCTACATTCTGAAATAGCACTGGGCCTGCCTTCCCTTTAAATGTTAGAATTTCTGGTCTGGTGCAGTAGTTCAATGGCTAAATCCTCACCTTGCAATTGCCAGAATCTCATACGAACTCTAGTTCATGTCTCAGTTGCTCCACTTCCCATCCAGCTCCCTGCTGGTGGCTGGGACAGCAGTCAAGGAAGGCACAAAGCCTTGGACCCTGCACCTGCGTGGGAGACCCGGAAGACGCTGCTCCTGGCTCCTGGCTTTAGATCAGCTCAACTCTGACCATTGTGGCCATTTGGGGCAGTGAACCAGCGAATGGAAGAGCTATCTTTCCCTCTCTGTAAAATCTGATCTGCCTCTCCAAGAGAAATAAATAAATGTTTCAGTGTTACAGTCTCCCTCTGAAGCCCTGGGCCTGGCTGCTTTTGTGTTCTTACACATCAGTCGGTCCTGTCTGCTGCTGTCACACCCTGCTGCCCTGCCAGCTGTTGCTCTGAGCACTTAGCCACCATTCAGCACCTCTCCCTGGTTTTCATTGCCTGTGTGTGCTGTAACACAGGCCTGGGGGTTTTCAATAAGCTCAGGGTTTTATGTGGGGAAACCCTGCTGTATGTATGTATGAACTAGCTTCTTACTCATGTACATCTTGTATTTGAGGGCAGGTGCTTTGTGAGCATCATTGATCATGTGTGTCACCGTTTACCCATCGTGGCATGCGTGGACAGGGAGTATTTACTGTTTGGGCACCCTTGTGCCTTGCTCCTGGTACTCAAGGCAGCCCCCAGGTTGCCTCTGCAGAGGCCTGTGCTGTGTTCATGTCTGTCTTGTGTGCTTTCTTCCTTGAACCTTAGGTTTGTTGGTGCCAGTGCACGTGATACGCCTTTGCTTTGTCTATTGCAGCTGGCTTTTTTTTTTAATATTTATGTATTTTTATTGGCAAAGCAGATTTACGGAGAGAAGGGAAGACAGAAATGTCTTCATCTGCTGGTTCACTCCCCAAGTGGCTACAACGGTTGGAGCTGAGCCAATTTGAAATCTGAAGCCAGGAGCCCTCTCTGGGCCTCCCATATGGGTGCAGGGTCCCAAGGCCTTGGGCCGTCCTCTACTGCTTTCCTAAGCCACAAGCAGGGAGCTGCATGAAGTGGAGCAGCCAGAACATGAACTGGCACTCATATGGGATCCCAGCATATGCAAGGCAAGGACTTTAGCCACTAGGCCATCTCGCCGGGCCCATATGTTTGGCTCTTATAAACTGACTGTTTATGTAGTAAACCTACTATTTTCTGCAGTCATTGTTTGAATTATGTAGAACAGACCTGCCATCCGAAAATTGTGACCATTTAAATGATTTTGTCCATTCTGTACATGTTTCATACATACAGTTGCGCTGACCAGCCCTTCTTCCATTACAGAGTGGAAGAGCTGTGGTGATAGGGTCATCTCTGACTTGTGATGTGAAAAGCTGTTTTAGACGTGCTGGGACTGTGCCACAGTGGGTTAAGCCTCTACCAGTGTTGCCAGCATCCTGTGAGCACTGCTTTGAGTCCTGGCTGCTCCAGTTCCAGTCTCGCTCCCTGCTTACATCCTGGGAATGCAGTAAATGATGGCCTTATGAGACACTCAGGTTATGTTCCTCGCTTTGGCTTCCTCGGGGCTGGTTGTGCCTGCCATTTGATGTGTGAACAGCAGGTGGAAGGTCTCTCTCTCTCTCTCTCTCTCTCTCTCTCTCTCTCCTGCTACTCCTACCCTTTCTGTCCCTATTCTCTGTAAGTCTGCTTTCCAGGTAAATAAATATTTTTTAAAATGACCTTTTACTGAGTGACACTGGCTGTAGGTTTTCCATAAAATTTTCAGGTTGTTTCAAATATTTTTTTTTTTACTCTATATAGTCGAATTTCTACAAATGATTTTTTTAAATAAGAAAATGGACTGTAATTTGCTTTTCATCTACTTGAGAGAGAAAGTGAGATCTCCCATCTGCTGGTTCACTTCCCAAAAGCCTTCAGTAGCCAGGTTTGTTGTGAGGATGTGGTCCCAGCTGTTTCTATTGCAGGTTCTTGTCTGTCAGAGAGGGATTCAGAAAGTGCAAGAACAGAAGCAGAATTTATTCAGAGAGATAGAAGGGGTTTGGCACACACTCCGCAGTGCATGTGGGCTGCCCCAAGAGGGGGACTGCCTGCACCCCAGTGTGGCTGGAGCCTGGATTGGGTGGAGGCTGGTGCTCTAATTGAGTATCCAAATGGGGAGGGGTTTGGTTGTGATGAGGACATGTGTGTTCCTCGTGGCATCTTCAGGATGGCAGCTCAAGTGCATCATGGGAGGCAGGTGCGCTGAGTTGGCATGGAACAGGGAATGTTTTTGTTTCTTTGTTTTCCTTTAGCGGTGCTGGGCTGTGGCACAGTGAGTGCTGGAGACCACAGGCTCTGCAGTCACGAGCTCCCTGCCTGACCCGGGTCAGTGTTGGTATTGAAGTTGGATAGCTCTTTGAACATGAGTTAGGAAGCACTCCTTCCTTGTTCCTATTCTGTTTCTCTGAAGTTAGGGTTAGTGATCCCTGAAAAGTTTGGTCGAATGAGCCCGTGGGGCCCAGCACGATGGCTCAGTAGCTAAATGCTCACTTGGCACGTGCCTGATCCCAAATGGGTGCTGGTTCATGTCCTTGCTGCTCCACTTCCCATCCAGCTCCCTGCTGGTGGCCAGGGAAAGCAGCAGAGGATGGCCCAAAGTCTTGGGACCCTGCCACCCGCATGGGAGACCCAGAGGAGTTCCAGGCTTCTGACTTCAGATCGACTTGACTTCAGCTGTTGCTGCCACTTAGGGAATTAACCAGCAGATGGAGAATCTTTCTCTCTGTATCTCTGTGAATCTACCTTTCCAATGAAAAGAAATTATTAAAACAAAACAAAAACCCTCTTCAACATATGAGATTTCCATGTGATAGCTGGTGTTGACAACTGTCACGTTGCCGATTGTAGCGAAGCCATGTTCAGAGGTGGGCCTGTTGCTGCTGGTTGAGTTGATGTAACATGATTTATTACATATCAGCACTACAGCTTGGTGTTCACTATTCTCATCTTCTGTAATGTAATCACTGTGTCTTTTTTGTTTTAATTTATGTATTCTTATTTAAAAGGTGAGTTTACAGAGAGAAGGATAAAGAGATCTTTTCATCTGCTGGTTCTGAACGTATGCCACAGTGAGTCATTGTGAAGCCAGGAGCCTTCGCTGTATCTCCCACACAGGTGCAGGGTCCCAAGGACTTGAGCAGGAAGCTGGATCAGAAATGAGCAGCTGGGCCCGGCGGCGTGGCCTAGCAGCTAAAGTCCTCGCCTTGAACGCCCCGGGATCCCATATGGGCACCGGTTCTAATCCCGGCAGCCCCACTTCCCATCCAGCTCCCTGCTTGTAGCCTGGGAAAGCAGTCGAGGACGGCCCAATGCTTTGGGACATTGCACCCGCGTGGGAGACCCGGAAGAGGTTTCTGGTTCCTGGCTTCAAATCGGAACAGCATCGGTCGTTGCGCTCACTTGGGGAGTGAATCATCGGACGGAAGATCTTCCTCTCTGTCTCTCCTCCTCTCTGTATATCTGACTTTGTAATAAAAATGAATAAATCTTTAAAAAAAAAAAAGAAAAAGAAATGAGCAGCTGGGGTGGAAACCGGCACCTCTATGGGATTGAGACTTAGAGCTCCACCATGCGGGAGTTCTGTAAGTGTATTAATCTGGGGTCTGCATTGTGCTATAGCACATGAAGCCTCTGCTTGCAGTGCCTGCATCCTATGTGGGTGCTGCTCTAAGTTGGCTGCTCCACTTCTAATCTGCTTCCTTGCAAATGTCCTGAGAGAAGCAACAAAAGATGGTCCAAGTGCTTGGGGCCCCTGCCACCCGATGAGGGACCTAGATAAAGCTCCTAGCTTTGTCCTTTTCCAGCTTAGAATCTTAATTTTTTTTTTAAGATTTTATTTATTTTTCTTGAAAAGTCAGATATACAGAGAGAAGAGACAGAGAGGAAAATCTTCCGTCCGATGATTTACACCTTAAGTGACCGCAATGGCTGGAGCTGAGCCAATCCAAAGCCAGGAGCCAGGAGCTTATTCCAGGTCTCCCATGCAGGTGCAGGGTCCCAAGGCTTTGGGCCGTCCTCCACTGCTTTCCCAGACCACAAGCAGGGAGCTGGATGGGAAGTGGGGCTGCTGCAATACGAACTGGGACCCATATGGGATTCTGGTGCATGCAAGGCGAGGACTGTAGCTGATAGGCCACTGCACCGGGCCCCTTGATTTTTTTTTTTTAAAAGATTTTCTTTTTAATTGGCTAGGCCATAAACAGGGAGGTGGATCAGCAGTGGCTTAACTGGAATGCAAACTGGCACCCGTATGGGATGCCAGCAGCTGCAAGGGGAGGATTTAACCAGTTAAGCCATCACACCAACTCCAGGAGTAAAAATTTTTTAACGAAAAGCCAAAGATACCAAAATTTTAAAAACAATTTCTCAAAAAGCAAATATTTTATAACACATACTATTCAGATCAGGCCTTAAAACCCACAGGCTAAAATTTAGACCCATACTTATAGAACATTCCAGAAATTTAAGGAAAAGTCCATTTCCCAGATTTATGTGAAGTGGCAATAAACAGAGAATATGTGCAAATCCTAATTAATATTACAACTCAGTCCCTGAGTCAGATCCTGTGACATACATCTTTAACCCCCAGGTGTGTGCTGTTTCCCAAGCCCCAGTTATTCTGTGGTGCCCGAATATAATTTTTGCACTGGTAGGATTACAGCCACCCAGAATACTGTTATGTTTTGGGTTAGGGCCTTGTTTGGATGCTGTAAATGGGTCGTTGTGGTTCCGAGGGTCTCAGTCTGACAGCCCCAGGCAGCACAGTGGTAACTTCCTACTTCCTGACAGTTTGACTCACCATTTGTGGGGTACGCGTAGGCGTCTGTCGCTTGGAGACCTCTAAGTCTAGATCCCGCATCCCATAGAAGCCCCAGTGGATTCAGCACATCCGTAAGCCCCGCAACCTACAGTAAACCATTTGAACCAGTTCTCTCCAAATAAGTCACACAGTTTCACATGAATTCAGACTGGTCAGAGGTTAGCAATGTGAATATTACTCTCCCAGAAGTAGTGTCTCAGTGTCCTTCTTCAGCTGGCTGTTAGGGAACCATTTTCGTTTTCCAGCTACCTTGACAGCCGCACATGTTGCCAGGATAACAGTGAATGGTCCCTCTCACTGTGCCTCCAGGCGCGGTGAGTGATGATACAGGATGCAAACCAAGTCCCATGGGTCAAACGGAGACTGTTTTCTCCAGACTACAGGCCTGGCCAGTGGGCCTCTAACGCACCAGTGGGTGCCTGTGGTTAAGAACCTGTTGGAGAGTATGCGGAGATTTCAGAAGATTATGATACCAGTAAGTTCCTCTAACCCCTATTTTGGTACACTATTTCAGATGGGGTGGGGTGAGTTCCTTAGTACAGGGAGTACATTGAACCCTCAACAAGGCATAGGGCAGTAGGTTCACCCAATTATCGCCAGTTTCTAAGACTGATTTAGTTAACGTTTCCTTATACTCTGTTCAGGGGCCGGCATGGTAGCCTCGTGGCTGAAGTCCTCACCTTGCATGCACCGGGATCTCATGTGGGCACCAGTTCATGTCCGAGCTGCTCCACTTCCCATCCATGCTTATGGCCTGGGAAAGCAGTCAGGGGTGGCCCAAAGCCTTGGGACTTACGTGGAGACCTAGAGGAGGCTCCTGGCTCCTGGTTTCGGATCGGTTCAGACCTGGCCATTGTGGCCATTTGGGGAGTAAAACAACGGACAGAAAATCCTTCCTCTCTGTGTCTCCTTCTCTTTGTAAATCTGACTTTCCAATAAAAACAAATAAATCTTTAAAATTGTTTTAAAGATTTAAAGAATCTTTCTTACATTTTTTTTTATAGTAGACAATTTATTTTTGATACATTTTTGTCTATTTGATTAGGGTGCGAAGGTTCAAGGGCTAGAGGAAAGTGGGTGTGACCATTGTTTTGCCATTCTCTTTTTTGCTTCCTGTATCTGGGAGAGGGGAGAGACAAAAGGAGAATCCACACTCAGCCTCCCAGCCATCCCAGGGTCCCCGATGTGGGCCATGCTCTGAGGGTCCCGCTCAAGTGGTCTTGATAGTTCAACAGTTCTGTCCTGCTGCCAGTCTTGCCACTCCAATCATGATGAAATCTCTCCAGAATCCACTGGCTGACACAGTCCACCTTAGAGTCAGTTTGCCCAGGTATTCACTGCCGACTCTTGCCTGGGGTAGTGGATCGATTTGTTCTGTCCTCCGTCCTCTGTTATGGTACCAGGTGTCCTCTGCAGGCTCCAGTGTCCTGCCATATCCTCCATGTGCCCCTGGATATTCTGTCCATTGCTCCAGTCTGAGCCACCGAGGAGGCCCAGCTCTGACACATGCATTCCACGGTCAGACCATGGAACCTGCAATTCCATTCTCCATGGTTGGAGTTTTGAGTCCAGCGGTTCAGTTGTGGAGATTCCCAAAGCAACGTCATCTGAGGTGATCCCAGACCTGATTCTTGTATGTGTCTGCCAATACAAGGTCCAGCACAGTCTGTTACTCAGGTTGGCTACATACACACTGTTACTTGCAGTTGCTGGGTCAGTTCTGTCTCCAGCCCTGTCTTCTACACAAACCAATGGGTTTTACAGCCCAGCCTGATCCTGCCCACTGCACACTCGGCTCCCACGCAAACCAGTGGGAGTTGTAACCTAGTTGGAGTGATCCACAATAACTCCCACCAGGCCCACCTTCTGCCCTGATTCCTGTGCTTGCCAGTACGTATAGCAGACTGGTCCTGTCGGTCCCATCTCCCATTCAGTTCTCTATGTGTCAATGGGCTTTAAAGTCTGCTTCAAACCAGCCAGCCCCACTATCCAACCCACACATGTGCTGATGGGTGCATTCTTATCTAGCCAAACCTAGTTTTCATTCTCACCAATCAGAGTGGCAACCCAAGAGGAAGGTGCCTTCTGTTTCCCTACTGGGCTCACTCCCACTCCTAGATGTTGCACACTACAGGTGGTACTGCAGTTGAGCTTGACACACTTTGACCCCTATGCCAGCATCTGCTAGCTGATGCTGTGGGAAAGCACAACCAACCCTCACCCACTCTGGCTTATGCATGTACCAGTAGGTACAGTCCGCCAAGCCTGGCTTGTCCCCAGTCCAGCTTAGATGCAGGCCAACAGGTGTTGTAACCTTGCCTGGCCTGGTCTATCCCTGATCTCAGCTCTCATGCACATCCATGTAGTAAAAATAGTGGCAGCTCCCTGCAGCCCCTATACCGGGTTGGCCCACTCTCCCCCAGGTCAGACGTGTGCTGGCTGGGTGCTGTGACCCAGTCTGGTATGTATGGCCTGCCTCACCTAGGCATTTGCCAGTGGGTACTGTAGCCTGGCCCGGCCTGGCCCATCCTTCAGTTCCAGCTTACCCTGGTGGAGACTACAGCCTAGCTAGCCCAATCAGCCCCCTCTCCCAGCCCTAGTGGGTACTGGCTGGTGTTGCAGCCAAACCTGGCATGACCCACACACCATTCTGGCTCTCACATTTGTCAGCAGGTGATATGAACTGGCCCAGCCTGGCTCGCCCCAGACCTGAGCCAAAGATAAGCCCAGGGGTACCATTCTCTGGCCTGGTCTGGGCTGCTCCCTTTCTTGGTTCTCGTGCTCACCTGCAGGGACTGTGTCCCAACAGAGGAGTTCCCCAAGATCTACCATCAGAACCTCTGTCAGTGCCTGATCTCGTGCACACCAGTGGGTCCATGGGCCAGCCCTACTTAGTCCACTTCCTGTCCTAGAAGGAACAGTGGCCTTTCCTGACAAGCCTTCACCCATTCTGGTTCTTACTGTTGTGTGCTACTGCCCAAGCCTAACTTGGTTCAAACCCAGGCACAGCTCACACATGGCTTACTGGGGACAGAGACCTAGCCTAGCCCATCTTACACTCA